>NW_024713129.1:31026291-31052061 GCF_018991925.1 Homarus americanus | reverse complement strand
TTGTCTCTCAGCTGGAGGGCTCGATCAACCTCTCTGAACTACTTACGTACCCCTGTATTTCCCACTTGGACCTCACACTTCCTTGACTGCTGGACGTGTGCCTGACATTCACCCCTTGTTTCCTCCCTGAACCGTTGAATGTGTGCCTGAAACTCCCACTTGAACCTGTTGCTGGGTGTGGAGGGGTACTACCGCCGTTTTTGCCCAAACTTCTCCTCCCATGACTGACCTGCTGAGTGGCAAGAAAACCTTCAAGTGGTCTACCGCTTGATAGAAATCTTTTGAGAATATAAAATCCCTGCTGGCAAATACTCCTGTACTACTTGCCCCTGACCTCCAGAAACAGTTCACTCTCCATGTTAAAGCCAGTGAAACTGGTGCCGGTGCTGTGCTTCTGCAAGAGGGTGAGAGTGATCAAGTGCTTCATCCACTGTGTTATTTTTCTAGAAAATTTAACAAATATAAAAAAAACTATGCCACCATTGAAAAGGAGGCTTTATTACTGATCATGGCACTACAAAACTTCAAAGTATATGTTGGCAACACTGCTTATCCCGTTCAAGTGTTCACTGATCATAACCCACTTATTTTCGTTGACAGGATGAAACATACCAACCAAAGACTTTTGAGGTGGGCTCTATCACTTCAGCCCTATAACTTGAACATTTCCCATATCCACGGAAAAGAGAACGTGTTGGCTGATGCACTTTCTCAAGTCTGATTATCTAGAAACTATGTCTGTATGTAAATTATTTCTTTGTTTTATTGTCATTGAGTACATTGTGTTTATATTATGAATTATTTTGCTTCATATTGATTTAAATTGATTGTGTTAATTATTACTTTCACTTTGTAGCTGTATATCCATTTTCGCTTCCAGTTAGTTGTAAGCTCACTGTTTGGGGGGAGGTGTCATATGCCTGTAACCCCATAGGAACACGCATGTCGGGTGGTATCTGTTTACGCCTCCACTCCACACAAGCTATTAATAACTTGTTATTTTTACTATTATCTCATTGTTGTTCTTAGTTACTTAGGTTAATGTTATATATATGTATGTCATTAATATGCATCATTTGTGTTACTGTGTTAAGTCAAACCAAGAGTAGTATTAATTAGTTATAAGACTATTTGGCAACTGTCCTGAGTCATGTGAGCTAAGACGCTCCTCACTCACATGCTGTGTGGCCAGAGACTCTCTCTCTAGTAAACCGTGGTATAGGCTATAGGCAGGACGTGTCCACACCGACCCAGTACAGACGTGCCTTGTTCAGTCATCTACAATACCCTAGTGGTATCTGGTAATTAGTGGCACGTTAACTTAGGCCTACGAAGGGATCCTGGTGTTAAGGAATCTCCTATTTGGTAGGAAATAACCAATTGGTTGTGATTACTGTGTACAGTATATATTGTAATGTCTGTGTTTAATATAGTTAATGTTAAGTAGTATTCATTTAATTTAACTCCTTAACGGTATATTTTCACCCTTCCGGCATCACTCTTATTTTAATACACAATCACTTATTCCCTTAAATTCCATGGTTGCTAGACAGTACTCCTTTAAGTACATAAATTGAATTATTTAATCATCCTCCCATTTGTGACTCACTTACTCCAACTTATTCTTATTTATTCAAGTACATTCAGTTGAGTCGGTTTTTGTGGGGATAATTATTGCCGTGTTCCCTGTTTGTTCCTTTATTTGATGATAACTTGGGGTAGGTTTCACTCCCCAGGTATAAATGATATTGGGATCACGACAGTACGCAACAGGAAACTTAAATAAATGGAAAATTTAGTACATTTGGAAAGTAACATTAGCTGTTGTGGTAGATATACAGAATAAATCAACTCAAGAATACGGCAACCAAAAACAGCATTTCATACTCTGCCAGACCAAATGACTGGGGGCATTAACTTCAGCTTGAGAAATAGGCTGCTGAAAGGCTTTATATGGCAAGGACTATTGTAAGGGTCAGAGGAGTGAACATTTTCAGCAGACACCAGAAAGAGGTTGGAGGCCTTTGAAATGTGATGTTGTAAGCTAAAGCTAAGAATAAGCTACTGTACACGGACAGAAAATCAAATGAAGAAGTACAGAGATTAACAAAAACTTTAAAAGAAATACTTGAAATGTACAGAAAAAGGCAAATACGATGCCTTAGGAACAAAGGATAATAACAAAAATATTAATGGGTAAAGTTGAGGGCAGGAAGGCCAGCGGAAGGCACAGACTGGGATGGATAACTGAAATTAGAAAATGGGTCCCCACAGAGATACGGAACCTTGGTGACATGTAAAAAGAGCCAGAGAACGTGTAGAATGGATGACTGTGGTCGCCAACCTTCAGATATGAGGTCGGTACTCTGAATAATTGATCTGTTCATCTTTAAGTTTACGGATGAGAAATGTAAACAGATCGATAGTATAAAAAGTTGTTTACATCTTACACCAAAAACAGAAAAAAATAGTTTGTTGACATTAGTGACCAATTATATGACTTCCTCTCTTTATATATAAGGCTTAATATATCGACCATTACTGTTCTTGATTGAGGTAGTCTATCTTTTCGTTCACTGAAAGAGGGTTATGAATTGCAAGTAACGTAATAATAATGATAACATTACAGATTTTTGTTGGCTAAGACTTGCAATGAATTACAATGAAATTTTTCGGTCTCTCAGATGGTCCATGAATCATAAATGAAGTCATGGGTATCGGTGGTGTATGAACTTGACCCTGATCTGTGATCAAATTCATTATATAGTTTTTCCACACAAAATATAGTTTGGGTCTCAGTCTCGGCTTCTCTTTGTATTATAAACATTGTTCGTAAATAAGAGGAAAGTGCAAAGTTGATCTTGAGACAAGATAAACAAACTCCGTGTATTGAAGGTAAAGTTTTGTTTATGAATGTTTCCACCTACACCTCACTGGTCAGCTTATTTCGTGTTTCAATCAATCAAAAGATCTTCGTGTGGGTGAGATGGCGACCTCCGCCCTCTATTTTGGTGTGTTCTGGGTTTACCAATCCTTACACACACACACACACACACACACACACATACTACTACTACTACTACTACTACTACTACTTGGCTGTCATTCGGAATCGAGTATGACGATCATCCAGCTATGATATAATGATATGAGTTATTAAGGATGTCTCCTAGGTTGGTGAGTTTTCAGGTGACTAAAGAGGCCGATACGGGACCAGCAGGGTCGATCACAGAAGTTGCATATGTGGGGGGCTACATCTAGTGCGGGAGGGGCGGCGACAGCGTTTTTCCGACGTTGGAGCAGGTCTGCCTCGTTATGCGGTCGGGCTAACTCGAAAGTATTGATACCTTCTTGTTACGGTGTGGAGTAATCGTCTCCCATGTGAGGGGGTCGATTTTGCACGTTTCAAGTTTGTCTTAAGACTAATCCTTATACCTCTTCAGTTGACCGCTAGCATTACATTTACTATTCGTTAGGTAACTGTAAAGTAGCTGCTTTGACAGTCTACTGTCGTCCATGCGGGAAACATGGCCAGTCCAGCGTAGTTGTTCAATGATAATGGTAGCCTTGATGCTCCTACAGTTGGTGTCGGCAAGAATACTGGCATTTGTTCTCTTGTCTTCCCAGCGAAAACGGAGGATGGAACGTAGAATACGTTGGTGCTAGTTTTCAAGTGCCTTGATGTGCTTCCTATAGGTGACCCATGTCTCGCTGCCATATAGCAGGGTAGGGAGGACCACTGCTAGATATACGTGTAACTTTGTAGATAATTTCAGCTCCCTACAGCTGAAGACACGGTATCGGAGTCTGCCGAAGGCTTCGGATGCATATCTGATCTGATGCTGAATCTCTTAATCAATGTCTGCACCACAGGTGGGAGCCGAGGTACTGAAAGTGGGAAACATTAGTGAGGGTAGTACCGTTAAGCTGGATGGATGGTGGAGGTGTGGCTGAACCAGGGGCAGGGTGAAAGGGAATCTGAGTCTTACGTACATTCACCTTAAGGCCGAAGTGTGCATATGCATCTGCGTAGGTGTTCAGGATCTCCTGTAGGTCGCGTTCAGTGTGGGCGACAAGGGTGAGGTCGTCTGCCTACTGAAGTTTAGTAGAGGAAGCTGACGACATCTTTGTCCTTCCCTGGAATCGTCTTATGTTGAAAAGACCTTTCAGTCGGTACTAGATGTCCACCCCGCCGGCTAAATTTTAGGCTGACACGAATAAGGAAGGCAGACAAGAAAATGGAAAAGACTGTTGGTGCCAATATGCACCCTTGTTTAACCCCCGATTAGATTGGGAAGAATTCAGACTGGGTGCCATTGCAGAACACTGCCATTCATGCCATCGTGGAGTTGCCTCAAAATGGCGATGAATTTTGGTGGGCAGCCAAAACGGCTGAGGGTCCACCAGAGGGATTCCCTCTGGACCGAAGGCCTTGGTTAGGTCGATAAAAGCCACTTACAGATCATAACGCTGTTCTCTGCACTTTTCCTGTATCTGACGAGCAGCAAAGATCATGTCAGTGGTGCCACGTGATGGTCAAAAGCCACCTTGAGATTTTTGGAGGAAGTTTTCCACCTCAGGAAGAAGTCTGTTTAGGAGGACTCGGGCGATAATCTTCCCAGCTACGGACATCAGCGAGATCCCGCGGTAGTTGCCACAGTCTGATCGGTCTCCCTTGTTCTTATTCATATTGAAGATGGAGGCGTCTTTAAGAGCTTGGGGGATTTCCTCCTTTTCCCATATATCTCCAGGAGAGAGTGGAGACGGCTGGTAAGCAGAGGTCCTCCTGCTTTATACACCTCGGCTGGGATTCCATCAGGCCCTGAAGCTTTAATATTTTTCATCTGTTTGATGGCAGTAGCTAACACATCCAGGGATGGAGGATAGCTGAGACGGGTGAACTCTGGTTGCTGAAGGAGCTGCTGTGTAGTCAGGACATTCACATCGGTGTTTTGGTTGAGCAGTGAATGGTAGTGCTCTTTCTAGCACTGAGGGAGGCTTTCATCGTCTTTAATTATAAAGTTACCGTCGGAGCGGTGGGGGGCTGCGCCATGAGTGATTGGCACATAAAATGTTTTAGTGGAATTGAAATATTCGCGCATCTTCACACACACACACACACACACACACACACACACACGTACTTTCCACAGTGTCCAGTATTGGGTCATCCCCCGGGTCATTCCTAATCTAATTCCATGATTTGAAGGGAAAGAGAATTGGGAGGCCCTGGGAAGACAGTGATCTAAGTCTCTCAATATGTACTATTGTACTCTTTCACTCTCTCTCACGAAGAAACCACAAACATTGACCAAACGAACGATCGAGTCGGAGAAAACGACAATTAATAAACATAAGAAAGCAAATTAAAAAAAATGTACTGGATTCCATTTAAGGGGTGGATAGAGAGAGAGAGAGAGAGAGAGAGAGAGAGAGAACACCATTTAAAAACTTTCATATATGGATAAATGTACTGATTTATATTTTAAGAAATTTTAACATGGATAAATTATTAAATTCCCATGAAGGATTAGATTGTGCTTAATGTTTTGGTAAGGGGATTGCATTCCACTGAAGTGTTTTATAGGCATGGATAACGGGGATTTTAGGTTAGATAAATTATAAAATTCCACTTCAAAGGTGCATAAGGGGATTATTTTATACTTAAAGAATTAATAAATTGATGACACCTACTTAAGGTTTTTTAGATATGAAATAAAGGTGTTTAGGGTAGATAAAGGGCTGAAATCTACTTTAAGAGATTTTAAGTATGAATAAAGGGATTGGATTCCACTTGAGAGGAATTTTAGAAAGGAACAAATATGCATTCTACTTAATTTCATTTCAGGGTTGATTAAGGAGTTGTGTATTTAACTAAAAGGAATTTAAGTAATGTTCCGTAATTACCTTAAAGTATTTTGGCCTAATTTAAGGTATTACATGATTACTTAAAATAATCTAAAAAAATGAGTAAAAGTCGTGTATTTGTATTAAGGTTATTTAAGAGGAAAGGGAACATCACTACAGCCATGATTAGTTTTTGGTCAGGAAAAAAAGTACTCTTTCCTGTTATAGTGTTAAATAAAAAAAAATCCAATCCTGATAATTGTTTAGTGAGGAGAAAAAACACTTTCTTCCCTTACTGTGTTACTGATATTGTAGTTCTGGTGGGGGGAAAATATAATTTTTTCCTTAATGGTGTTACTTACGGTAGCTCTGGTTGAGGAAAAAAGTTTAACTTCCCTCACGGTATCAAACTCGGAAAAAATATCACTCAAGCCCTGACAATTGTTTGCCGAGGGAAAAAAACCAGCTTTTTTCCCTCGTAGTCTTTCTGACAGTGTGGTTCTGGAGAAGGAAAAAAAATACCTTCTTCACTGCCCGTATTTTCTTTCCCTTCAGCGACGATGAGATCAGAGAAATTGGATTTTCTCTTTTCAAAACGTTTACCTAATCATAGTGAAAGTGAGTTTCTTTACTCTCTCTCTCTCTCTCTCTCTCTCTCTCTCTCCTCATCCTTCACCCACACTTCCTCTCCTTCCTCACCCCACACCTACACCCCCTCCAGCTCCCACTCCTATTGCTTCACCTACACTCCTTCTCTTTCCCTCCTCACCTTATTCCAACACTCCCTCCCTCCCTCTCCTCCCCCTACACCCATATTCACTCCCTCCACCTGCTCCCCTCCCCACCATTCAACTACAATCCCTTCCTCCATCCCCGTCCTTCCCCCTCCTCACCCTACACCCATACTATCACCCCCCCCACACCCTTCACCAACACTCATTCTACTTCCCCCCTTCCTCACCCCACACCCACACCTCCCTTCCCCTCCGCACCTTTCACCCATACTCTGTCCTCCTCCTCCCTTTCCCCACCTTTCACCCCCTCCCCCTTTTCTCACCCTACACCCCACACCCCCTCCCTCCCTCTCCACATTCCACTCACACGCCCTCCTTCCCTCTCCCTCACCCTACACCCACACTCCCTCCCTTTCCTCTCTCCTCACTTTTCACTCACACTCCCTCCGTCCATCTCCTCACCCCTACACTCCACACTCCCTCCTTCCCTCCCTCTACTCACCTTCACCCACACACCCTCATTCCCTCTCCTCACCTTTCACTCACAATCCCTCCCTCCCTCTCCTCACCCATATTCCCTCCCTCCCTCCCTCCCTCCCTCCATCTTCTCACACTACACCTACATTCCCTCCCTTCCCCTCCTCACCCAATACCCACACTCCCTCATCTACTCCCCACCCTACACTCATACTACCTCTCTCCCCCTCCTCACCGTACACCTACCTCTACCCATGACTAGTTTTAACCTCACAATACACTTTTTGGCTGAATCTCGCAACACGCGTCACAAGACAGGAATTTTATTAACTCATGTTACTGAAAGGTGAGGAAGAGGAGAAACCCTTACTCGAGGAGGAGGACTATGAGGAAGTGGGAGATTAGTTAAGGAGGACATGGATAATCAGTAGGAAGACGAAGATAGGAAGAGTGGTAGAAGAAGGAAGAGGAGGGAGAAGAGGATAAAAAAGTAGTATTGGAAGTAGCAGTAGTAGTAGTAGTAATCCACGAGGTGAATGACAGACGGCCAAAACAGTGGAATGGCATGTCGATGGAAAGTGAGGGTTTAAATGGGTTCAAGAAACCTACTCAGAAGTTGTCAGGTGGTCGCCAGCTAACCTCTTTGAACCACCCAATTATGCGGCCACCAAAGAAATGAATCGGGAGATGACTCGCCTCATAATCGAGTACACTCAGGACTGCTTTCTTGCCCCTTTAGCTCTTCAAAAATTTGCAATAATACCCCATCTATTCTATGAGAGGACACACGAAAGGACTAAGTACAAAGAAATGTGGCAGCAATGAAGATAATTTTGAAAGTGTGGCAGAAAGGGGCCCTTGATGAGCTCCTACGTGAGGCAAGAATGCTGCAGGAGAGACTAAAATTCATAGGAAACGGAAAGCAAAACACCGAGGATGTTGCCAGAAAGTATGGTAACAGGATACGTGAGGGAAAAGTATCCTTGGCGGTAAGATCTCTCACAGAGGAATCTTCCGGTGGTGTTCCGCCAATAAACAGAGACACATTACAACAACTGAAGGAACAATATCCCCCTGCAAATAAAGAGGGGGGCATCAGGTTCCAAGTTGCCTATATCGCCCCAAATGCTGTAATGTTCAAGAAAATATGAGGAGAGATGCTGTGAAAAAACCCCACTGAAGACACAGGGAGGGGCGGGCCCTTCAGGACTGGAGGCAGACGGTTGGAGAGTGACCCTCAGCACTAACTAGTGTGGCACCGCAACAAGTGATCTCTGCAATGCCACCGCCGCCCTTGCAAGAAAGCTAACAACCTCGTGCTGCCATCACCTTCAAGCTCTGACTACCTGCCGCCTCATTCCCCTGGATAAAAATCCAGGATGTAGGCGTATAGGTGTGTGGGAAGTGGTGAGGCGGATCATTGGAAAATGCATAATGGAGGTGATAAATGATGATGTCAGGGCAACTGCAGGGAACCTGCAAGTATGTGCTGGCCACCAGGCTGTCGGGGAAGTTGCCATTCACGACACGATAAAGATATTTGAGCAGCGTAATTTGAGGCAGTGCTCCTGGTTGACGCTTCCAACGCATTCAACATAATCACCCGCAAACCTACAGTGCAAAACATCAAGATTGTGTGTCCAAGCTTTGTAATGTATGTTGAAAACACCTACAGGAACCCATCAGATCTCTATATAACAAGCTTCAAGGCTCTAAGAGGCAATACCAATTAACAGTAAACTGAGGGAACAATGCAGGAAACCCTGTTGCCATGCCAATGTACGCACTAGGCCTATCCGTGCTACAACACAAAAACATTTGTAACAACAGCGGTCAAGCAAGTGACTTATGCTGACGACCTTACAGTAGCAGGAAAAGTGGAGGACATGAAAAAGTGGTGGGACCTGATAGCATTACGTGGTCCACAAATAGACTACCACCCAAATAACAGCAAGTCATTTTTTATTGGGAAGCCAGAACACTATGAACGGACAATGGAGGTGTTCGGTGGAAGTGAGGTCAAAATAACAAAGGGGAGCCCAAAACACATCAGTGCAGTAATCGGTACGAAGGACTTCAAGACCGAGTACGTAACGGAAAAGGTAAATGAGTGGGTGAAGTAAATCCATACTGTGTCTGATATTGTTAGAACAGAGCTACATGTGGCTTTTGCAGCATTCACCCATAGATTCAAGCATCGCTGGAATTACCTGATGCGCACTATCTCTGATATCGGACCCCTCCTCGACCCTCTGGAAGAAGCTATCAGCATCAATTTTATCAAACAAATTAGTGAAACACCTTCACTTAATCCCATGAGAAAGATCAATCCTTGCTCTACCACAGAGACCGGAAGGATGGGATTGAGTAATCCAGAGGAGCTTGCTGCCACTGAGCATGAGAACTCAGTCAAGCTCATGTCAGCACTCATTGAGCCAGTTAAACAAGATACGATGGTCCATTACGACCGAGCGACACACCCACAGTGATAAACAGCAGCAACTGATGCTGCAAGTGCCAGAGAACTTAAAACAAAAAGGAGCTATAGCGCAGGAGGTGGGCGCCTCGAACTGGCTAACAATGTTACCGATAAGGGCAAAAGGTTTCAGTCTTAATAAAACATAATTTACAGATCCCATTGTTCTAAGATACGGTAGGACAGTAGACGGTTTGCCCTCCCAATGCGTGTGTGGCTCTTCCTATGACATAGACGAATTAAGGGATATCACAGCAAAGATGTTGAAGGAAATCTGTAATGATGTCAGGGTAGAACCGACCCTCCTTCCATTAGACGGTGAGAATTTCCATCACAGGACTTCAAACACATAATAATAATAATAATAATAATAATAATAATAATTAATAATAATAATAATAATAATAATAATAATAATAATAATAATAATAATAATAATAATAATAATAATAATAATAATAATAATAATAATATAATAATAATAATAATAATAATAATAATAATAATAATAATAATAATAATAATAATAATAATAATAATAATAATAATAATAATAATAATAATAATAATAACAATAATAATAATAATAATAATAATAATAATAATAATAATAATAATAATAATAATAATAATAATAATAATAATAATAAACGGTTTATTAATAGAGTTACAGTCGGTGGCTGAAAATATACAAACTTACATGTGATTTAGACATAATGATATGCGTTCAATACATTTACAGGGCTGTACATTACATAATTCAGGAGTTGTTTGTTATTTTAACAATAGATGGGATGGTGTTATTCTTATATCAATTAGTGCGGGCTCATATGGGCTGAATTTTGTTGTAGTGGCGGACTGCGCCAGGTGGGCGGGGGACCGCCGGTGGCAGTAGGTGGCGATAACGAGGATGGTGCAGTGTGGACGTCAGTGCTCGAGGATTCTGGACGCGGGGACAGCTAGCCTTCTTTGACATAAGGATTTTCGATCCCATGGCCGCATGTCATCGTAACCTACAGTTGCTCTCGATTGCACACAGGAAGAACGAGAATGACATGATCAGGGCATATGTGGAAAGAATTATGAATGTCGATCAGGGCAGCTTCACTCCTCTGGTGTTCACAGCCTCTGGTGGAATGGGACAAAGTGCAAGCTGCTTCAATGTCAGACTTGCGGAGGTGTTATCTGACTGGATGCAGCAGCCCAGAAGTTACATTACAGCCTAGTTGAGATGTCGACTGTCCTTCTCTCTGCTTAGGTCTGCATTGATCTACCTCAGGGGAACGAGATCATCGGTCCCAAAGCCGACAACGGTCACAGATATTGACTATGAAGCAACAGTCACTGAATGCTGCATAGATCTGCGGCACAGCTAACTCAATACAGCTAGCGTAGCTATTTTGTATTAGGATTATACTGTATAATCATCTCTCTCTCTCTCTCTCTCTCTCTCTCTCTCTCTCTCTCTCTTCTCTCTCTCTCTCTCTCTCTCTCTCTCTCTCTCTCTCTCCCAAGCACCAGGTGAAGGACCAAGCAATTAACATCAGCTTAAATGAACTGGAGGAACGTAATTATAAATTTGCTCCAGAAGTCTTATGTGTACGGAGTGTTTTACTGTGTGTGTGTGTGTGTGTGTGTGTGTGTGTGTGTGTGTGTGTGTGTGTGTGTCTTATGGCGAGGGACGAGTGGCGACAGGGGCAGGCAGAGATGACTACTGAGAGTCTTTAGTCACAACTCTGCATACAGGCGGCATAGATAAGATGGTCGTTTGTGCACTCGGTGCACTCAGTCTGTGCGACTGAGCAGCCCTCTCGAGGAGCGACTCTTCTTACCCCACATGGGAAGCGGCTAGAAAAGGTGCCCTAAACAAAGCCTGCCTAAAGAACCAACCTGACTGGGCAACCACACCCAGTAAGGTATTCCTTATGCAGTCGAAAACACAATCATACTTACAGACCAAAACAAAAACAAACTATACCACCTCTTATGGTTGTTGCACAGAATGTCAGGACCCTTCTGGACACTGGCAAAAGCAATGGCTAAGTATAACATCGAAACAGCAGCCATTCGTAACTCCCGGCTCCCATACGGGGTCGACTCACAGACGGGGGTCTGGTTATACCTTCTTCTGTAAGGGTAAGCCTGCTGCGGAAACAAGCCGCATTTATGGAGTTGGCTTTGCCATTCGCCAATGTATGCTAAGTAGGCTAATTGAAATGCCTGTTGGGATCAGCGAGCGCCTCATGACGCTCCGAGTCCCACTGAATCACTCAAGGCATGCCTTCTTCTTCAGTGCATATGTTCAAACACTGTATACTGAGGATAACATCAAGGAGGACTTTTACGCCGACCTTGACACAGTGCTAACCTCTATCCCCAGAGAAAATAATGTTGTGCTCCTTGATGACTTCAATTCCATAGTTGGCAGAGATGCTGACATTTGGCAGGGAATCGTAGGAAGAAATGGACTAGGCAAGTGTAATCCCAACGGCCTACTCCTCCTCAGCAAGTGTGCTGCACACAACCTCTCTATCACCAATACATTGTTTAAACAGGCCCATAAATTCAAGGTTCGTGGCAAGACCCGCGATTCAAGCAGAGAAAGAGATTGCTGAGATGTCCTCAACACCCGAGCCATGCATATCTCAGACCACTGGGACAATGATCATCAACTCGTCAGAACCAAACTCTCACTTCACGTGCCTCCAAATGGTGAAAGCAAGAATCCTTCAGAAGGGGATTTAACACTAAGCGTCTGGAGAATTCAGCGGTGTCACGTGATTTCAAAGAACAGCTCGAACATGGGCTGATAAACAACCCGCAACAAATAACCCAAATCCCAGTGCCGAATGGGGTATACGCGACACTGTCATGACAAAAACCTGTTGAGAGACCCTCGGCCAGATCGAAAGAATACACCAGGACTGGTGTGATGAAAATGACCCAGAAATCAATGTACTCGTCGAAGATGAACGTGCTGCTTTAACTGACTGTCAGAACAACCCTCCGTCTCGGATCAGCCCGAACTTCGAATCTAAAGAATAAATGGTTTAAAAATAAAGCATGTGAAATGAAAAAATTTTCTGATGAACACAAGATGCACGAATTATTCAATTCCACTTTAACATTTCATGGGACAATCACTCATGGCGCAGCCACCCTCTGTTCATCCGACGGCAATTCCATAATCAATGATGAAGAAGGTATCCTTCATTGCTGGAAGGAGCAATAACCTTCGCTGCTCAACCAAAACATTGATGTGGATATCTTGACTACACAGCAGGTCCCTCAGCATCCAGAGCTGACCCACCTCGGCAATCCTCTATCCCTGGATGAGGTATCTACTGCCATCAAACAGATGAAAAATAAAAAAGCCTCTGGGCCTGATGAAATCCCAGCCGAGGTGTACAAAGCAGCAGGACCTCTGCTTACTAGCCGTCTCCATTCTCATCCTGAATAGACTTCTTCCTGGGGGAGAAAATTTCCTCCTAGAATCTCAATGTGGCTTTAGATCATCATGTAGCACCACTGGCATGATCTTTGCTGCCCACCAGATAAAGGACAAGTGCAGAGAACAGCATCGTGACCTGTATATTTTTATTTATTTATTTATTATTATTTTTTTTTTTTTGGGGGGGGGCACCCCCCTACATCCTTGCGTAAGGTGAAGCGCAGAAGCGTTTACAGTGCCCAACAAGGAAGCATGCTAAGTTCATGCTTGCCTTTATGTCAACTTTCCACCGGCCCGGGAATCGAACCCGTGACATCTCGCTTGCAAGGCAAGAGCGGTACCGCTCTACCCACCGGCGCCCCCGTGACCTGCATATGACCTTCATCGACCTAACTAAGGCCTTCGACTCGGTCAACAGGGAAACCATTCCTTGGCCATTTTGGCAGTCAACCAAAATTCATCACCCTTGTGAGGCAACTCCACGATGGCATGAACGGCAGTGTCCTGCACACTGGCATGCAATCTGATCTCTTCCCCATCCAAACGGGGCTAAATCAAGGATGTGTACTGGCACCAACTCTCTTTTCCATTTACTTGGCTGCCTTCCTTACTCTTGCCAGTGCCAATTTAGCCAGTGGGTGGATATCCAGTACCGGATGAAGGGTCTCTTCAACATAAGACGACTCCAAGCGGGAACAAAGGTGTCGGGAGCTTCCATTACTGAGCTTCAGTATGCAGATGATCTCACCCTTATCACTCACACTGAAGGCGACCTACAGGAGATTCCGAACACCCATGCAGATGCATTTACTCATTTCCTTGTTGAGGTGAATGTACGTATGACTCAGAGTTTCTTTCAGCCTACCCTTGGTTCAGCCACACCACCACCATCCATCCAGCTTAATGAAACTATCTTCTTTAATGTTGCCCACTTTAAGTATCACAGCTCCCACCTGTCCATCACTGCGGACTTCAGTGAAGAGATTCAACATCGGATCAGATATTGCATCTCAAACCTTTGGCAGACTCCATACCCGTATTTTCAACTATAGGGAGCAAAAATGATCTACAAATTTGCACGTATATCGAGCAATGGTCCTCCCCACCCTGCTATATGACAGCAAGACATGGGTCACATACAGGAGGCACCTCAAGGCACTTGAAACCTTTCACTAAAGTAGTCTACATTCCATCCTCCGAGTTCGCTGGGAAGACAAGAAAACAAATACCAGTATTTTCGCTGACACCAACTGTAGGAGCATCGAGGCTACCATTATCCGTGAACAAGTACGTTGGACTGGCCATGTTACCTACATGGACGACAGTAGACTGTCAAAGCAGCTACTTTACAGTCACCTACCTAACGAATAGTAAGACAAACCTGAAAAAGTGTTAAATCGACCCCATTACATGGCAGACAATTATACCACGCCGTAAGGCCTGGAGGTGCACCACACGAGATGTCAATAATTTTTTGAGTTATCCCAGAGAAGCGCCAACGCCGGAAAGACTATGCATCCACCCCTTCTGCACTAGTTGTAGCCCTCCACACATGCAACATCTGTGGGCAACTCTGCCGGTCCCGTATCGGCCTCTCTCGTCACCTCAGAGCTCACCAACGAAGGTGATATCCTTAATAACTCATATAATTTTATCCTAGCTGGATGATCGTCATCCTCGATTCCGAGTGGTAGCAACGTAGTAGTAATGTGTGTGTGTGTGTGTGTGTGTGTGTGTGTGTGTGTGTGTGTGTGTGTGTGTGTGAGGGGGCGGGGTGATGAATATTGCTAAACATTAGTCATTTAGCGAAATAGAAAAAATAAAGAAAAAGTGAGAGAGAGAGAGAGAAACATGTATTCAGCACAACATATTTACACAAATATAACATATTCAAATATATATATACATTGGAAGAGTCGTCACAAACTATCAATTTTTTTTGTAAGCCAACATCACCATTCCTATTAGCTTAACATTAGTTCTCATGTAAAAGCAAGTTGTGGTTCCTTTACATATTTTTTGTTAACTTTATAGATAATGCAATAGTTCTAGAAATGCATAAGGAGCTCCTGAAGTTCAGGCACCCCAACTTATTTCAACTTAAAATTTACAACTGTAACGCAACGTAATGCAATTTAATTCTAACGTAACGTAACGTAACGTAACGTAACTTAATGTAACTAAACATAACCTAAGCTAACCTAACCTATCCTAACCAAACCTAACTATAAACCTTGAATAGTGAACGAAACATTGTATTTTGCCTCTCACAGGTGACCGCCCTCCTACCTTCAGGCAGGTGACGGTCACTCCCAGTCTACACAACTGTCACCTCCCTGGTAATTGTTCGGTGTTTTGTTTTATTGTTTTACGCTAAGACAAGCAGCTCTGTTTTCTATTTGCTTGGTCTTTTTTCTTCCCATTGTTATCCAGTTTCCTGTCTAGATGAGCGTTTGGTTTTGTTTCATCACCTCACGACGAAAAATTATATCATAACACCTTGGTCAACATTTTCCCGAGTAGACTAAGTTGGGTTGGATTGAGGGGATTCTTTATTTAACCCTCTGACACTCTCTGTTTCCCAGTAATATTCTCTCACCACCATTCTTACCATCTCTAGTTCATCAGCAACATTCTATCACCATCATTCTCGCTATGCCACTCTGCGTCTCATTCTCACGTGAAGGTCACTCTTTACTGAGAAAAATGATCACTTGATACTTTTCTTCTTCGAAAAATTGCCACTGAACTAAGACAATGTACGCCAGCGTATTCAATAGGTGTGTTATATCCCACAGAAGGCGTGGTGTGAGGGGACGGATTAGTGTGAAGTGGATGAGGTGTAGCAGACCACAACACAAAAGTCCCCCGTGCAACAGACCACAACACATGAGTCCCCCGTGCAACAGACCACAACACAAAAGTCCCGCGTGTAACAGACCCCACAACACAAAGCCCCCCTGCAACAGACCACAACACAAAGTCCCATGGTAACAGGACCACAACACATGAGTCCCCCTGTGCAACAGACCACAACACAAAGTCCCGCGTGTGTAACAGAGACCACAACACAAAAGTCCCCCGTGCAACAGACCACAACACAAAAAGTCCCCTGTGCAACAGACCAAACACAAAAGTCCCAAGTGCAACAGACCACAACACAAAAGTCCCGCGTGCAACAGACCACAACACAAAAGTCCCCAGTGTAACAGACCACAACACAAAAGTCCCGCGTGCAAATAGACCACAACACAAAGTCCCCCGTCCAAAAAGACCACAACACAAATGTCCCCAGTGTAACAGACCAACACACATGAATCCATAGTGTACCAGAGACCACAACACAAAGTCCCAAGTGCAACAGACCACAACACATGAGTCCCCAGTGTAACAGACCACAACACAAAAGTCCCCCGTGCAACAGACCACAACACAAAAGTCCCCAGTGTAACAGACCACAACACATAAGTCCCCAGTATAACAGACCAACACACATGAGTCCATAGTGCACTCCAGACCACAACACAAAAGTCCCCCGTGCAACAGACCACAACACAAAGTCCCCAGTGTAACAGACCACACAAGTCCCCAGTGTAATAGACCAACACACATGAGTCCATCGTACCAGACCACAACACAAAAGTCCCCTGTGCAAAGACCAACACAAAGTCCCCCTGTGAAACAGACCACAACACAAAGTCCCCAGTGTAACAGACCACAACACAAAAGTCCCCCGTGTAACAGACCACAACACAAAAGTCCCCAGTGTAACAGACCACAACACAAAAGTCCCCCGTGCAACAGACCACAACACAAAAGTCCCCAGTGTAACAGACCACAACACAAAAGTCCCCCGTGCAACAGACCACAACACATGAGTCCATAGTGTAACAAACCAAAACACACGAGTTTCTGGTGTAACAGACCATAACACATGAGTCCATAGTGTAACAGACCACAACACATGAGTCCCTAGTGTAACAGACCATGAGTCCATAGTGTAACAGACCACAACACATGAGTCCCTAGTGTAACAGACCACAACACATGCGTCCCCAGTGTAACAGACCACAACACATAAGTCCCCAGTGTAACAGTCCACATCACACGAGTCCCCAGTATAACAGACCATAACACACAGGTCCTAGTGTAACGGACCACACCAGAGTCCCCAGTGTACCGGACCACTACACAGGTCCCCAGTGTAACAGACCACCAGGTCAGTGTAACAACCACAACACATGAGTCCTGTGTAACAGACCACAACACATGAGTCTCTAGTGTAACAAACCAAAACACACGAGTTTCTGGTGTAACAGACCATAACACATGAGTCCATAGTGTAACAGAACACAACACATGAGGTCCTAGTGTAACAGACCACAACACATGCGTCCCCAGTGTAACAGACCACAACACATAAGTCCCTAGTGTAACGGACCACAACACATGAGTCCCCAGTGTAACAGACCACAACACACGAGTTCCCAGTGTAACAGACCACAACACATGAGTCCCCAGTGTAACAGACCACAACATGAGTCTCAGTGTAATAGACCACAACACATGAGTTCTCCAGTGTAACAGACCACAACACATGATTCTCCAGTGCAACAGACACAACATGCAGGTCCCCAGTGTAACAGACCATAACATGAGTTCCAGGTGTAAAGACCACAACACATGAGTCTCCAGTGTAACAGTCCACATCACACGAGTCCCTAGTGTTACAGACCACAACACCGATCCCCAGTGTAACAGACCACATCACACGAGGTCCCAGTGCCAGTCCACATCACACGATTCTCCAGTGTAACAGACCACAACACAGGTCCCCAGTGTAACAGACCACAACACATGAGTCCCTAGTGTAACAGACCACAACACACAAGTCCCCAGTGTAACATTCCACACACGAGTCCCCAGTGTAACAGTCCACATTACACGGTCCCTACTGTAACAGACCATAACACATGAGTACCTAGTGTAACAGACCACCACACGAGTCCCCATGTAACAGTCCCATCACACGGTCCCCAGTAAAACAGACCTTAACACAGGTCCCCAGTGTAACCAGACACAACACACGAGTCCCCAGTGTAACAGTCCATCACACGAATTCCCCAGTATAACAGACCACAACACACGCGTCCCCAGTGTAACAGTCACATCACACGACTCCCCAGTGTAACAGTCCACATCATGAGTCCCCAGTGAAACAGACCATAACACACGAGTCCCCATTGTAACAGTACATACACAGGTCCCCAGTGTAACAGACCATAACCACAAGTCCCCAGTGTAACAGACCATAACACACGAGTCCCCAGTGTAACAGACCACATGAGTCCCAGTGTAACAGACCACAACACATGAGTCCCCAGTGTAACAGACCTCAACACATGAGTCCGTGTAACAGACCATATCTCACGAGTCCCTAGTGTAACAGACCAAAACAAACTAGTCCACAGTGTAACAGCCATAACACCGAACTCCTAGTGTAACAGTCCACAACACATGCGTCCCCAGTGTAACAGACCACACACGTCCAGTGCCAAACCACATCACACGAGTCAGTGTAACAGTCCACATCACACGAGTCCCCAGTGTAACCGACATTACTCGAGGTCCCAGTGTAACAGACCACAAC
This sequence comes from Homarus americanus, assembly GCF_018991925.1. Taxonomy (NCBI): domain Eukaryota; kingdom Metazoa; phylum Arthropoda; class Malacostraca; order Decapoda; family Nephropidae; genus Homarus; species Homarus americanus. The sequence goes on along the minus strand of NW_024713129.1, from coordinate 31,033,426 downwards.
ATATGAGTCCCTGCAACAGACCGAGTCCCCAGTGTAACCAACCAAACAAACGAGTCCCCAGTGTAACTGACCACAACAGTGAGTTCCTGGTAACGGACCACAACACATGAGTCCCAGTGTAACAGACCTCAACACATGGTCCCCAGGTAACAGACCATATCTCTCGAGTCCCTAGTGTAACCCACAAAACAAGCAGTCCCCAGTGTAACAGACCACAACACATGAGTCCCGTATCGGAAACACAACACCGAATCACAGGTGTCAGCAAACCAAAACACATGAGTTTCTGATTGCAACAGACCACAACATGAGTCCATAGTGTAACAGACCACAACACATGAGTCCCTAGTGCAGCAGACCACAACCCCACCACAGTGTAACAGACACACACATAGTCCCCAGTGTAACAGACCATCACACGAGTCCCCAGTATAACAGACCATAAAAGATCCTAGTGTAACGGACCACAACCATGAGTCCCCAGTGTAACAGACCACAACACATGAGTCCCCAGTGTAATAGTCCACATCACGAGGTCCCCAGTGTAACAGACCACAACACATGAGTCCCCAGTGTAACAGACCTCAACACATGAGTCCCCAGTGTAACAGACCATATCTCACGAGTCCCTAGTGTAACAGACCAAAACAGACTAGTCCACAGTGTGAAAACCATAACACACGAGCTCCTAGTGTAACAGTCCACAACACATGCGTCCCCAGTGTAACAGACCACAACACAGGTCCCCAGTGTAACAGTCCACATCACACGAGTCCCCAGTGTAACAATCGACATTACTCGATTCCCCGTGTAACAAACAACACATGAGTCCCTAGTGTAACAGACCACAACACACAGGTCCCCAGTGTAACCAGCAAAACAAGCAGGTCCCCAGTGTAACAGACCACAACAAATGAGTTCCTAGTGTAACAGACCACAACACATGAGTCCTAGTGTAACAGACCACAACACATGCGTCCCCAGTTTAACAGACGACAACACATAGTCCCGTGTAAGAGGCCACTTACACGAGTCTCCAGTGTAACAGACCATAACACACGAGTCCCCAGTATAACAGACCACAACACACGAGCTCCTGGTAACAGACCACAACACATGAGTCCCCAGTGTAACGGACCAGAACACATGAGTCCCCAGTGTAACAGACCATAACACACAGTCCCTATTAACAGACCACAACACATGAGTCCCCAGTGTAACAGACCACAACACATGAGGTCCTTGTGTAACAGACCACAACACATGAGTCTCTAGTGTAACAAACCAAAACACATGAGTTTCTGGTGTAACAGACCACAACACAAAAGTCCCGCGTGCAACAGACCACAACACAAAAGTCCCCAGTGTAACAGACCACAACACAAAAGTCCCCGTGCAACAGACCACAACACAAAAGTCCCCAGTGTAACAGACCAACACCACAATCCACCAGTGTACCAGACCACAACACAAAAGTCCCGCGTGCAACAGACCACAACACCAGGTCCCCAGTGTAACAGACCACAACACAAAGTCCCCCTGCAACAGACCACACAAAATCCCAGTGTAACAGACCACAACACATAAGTCCCTAACAGACCCACACAAGAGTCCCTAGTGTACCAGACCACAACACCAAGTCCCCGTGCAACAGACCACAACACAAAAGTCCCAGTGTAACAGACCACAACACATGATTCCCCAGTGTAACAGACCAACACCATGAGTCCATCGTGTACAGACCACAACACAAAGAGTCCCCGTGCAACAGACCACAACACAAAGTCCCCAGTGAGCAAGACCACAACACAAAGTCCCCAGGTAACAGACCACAACACAAAGTCCCCGTGTAACAGCCAAAGTCCCCAGTGTAACAGACCACAACACAAAAGTCCCCACGCAACACCAAAAGTCCCCAGTGTAACAGACCACAACATAAAAGTCCCCCGTGCAACAGACCACAACACATGGTCTCTAGTGTAACAAACCAAAACACACAGAGTTTCTGGTGTAACAGACCACCATGAGTCCCCAGTGTAACAGACCACAACACATGAGTCCCTAGTGTAACAGACCACCTGCCATCCCCAGTGTAACAGACCACAACACATAAGTCCCCATGTAACAGTCCACTCAGGTCCCAGTATAACAGACCATAACACAGTCCCTAGTGTAACAGACCACAACATAATCCCCAGTGTACCAGACCACAACACATGATCCCCAGTGTAACGAACACATGAGTCCCCAGTGTAACAGACACAACACACTGAGTCTCTAGTGTAACAAACCAAAACAAATGAGTTCCTAGTGTAACAGACGATAACACACAAGTCCCTAGTGTAACAGACCACAACACATGAGTCCCCAGTGTAACAGACCATAACACACGAGTCCCCAGTGTAACAGAGCACAACACATGAGTCCCCTGTGTAACAGACCACAACACATGAGTCTCTAGTGTAACAAACCAAAACACATGAGTTTCTGGTGTAACAGACCATAACACATGAGTCCCCAGTGTAACAGACCATAACACACAAATCCCTAGTGTAACAGACCACAACACATGAGTCCCCAGTGTGACAGTCCACATCACACCAGTCCCCAGTGTAACAGTCCACATCACACGAGTTAATAGTGTAACAGACCACATCACACTAGTCCCCAGTGTAACGGACCACAATACATGAGTCCCCAGTGTAACAGACCATAACACACGAGTTCCCAGTGTAACAGACCACAACACATGAGTCCCTGTAAATATAGACCACAACACATGAGTCTCCAGTGTAATAGACCACAACACATGATTCTCAAGTGTAACAGACCACAACACATGATTCTCCAGTGCAACAGACCACAACACATGAGTCCCCAGTGTAACAGACCATAACACATGAGTCCCAGGTGTAAAAGACCACAACACATGAGTCTCCAGTGTAACAGTCCACATCACACGAGTCCCTAGTGTTACAGACCACAACACCTGAGTCCCCAGTGTAACAGACCACATCACACGAGTCCCCAGTGCAACAGTCCACATCACGCTTATTCTCCCGTGTAACAGACCACAACACACGAGTCCCCAGTGTAACAGACCACAACACATGAGTCCCTAGTGTAACAGACCACAACACACGAGTCCCCAGTGTAACAGTCCAAAACACACGAGTCCCCAGTGTAACAGTCCACATTACACGAGTCCCTAATGTAACAGACCATAACACACGAGTACTTAGTGTAACAGACCATAACACACAAGTCCCCAGTGTAACAGACCATAACACACGAGTCCCCAGTGTAACAGACCACAACACATGAGTCCCCAGTGTAACAGACCACAACACATGAGTCCCCAGTGTAACGGACCTCAACACATGAGTCCCCAGTGTAACAGTCCATATTACACGAGTCCTAGTGTAACAGGGGACTTATGTGTTGTGGTTTGTTACACTGGAGACTCGTGTGTTATGGTCTGTTACTCTTGTGACTTATGTGTTGTTGTCTGCTACACTGGGGACTCATGTGTTGTGGTTTGTTACACTGGTTACTCGTGTGTTGTGGACTGTTACACTGGGGACTCGTGTGTTATGGTCTGTTACTCTTGTGACTTATGTGTTGTTGTCTGCTACACTGGGGACTCATGTGTTGTGGTTTGTTACACTGGTTACTCGTCTGTTGTGGACTGTTACACTGGGGACTCGTGTGTAAGAATTACAAAAATATTAATACTTAGACAATAGATATATTTTAAGAGATAATTTAAAGGAAGGGAGCGTAGTCTTTGCTCGGATTGATGGAGGTAAGTTGTTCCACACCTTCACTCCATGATATTTTATGGAGGTCTGAGACTGCGAGGAACGCATGGGGGGTGGTCTTTGTAGCTCTTAGTAGCTTTTAAGATGTATCTTCGATTCTTCCCTACCTGGAAATAATTATTGTCAATCAAGTGATGGAGAGATTTGTAAACAAATAGGGCACTGCATTAAGTCTTCTCTTCTTATTATTTCATTTCATTATGGTGTATTAATACTTTTTATTCGTATTTTATATTATTCTCTTCCTTCTTTTTTCTGTGTCCTTCTACCAATTAGGTAATATTTTACTGAACGGATTTACTTAAGCGAAAACAAATAAGATATTTGACACAAATTCTTCAAGAGGTGTATTTAAGTTGATATTACCCATTGCTGGAGATACGAGAATCCCTGCCAAACAATAAATTGTCTCTGGGCGATATCGAGGCCTGTTTTTCAGTTTGTTTGCTTTGTAGGTTAAGAGTTGCGGTAGCCGAGTAGATACAACAGCCCTTGCCACCTCGCCTAAGGGTTACTGGCTCCATCCTGGGGCATTCCCAGTCCACCCAACTTTAAATGGGTACCGAACTGTAGAGTACAATCGGGAAAGTGAAGGTGGTAGAGTACAGTGTCGTCATGACTATGAGACTAATATTTACCTAACCTGCGCAACCAAACCTGACCTAACGTAACCTAACTTAATCTAACACAGGTATAACCAGTCAGTTAGAGAATAGGATGTAGATTAAGTCAGGTTATGTTAAATTCGGTTCTTAGGTGTTGCAGCTTTGTTGGTTAGTAAGACTTCTTTGCAGCACGTATTTTGCGGATAAGTTTATTTTGAAGGGCCCCTGTAGCAGTCGTTGTCATTAAGCTCAAAGATTTGGTCTCACTCCTGCAACAAGTGGTAAGTCGAGACTCTCACCACTATGGGGCCAAGTGTTCTTCGCTTGCAGTCTCCTCTCCCAAGCAGCGGACATTTCATGTAGTGTCGGCTGACCAAGTGAGTATATATAACTAATATTACATCAATGCGACCATAGAAATAGTGGTTATTTCTGCCAAGAATATATAAACAAGTGTTAGGTGTGACAATTTCTTGCTTCCAGTGTATCATTCTGATGTGTGGATTGTCGCCCACAGGGGGTAGGACTACACACCCACGCGCGCACGTATACCCCTACTACCCGGACACAGCAGTCTAGCCTGTCACCTCTCCGCCCTTTCCTCATACGAACTATTTTTTTCTACTGTATGGGACCAAAGCAGATGTCGGAGGCGGACGTTACTGTCGCCCAAGGTGAGGAACACTATGCCGGGTAACAGACATTGTTGCGTTTGTGCTAGCCAGAACCAAAATTGCACAAGCTGTGATTGTGCGAGAAACAACCGACCATGTGTGGTTTGCAGAAAGGGAAACAATTGTCGGGACCCACATGGCAGGGAGCCGACACAGGAGGCCACAGTGGATATCGCCGGGACCAAACTGCCCGATGATATCCTAAATGATAGCAGTGAGTCTACTCAACCTGAAAATGTAGTACTAATAAACGCTGCTCCAATAGTAGCTGATGTCCATGAGGTGAATGAGAGACAGCCACCACAGTGGAATTGCTTGTTGATGGAAAATGCGGACATATGGGTTAAAGAAACTTACTCAGAAATTGGCAGGTGGTCGCCAGCTAACGTGTTTGAACTACCCAAGTGAGCGGCCACCAAAGAAATGATTCGGGAGATGATTCGCCTCATAACTGAGTACACCCAGGACTGCTTCCTTGCCCCTTTAGCTCTACAAATACTGGCAATAATATCACATCTATTCTGTCAGAGGACACATACAAAGACTAAGCACAAAGAAAATGCGGCAGCAATGAAGAGAAGATTGACATTGTGACAGAATGGGGCCCTTGATGATCTCCTATGTGAAGCAAGAACACTGCAGGAGAGACTAAAATTTACAGGAGACGGAAAGCAAAACACAGATGACGTTGCAAGGAAATTTGGGAAAAAAAATGCGTGTGGGAAAAGTGTCTTTGTCGGTAAGATCTCTCACAGAGGAATCCTCCGGTGGGGTTCTGCCAATAAACAGAGAGAAATTAAACATCTGTAAGAAAAACATCCCCCTGCAAGTGAAGACGAAGGCATCAGGTTCCAGGGTGACTATATCCCACCAAATGCTGTCCTGTTCGAGAAAATAACAGGAGGGATGGTGTGTAAAAAGGCACTGAAGACTCGAGGAGGTGGGAAAGGATGATGTCAGGGCAGCAGCAGGGAACCTGCAAGTTTGTGCTGGCCACCAGGCTGGAGGGGAAGCTGCCATTCACGCCATGAGAACGATATTTGAGCAGCGTGATTGTGAAGCCGTTCTCCTGGTGGACGCTTCAAATGCATTCAAAATACTTAACCACAAGGCCGCACTGCACAACATCAAGATCAAGTGTCCAAGCTTTGCAATGAATGTTGAAAACTCCTATAAGAATCCATCAGACCACTATATAGTAAACAACAACGCTCTAAGAGGTGATACCATCATACAGTCAACCGAGGGAACAACGCAGGGGGACCCTGTTGCAATGGCAATGTACGCAATAGGCCTTTCCATGCTCCAACACACAATAAAATTTGAAACAACTGAGGTCAAGCAAGTGGCGCATGCTGATGACCTTACAGGAGCAGGAAAAGTGGAGGACATCAAAAAGTGGTGGGACTTGTTAACATCAGGAGGCCCACAAACAGGGTACCACCCAAACGCCAGCAAATCCTTCCTCATTGTGAAGCCAGAACATTATGAACGGGCAATGGAGGTGTTCGGTGGAAGTGGGGTCAAAATAACAAAGGATGTCCAAAGACACCTAGGCGCAGTAATTGGCATGACAAACTTCAAAACCGAGTACGTAACGGGAAAGGTGAATGAGTGGGTTAGGGAAATCTAAGCTCTGTCTGAGATTGCTAAAACAGAGCCACATGCGGCTTTTCCGGCATTCACCCATGGAGTCAAGCATCGCTGGAACTACCTGATGCGCACTATCCCTGATATCGGACCCCTCCTCCGCCCTTTGGAAGAAGCTATCAGCGTCAATTTCATTCCCAAATTAGTGAAACCCCCCCACTTAACCCACGCAGAAAGATCACTCCTGGCACTACCACCGAGACTGGGAAGAATGGGATTGACCAATCCAGAGGAGATTGCTGCCACCGAACATCAAAACTCAGTTAAGCTCACGGCAGCCCTCACGGACCACACAATAGCTCAGAACGCAACAGGGGAGATGGATACCAGTGATATAAACAAGATTCGAAGGTCTATGTGACAGACATTCACACAGAGTGAGTCA
>NW_024713129.1:30961523-31026192 GCF_018991925.1 Homarus americanus | reverse complement strand
TCAGTGGCTGATCCTCCTTCTTCAGTGGGATCTAGTAACCACTCGAGAATTGCGTACTTCCGGATCCACCAATAGCAAAAGGTGTGGGTGAGAATAAACCTAACAACAGAAAACAGATAACAGATAACACCAGGAAAACACTGATAAAAACAAGCAAAATTAACAAAAACAAATATAACAGTTGGAAAAACAAAGACAGGTACAAGTTAACATTTATAACAACAGGAAGACAATAATAAAAAAGAGAAACAGATAGCAACATAACTTGAACAAAACAGTAATATCAACGCGAAAACAAAGATAACAACAGAAAAAGCAAATATAATAATAGGTAGACAATAATAACAAGAAAAAACATAGCAACAGAAAATCAAAGAAACAAGAGCGAAAGAAAAACTACATGAAAACAAAGTTACCATTAGAGTATCCTCCAAAATGGCGGCTTATTAAGACATTAGAGTGACTTTTGCCTCATTCTGTATAAAGGACTTGCCAGTAATATTTCAATTATAGTATTTGTGAAAGTGGATGACGTCATGGCTGAAGCCACGAGTCACAAAGATTACTCTGGCTGCAGCCTCACTTATTTTTCCCTGTTCTTTCCCCAGGACTTTTCGTGCTAAAATTTCTAAATATGACAATCGACCCCTTAAAAAAAAAAGACAGAACTCTTCTCAAGTGATGAAAAATATAAAGGCTTACAAATCCCCCAGATGACTCCTGTTCTATTAATTATTCTCTTCTGCCTACTGCAACTTATACCCGCAACAGCCTGGTGATAGCACAATCGTCTTTAACCATCAAGCGCCGCTTATTTCCTGCAGCAATGGTTAATGCCAGCCTTTTAAGCATATGGCAATCGACCCCACCAATAAAAAAACAGCCCTGTCCTCATGTGCTGAAAAAATGGGACTACACTTCCAGTCTGCCCATCCAACTCACAGCCTGAACCAAGCAAATCTCAATTCTCCCAAAGCTATCTTCCAAAACACCCTGGTGAAAGCAAAACCATCCTCAACCATCAAGCTCCCCTTTTGGCTGGCCTTGTCTACAAGAGGACTAATGTCAAAATTAATACCCGACTCACTCTCAAGCTTTCTCACGTCTACAGCTCCAGACACTGCAACGATCGACTCATTCCCTACCTCCGACCTTCATGTCGGCAGGCGAACCCTCTGATAAATGCACCAGTCCATATGAGTGAGGACCTGGCCATACAACCATTCTTAACGCCCGGCTTTGCCTCGCCACCACACCCACAATCCACCGCACATCCCTGACATATCACCTCTTGTATCCTCTCCGTCCCAACCTAAGACTCCTCCCTAACTCATCCTTTTCTAGTCCCAGCTATGTTCACTAGCTTCACCCCGGCAGCTTTTTTGCCCCTCGTCCTCATGCATGCCTGCTGAAGAGGTTCCTAATCTTTACTCTCCGACTTATCCACCACCGGTTTTCCCAGGCACTCTCCTGGGCCCTCCCCTCTCCCTTCCTTCTGTTGACTTCCCTGTTATTCCGCACGTTGCTCTCCACTGCCTCTTGCAACCTCTGCTGCCTCTCCCTGATCTCCATCACCCATTCATCTTCCGGCTCCTCATCTACTTCTGGTCTAGGGTCCGACTTCAGCTTTGGTTCCCTTCCGTAGAACAACAGGAATGGGGAAAACCCCGTCGTGGCAAGCCGCATTGTACGTCCTGCGCCATCACGGCCGGCAGGTTTTCGGGCCACGTTTTCTTCTCCTCCTCACCTAAGGTGACGAACAGACTGCCATGCCATTTCTCTGCTGATGAAACGCAGATGTTCTTATCTTCTTCACCCCGAATGTGGCACAAGCTTGTCTGACACATGCACTGCTGAAATTCCTGCCCTGGTCACTCAACAACCGATCAGGTATACCCATGACACGGATGATTTGGTTCACGAGGATCTTGGTTATTGTCGAGACTTTCTGGCCCCTTGTGGGAAATGCTAAAGTGTATCTGCTGTACACGTCCGTCATTATCAGCCCGTTTTCTATCCCTTGCCGCTTGTCAATCAAGATGAAAACTGCTGCCAGCATCCCTAGCGGCTCACCAGCCTTAAGTGTCCCTAGGTGCAGCTGTGTCTTGGGAATCTCATCCTTCGCCACTCCGCACCTTATGCAGGTGACCATATATTCCAGCAGTCACCCCCATTCCTGGCCAGAAGTTTCGATCCCGCACAAGCGAAAGGGTCGGATCCCGCCCCTGGTGCCCGAACTCGTCATCATACACTCTCATCAATTCCCCCTGCAACCTTAGCGGTAACAATGGCACCTCTATCCATAGATTCGTTCCTTTAGGCCTTCTAAGCCCCTCGGCATCGTTCCTAACTACCAAGTGTTGCCTTACTCGGTACAGCTTACGGAAATCATCATCCTGGAGTTCCACCTGTGCGTCCCCATCCTCAAGCTCTCCTTCCATCCATCTTTGTATCCCCTTTAAACACTTCATACATTCCTGTTCCCTGCACAGCCCATCTACCATCCACAGCTTGCTCACCTCAGCCACATTCTCCTTCACTACATGCATTGCCATGTATTCCTCATCACTCTCTCCTTCCTGTTTCCTAGCTAGCCTAGATAGAATATCTACCTCCGTGTAGACAGTGAAATGTTTCCCCGCCAGAAAATCCCTGAACTTATCCACTACTGCCCATTTGAGAGCTAATATCTCTAACTTACGGGAGCTATAGTGTCATGGTTCTCTCTTATTTTCTAAGGCCCCCGGATTGAATAGCAGACCGGATGCAGAATGCCGTCTTTCATGTGGGACAGCACGGCACCTAGCCCACTGAAACGTGCTTCCGTTTCTAATATGAATTCCTGAGTGAAATCTGGAGAGGCCAATACCGGCGACTGCCTTACCACGTCTTTCATCTTCTAGAACGCCTGCTCCTCCATATATCTCTGAAAGGTCCCCGTACTATTTGATAACCTCATTAGTAATCTCTTGTACTCAACATGTACAAAGCTTGTACTGAAGACGGTCTTCGGACGGTCTTAAGAATGAACCTCTATTTGATGACACTCAGTTGCTAGATCAAATGTGGAGAAGAACCGTGCCCCGGTCAGAGACTAATGTTTCATTTTTCCTTGGCAGAGGAAATCCATCGCGTACCGTGACCTTATTGAGGTTACGGTAAGCAATGCATAACTTCAGTGTCCCATCCCTCTTTCTCACTACTACAATGGCGGCAGAGAAGGGACGCTCACTATGCTGGATTATTCCCTGCTCTAACAACTGGTTAAAGTGCTGCTTCACCTCCTGTACCTAGTTCGGAGGGATCCTCCTATATGGCACCCTAACAGGCCTATCTGTCATTACAGGAATCTCATGCCAAACCCCGATGGCCTTTCCTATGGGCTGGCCGTCTCCTTAAAAAATATCACCGAATTCTTCCAGTAAGTCTTCACTTCCTGCTGTTGCACCACATTCATTACTTCCGTGTGGACTTTAATCTCCTCTTTGACATCCTGTTGGACTGTTCTCACAGACTGGTGGCTGTCTCGACTTCCCACTTTCCCAATCCACCAATTTCTCCTCAATCTCCTTGGACACTCAGACAGATTTACCACTCGCACATAAGTTATGCCTCGAATTACCCTCACAACTGTAGGCAACTCAACCACTCCTTCAGGCATCCAACCTTCATCTCCCACCGTCAGGGGCTCGACCACTACTTCCTTGCTAGCTACTTGGCATAATAAGGGGACATAGACTAATAGCAACCTACTTCACGGGGAGGGATCATTGGAATGTCACCTCTACCTATCACACAACAACCCAGACTGGTAGCTTCTGTCTTTCGTAGGCTCCTTACCTCCTGCATACAGTTTTCCCACTTGGCTGCACTCCTCGCTTCCTTGCATAAGCAGTACATAAGCGGACAGATTTCCGTGACCTCACTCAACACATTCATGCCAACATGCCTACATGTGGCTTACCCTTCCATCCCACATATAATCATAGTGACACGAATACACCCCACACATGGCACCAGAGAACCTGATGCTCCTCTTATCCTTATCCATGTTGATTGCAACAGCTCGTCCGCAGGTTCCAGTTCTCGGCGGTAAAGTTTTTATCGACTAACGACGCCTCTGCCCCAGTATCCGTCAAACGCCATATTCGACAACCCTTTACAATCACGAAAACCCTGGGACAATCTGCTTTCAGTCTGAAAGTGCCTGCCAGGGGTCGCTCTTCCCTCTCCCTGCAGTGTCGCCGAAGTAATAGTTGGGCCTGGGGCGGTTGGCGGGGACTACCTGGCCCTGACCTTTTCACGACTGCGAGTTCTAACTGTCAACCCAAGTCCGATGGTGGCCTTTGGCCACGTATCCCTTTGAGGCATGTTCTCTCTGTCTGTACCTGCTCCCAAAACTGAAGCTGAGGTTCCCCTCTAGTCCACACATATAGAGTATGTCCTCGGCTGGGCCGGGCCCCTAAGCTGCTGTCCACTCTCTCCTCCATCAACTCTGGTCCGTCCGGCAAGTGCCTTTCGGTGTCCCCCACCCTGCACCCCATCAATTAAGGACTCTTTCCGCCACTTCTCCCCTTTAGCCTTATGATCCACTCATCCAAGCTGTTCATGGGATGCCTCCACATCTCCTCTGTAAACAAGTCACGACTTCTTGACCCTTTCAGTCCCTGGGCCATGACGCCCCGTAACATGGGGTCGTCATATTTTTGCCCATGCCTCGCTAACATTTCATTCATCTCTAATACTGTGTCATAGTATTCTAGCAGAGTTTCAGTAGCTCTCTGTTGCCGGTTTATTAGACTTTGGGTGGCTGTAACTGCATTCACTTGGTTTTCATATACCCGCTTCAAATAGCCCGTCAACTCATCTATAGTTCCCCACTTCCTGTTTGATTATATACGCGATCTGCCGAGGGCCCCACGAGGTTTCATATTTTGAACTGTATTAGGCCGCCTTCTTCGTTGTCCATCTGCCTGAGGGCTTGTTCCCGGAACCCAGTACTCATTCCAGCTATGTGTTGTCGGATTTCACCCATCGTCCTTCGAGCTGTGGTTGATACCCTGTTTTTACCTGGTTAAGTACATCTCCCAACTGGGCTAGGTGTTGATGATGTTCCCCTTCTAACCGTTTCACTTGGGCCCTATAACCCCCCCTCCCTTAATTTCCGAACCTGATTTTCCTGTGTCTCAAGCTGGCTCGTGTGCTCCTCCTTTTACTGTTTCATATATGTCTGATACTCCACCCTTAGGTCCCCGCAATCCCTTTCCAACTGCACTACCCGTACCTCTAGCTGTGCAGTCTCTCCGCTGTCTATCTTCCTCCTAGTACAGCATATGTTGAACCAATAGTGCATTATTTGATAAAAGCACGAAACTTGGCACACCTATAGAACTTACCAAGGCGAAAAAAATTTGAACTCGGTATATCTCAGATTTTGCGCAGGATGCCTATGGCGGCCATTTTCCAAGATGGCGGCCACAGAAATCTGTTTATGTCAAGTTGCACAGTAACATAGAGCTTACATTTTGGTATGTGCACATAGGTAAAGAGTCTTGTAACCGAGAAGGGCCAGCAACGACGCCCCCGGTCCAGCTCATCAAAGAAGTCCACCACTAAAGGCAACGAGGTCTCAGCAGGATCCATCGACAGAGTGCTGTCGACTCAACGTGTAGAAGTTAGTGCTGGCTGTGTAGACGGTAGTAGTGAGGTGATCCCGAAACTCCCCAACTATCGACTTAGTGGAAGTGCCCATTCTACTTGTGAGGTTATACGAAAATATCATAGTCTATCATACATTGTGTACGAATCCCCCATTATTTCCCCCTATTGAACTAGTAAAATATAGCTGTAACACGCATTTGTGTTATATATACTACACTTGTACGGAGCTTGTGTTAATATACAGTATTATCTTCACAACCTCGAGTCACGCTACCTACTTCCCTCACTATACGACTTTACTACTATAAGCTCTTACCTTACCTCTTCTTCTGACTCATTATATGTGTGTAAGCCGCCCAACAGTAGGAACCAAGACGGGTCAAACGCACCTGGCGCTGCTCAGCAGCAACCACGTCAACTGTTATGTTAGCCCATACCAACTCCCTCCCCTGAACCCTCCTCCCTACCAGAATATCAACAAGTTCTCGCCAGAAGTTACTATTTCATTTGGGAAAGGAATGGAACCAGTGTTGAATAGTGATGAACAGTGCTTAAGTCAGTGAAAAACAACTCGGCAGTTGAGTCTTACCCAGGCTAACCTTCACACAGTGAGGTCCCAGGTACACAGTGATAATTCCCCTGAGACTCCACGATAGAGAAGCCTGGAACCACACCTCACCCACTTGAGTGAGTGAAGTCCTGTGACAACTGACCACGTGGTGTCCCCATGATGCTACGACACCACATAGTGATTGAGTTGCTACAGCATCATGTGAAGTTCCTCATAACACCATCTGTGAGGGAATTACTACACCACGTGATGCCCCTCATAACACCATCTGTGAGGGAATTACTACGCCATGTGATGACCCTCATAACACCATCCGTGAGGGAATTACTACACCACATCAGGCCCCTCATACACCATCTGAAAGGGAATTACTACACCACATCAGGCCCCTCATAACACCATCTGTGAGGGAATTACTACGCCATGTGATGCCCCTCGTAACTCCATCTGTGAGGGAATTACTACACCACATCAGGCCCCTCATACACCATCGGTGAGGGAATTACTACACCACATCAGGCCCCTCATAACACCCTCTGTGAGGGAATTACTTCATCATCAGGCCCCTCATACACCATCTGTGAGGAAACTACTAAATAATCAGGCCCCTTGTAACACCATCTGTGAGGGAATTACTACACCACGTCAAGCCCCTCATAACACCACCTGTGAGGGAACTAGTACTCCACGTGATGCCCCTCATAACGCCATCTGTGAGGGAGTTACTACACTACGTGTCTGCTGTTCAACACCTCAGCTCACATGATCTACGTGTGTAAACATTAATCTGTATGTTCACTGTATGTTCCTTCACCTTTCTCTAATGAAGGCTTTTGTTAAACCACCAATGGATGTAATAAGTCATTTATGTCCAATGTATATTTTCAGCCTTTGGGCTGCAAACTTTTTCACTAAACCGTTTAGTATTATAATTATTATTATTATTATAAACGTGAACCACCTCTTCCAGTGCATATTAGTGCAATGCTATACACGAAAACAAGGAAGCAAGAACTAGTTGACAGGGGCGCCGGCGATAGAGCGGTAACGCTCTTGCCTCGCAAGCGAGATGTCACGGGTTCGATTCCCGGGCAGGTGGAAAATTGTTTGGACACACTTCCTAGCCCCCTTTGGTCCCTGTTCACCTAGCAGTAAAGTAGGTACCTGTTGTAAATCGAAAAGTTGCGAATTCGTATTCAGGGAAAGTTGTTGGAGCTTCCAATAACTTCTACTGACAAAAACCTATGACTCTTCAGGCTTCTACGCCCTTGACAAAAAACCTATGACCCTTCAAGCTTCTACCCCCTTAACTCATGAGACACAAAGGCAAGCATGAACTTAGCATGCTTCCCAGATGGGCACTGTAAGCGGTTCTGCGCTTCACCTTGCACAGGATGTAGGGGGGTACCCAATAAAAAAAAAAATAGTTGACACAATGCGTCGAACGCTCGCGTTCAGCAGATCTCAATAGACCTGGGCAACACTGTTGCACAGGTGTTGAAAAACATTATATGTAAATATATATGTATCCAGTCGGAATTTACTGGACTTCTTTACACCAGGAGATGAATGTGATCAAACCTTTACAGGAAGTCATGGGTGGTTTGATAGATTTAAAAAACGCTACATTCTACATAATGTTAAGGTGAGTTGGAGAGGCAGCTAGTGCCGATGTTGGTGCTTCCGAATCTCTTAAGGAGGAGTTAGATGATGTGATTGTGGAATATACTGGACTTTATTTTCTCACTTGACTTGGGGTTTATTAAAGATTAATAGATGGTAATGGCAGTGGAAGCGCCCCTTTGAGAAAAATCCCGAACCAGCACAAGAACACTTAAATCTACTAAACAAAATGAATTGTCCGTGACCCGTGGAAGGATAGCGTCTGTGACTGGGATGAATGAGACACACTGTAAAATTTAGACACTTATATTCCCTCCAACACTACAAACACAATCAAATAATGGTACACCACACCTCTTGAAACAACACTACTCTGGGGAATAAAAGTTATACATGATATAGAAATTATTAGAAACTCAGGCAACAATAAATTTGAAGTATTAAGAAATGTTGCTTGCACACATGAAACAGGCCTTAAGGGCTTTCAACAAAATAATATCCAGCACTGAGAAAATGGCATTCAAAAATAAGAAATTAATAACTCTACAATGAATAGGCCTTAAGGGCAGTCAACAAAATTATATCACCCCAACAGATGCACACTTCCTAACCTAACTTAACCACTACTCTGGGGAACAAAGGTTATACCTGAGATCGGAATTATGAAGAAAAAGTTAGATGCATTAAAAGAATCAATTCACAGTATCACTCTGGTTCCACTTAATGACACAAACATTAAAAAAACAATACTATTAAAATTATTTAAGACATATTAAACTACACACGTCAAGATAATATCAGTAACTGAGAAATGGTATTAACTACACCCAAATATATTCACTATTATTGATAAGTTACTGGGTCCACCAATACTCGTGAACCATGCTCCACCTAACTCAACATACACCCGTAATAAGGGGGATAAAATGTTCCTCTAGGTATCCCCTAGACTCATGGTCTCAGTGTGCGACCCTGTATCACTCAGCTGGCCTCACTTTACCCCCAGTACATCCATGAAACGGAAGGGAATGAGCAAATCAGACCTTGTACAGTTGAGAGATGCTTTAGCTTCCCGTTAGCAAGAGGGTTTCACTAAGCTGCTCGAGACATGTGGTGTTGTGAACCGAGGTAGAGGAGAGCTGCTGACCCCAACGATCGTCCCGTCGTCAGCTGGGCACCCAGTCGGCTAGATTCCCTCAAGAGATCCTTTGATACCCCGCTAAACAGTGACAGGCCTACTCTGATCGGTCCAATGGCGACAATCGCCACCCTCAATCATCAACGGCAGTCTCAAACGGCAGTCAATCTCTCGCGGTCATCATTCTCGCAGTCAAACTCCGGTCATGTGGGTTCTGACGGAAACCCTGAAATGAACTCACTGTTAGCTCTAGTTTACTTTACCAGTGCCCTATCTAACCCTGTCTGAGATCGAATGAGACTTACTTGTTATACTGCAATAGTGCAACACAGGTGACTAGGCCACGTGACTATTTCTGTGACGGACGCGCAGGGACGTCTTGTTTGTCTGAATGCTTCCCCGTGACTGAGAGAGAGCCCGCCTCGTGTCCTCTCAAGGCGTTAGCTTAGGCCTACGTGACATATTTTCCGCCTAACTAATAACTCCTTGGGATACCTGTAACATTATTCAGACTGATAAACGATCTATAATAATTTCAAATTCAATAATAGTCCCTTAACTTCATGAATCGCATCATTATTAATTCGGCAAATTACATTTAATATCATATAGGCCTAGTTCCACAACCTCCCACTATCTGCAGGGAGCGCTCTCTTCCCTCAGACGACCTTGAACGCTCAGTATCGCTAATGGCGGGGCATTTGAAATTTCTGAATATTACATATATATATAGGGGTACTGGTGGTAGAGTGGTACCGCTCTTGCCTTCGCAAGCGAGATGTCACGGGTTCGATTCCCGGGCCGGTGGAAGTTGTTTGGACATACCTCCTAGCCCCCATTAGTCCCTGTTCACCTAGCATTAAAGTAGGTACCTGGTGTAAATCGAAAGTTGCGAATTCGTATTGAGGGACAAGTTGTTGGAGCTTCCAATAACTTGATGACATAAATCATTGACTCTTCAGGCTTCTACGCCCTTGACTCTTCAGGCTTCTACGCCCTTGACTCTTCAGGCTTCTATGCCCTTAACTCATGAGACATAAAGGCAAGTATGAACTTAGCATGCTTCCCTGTTGGGCGCTGTAAACGCTTCTGCTTTTCACCTTACACAAGGAAGTAGGGGAGTGCCAAAAATAAATAAAAATAAAAGATATATATATATATATGCTGATAACCACAAGGAAAAAGAAAACACGAAGTTTCCAAGCGCTTTCATGTACTCGTGTATATATATATATTATATGTTCAAAGTCCGCGTGTTATATGGACTAAAAATGAATAAATATATATCTATCTATATATATATATATATATAGGAGAGAGACAGACAGACAGACAGAATGCGTGTTATGGGAAATGTAATTTAAATTACGTCTTGGCAAACGTATATCCCTCCCTCCCTCCTTCGTCTCCCTTCCCTCCCTCCGTCGTTCCTCTCCCTTCCCTCCCTCCCTCCCTTCCTCTCCCTTCACTCCCTCCCCTCCTTCCGTCCTCTCCCTTTCCTCCCCCCCTCCGTCCTTCCTCTCCCTTTTCTCCTTCCTTCCCTCCCTCCTTCCTCTCACGTCCTCCCTCCCTCCCTCCGTTTTCCTCTCCTTTCCTCCCTCCCTTCCCTCCTTCCCTCCGTCCTTCCTCTCCTTTTCTCCCTTCCTTCCCTCCCTCTTCCCTCTCACGTCCCTCCTGTCTCCCCCCTTTCGTCTCCCTTTCCTCCCTCCCTCCTCTCTCCTTCCCTCCCTCCTCCGTCCTCTCCCTTTCCTCCCTCCCTCCGTCCTTCCTCTCCCTTTTCTCCCTTCTTTCCCTCCCTCCTACCTCTCACGTCCCTCTCTCCCTCCCTCCGTTTTCCTCTCCCTTTCCTCCCTCCCTTCCTCTCCCTTCCCTCCCTCCCTCCGTCCTTCCTCTCCCTTTTCTCCCTTCCCTCCCTCCGGCCTTCCTCTCCCTTTTCTCCCTTCCTTCCCTCCCTCCGTCCTCGTAATTACACTTACATTAGCCTCCATAAACCCTTTAACTTCCTGCCCGGGGAAATACACAACTAATTAGCTGAATGAATTTGTTGAGGGAGACAGGTACAGTACTTCACCTGTCTGTCTGGGAGGGAGAGATGGTTGCGTCTGCAGCTCTATACGTGGTTTTGTATCTCACTGACCGACTGAGTCACTCATTGAAGGATATAAATTATTTCCATTTTTTATACTGTATGTATCATCTATGCCAGGGGTGGCATACATCACAAGCCCTTCTCTAGTCGATTGCAAGGCATAATTAAACTTAATGATCCTTCCTTCATAAGCTGCCATACAAACATCCTATTCAAATTTTACTCAAATCATTGGGATATTTTTTTTGTGTAGAATTTTTTCTAGAAATAGATTATCATTATGGACACATCAGAGCGATACATACAGAAAACTTCGACTGTGCCATGCTGTGTGTGGCGGAACCTGATAGGAAGTGTTCGAGTTCATACGGGCAGGTGCTGGCTGGTTCCTGGTGAGGAAACTGATCAGCAAGTTGTCATCAGTTATAGGCTAAAACTAAGCAAGTATTTGCTTTTATAAGTTTACAAATACACGTTAAACCTTGTATTAATGAATTTGGTAATGAAAAAGTCGACTCAGTATTGAGGAGTTTTGTCAAAAGTAAAGAGAGAGAATCATATTTGACAACCTTGCCCAGCGAGCCTACACACTTGTCACCAACAATGCAGTGATTTTTAGTCATCTGCAATACTTGGAAGTGTGAGGTGCTGCCTCTTGTTATGGAAAAGTCTTGGGTGATTACAAGAATTACTGACATCTTAGCTTAGTAACAGTTCTCGCCGCAACCCTAGAGTAGACAGAAGTGTCCACACCAGCCGGTGACAATTGCTAATAAAAAAAGAAGTTAAGAACGTTACGCTGTTTCGTTAGTAATTCTCATATTCATAGGAAAAGTCATGGAAAAAAGTAATTCTCGTATTGACGTACGACTTTTTCTTTTCCAAATATAGGTTATTGGCCATCAACTGAACCAAAAATGAGTTCTGGACCAAGTTCTAAAAATACCCAAATTTACCATTTTCACAATGAATGGGAAGAAGACTATTTTTTTACCATGGATAATTTGAAGTGCGTGTGCCTGATCTGCCATGTGTCTCCAGCTCTAGCTAAGCCAGGAAATCTTTAAGGCATTTCAAAAGTTTTCACAAAAAAGTATGATAATAATTTCCCACCCAAAAGAGAGCTATGAAAGAGGAAAGTTTATGAACTGAAATCACAGCTTACTGCACAACAAACTCTTCTTACAAACGCGAGCTCAAAATCAAGGGTAGCAACCATTACATCATTCAGGGTGAGTCGAGTACTTACAAAGCATTAAAAACAAATTTAAGATGGAAAAATATTCAGAGGCCTTTTTAGAAGCAGCATATTCGTTGTATGAAAAATTAAAAAATAAGTCTGAAATACTGTCTTCTATTAAGGATGTTCAGTTATCAAGAAACACTGTCATGAGGCGCTGTGAATTCATGGCTGAGATTTGTGTGAACAGCTGAATAAAGACATACGTGAGTGTGTGTTATTTTCATTACAATTTGATGAGTCTACTAATGTGGTCGATACATCACAATTATGTATTTTCATGAGAATGGTGTTTAAAGACATGAGTACCAAAGAGGAACTGCCGAAAAATCTACCATTAAAAGGAAAAACTCGGGGTGAAGACATATTTCAGACTTTCAGTAATTTTGTTAACAGTACACAGTTGTCAGTGAGTAAGCTCGTATCTATAACAACTGATGGAGCACCTGCAATGGCTGGCCGAATCAGTGGGTTCATTGTCCTGTGCAGGAGTGATGATAGGTTTCCTAACTTCTTCAATTATCACTGCATCATTCATCAACAAGCACTTTGTGTGTTGAATATGAAAGAAGTCATGGATATTTCCCTCACGATTGTGTGTTCAATTCGAGCCAGAAGTCTTCAGAGGCGGTTGTTCCGATCTCAGCTCGAAGAAAATGAAGCAGAGCATTCTGACCTATTGTAGCATACTGATGTCAGATGGTGACGTAGAGGTAAATATCTCCAGAGATTTAGAGATCTGCTACCTGAAATAAAAGTGTTTTTGGCCCCAAAAGATCGGCCTTCTGATCACATCCAGTTGGACAACGAAGTTCGTGTTTTAGATTTAGCTTTTTGAGTTGACATGCCTGCTATGCTGAATGAACTAAACTTAGATCTGCAGGAGAATGATAAAACTATACTTGACATGATTAGTCCTGTGACTGCTTTCAAGCAGGAACTAAAACTAGTGTTTTCGCAGCTGCATCAACATCAACTACGAAACTTCAGAAATATGATGTCTGAACTAGAAAACCAAGGAAAAGACTGTGACCTGTTTGGCAGTACTCGATATATTGAACAGGTGCAAAACCTTGCCTCAGTTTTTGACAGACGGTTTCAAGATATAGCAACAATAGAACCTGTTGCAACATATATGTGTTTTATGTTTGGTAAAGACACAAATGTTGAAGGTATTGCGTCTAGAATGGCATCAGTATTTAACATGGACATATCTGAAGTCGAAAATGAGCTTCTGAAACTTCAAAATTATATTCAGATCAAGTCCATGGTTACAGGAAGAAGTTTCTGGAAGCTTCTCGATGAAAAAAAAAATATATCCCAATGTCAGAAAATGTGCCATGTACAGTCGTGAACAGAAGCCTTGTCGCCCCTTGTGCTGTTCCGCGAACCAAGAGATTCAGACTCATGAACCCGAAGCAGTAGACACTGGTGCATTATTCTGCCCATAAATGCTTCGGATTCATGAGTTTAAATCTCAGGGTTCGTGGAGCAGCAGAAGGGGCGACAGGACTTCTGTTCACGAGTGTACAGTCAGCCAAAGATGCACCGACCCCACCCTGGGTCTCGTGCTCGCAATTTTACCTGGCAATACTTGGTAAAGGAAGGCTGTATGTAAAGGTGATTGTGATTGGTGGATTTGTTTTCGGCTGTATCACTGTCAGGATACTTACTGTGTTAAACAAACCAAAGGTAGAATTTTTTTTTAAATAATAAACGATTCATTGTTATTTAAGGTTATGAGAAGTTTCCAAATGTTCGTATATTTGTTTAAATAATGAAGAAAATTCGATGTAAGGATCTTGTGGCAGCTGTGGTTGTAGTCGAGTTGCCAATTCATTGAAATAATTTTCTTTATTATTTAAGCAAATACGAAAATTTGGAAATTTCTCATGACTTTAAATAACAACGAATCGTTTATCAATATAAAAATTCTACCTTTGGTTTTTTTAATAATTATCCTGACAGTGATAAAGCCGAAAACAGATCCACCAATCACAATCACCTTTACATACAGCCTTCCTTTACCAATTATTGCCAGGTGAAATTGCGAGCACGAGACCCAGGGTGGGGTCGGTGCATCTTTGGATGACTGTATCTCACAGCATTTTTGGATCAACCTAACTTTGTGAATCAACATTTTCACACCTGAAACACATCAAATCCAAATACCAATCAACAATGTCAGATAAATTCCTGGATGCTTGCTTGAGGCTAGCAGTCACC
Source organism: Homarus americanus (assembly GCF_018991925.1). NCBI lineage: Eukaryota > Metazoa > Arthropoda > Malacostraca > Decapoda > Nephropidae > Homarus > Homarus americanus. The sequence continues at coordinate 31,011,644 of NW_024713129.1, read as the reverse complement.
GCCTACAGTCCTCATTACATAAAGCTAGCAGACAACATGCAGTACTATCCACCTCATTAGTAAAGTAAGTGTTAACAATATATAATAACAATTATTGAAAAATATTATTTGTGCACCTCTCTCTCTCTCTCTCTCTCTCTCTCTCTCTCTCTCTCTCTCTGAATCTGCATATTTTATGGAGATGGGGGGGGGGGGTGTTATGGGTGAATATTAAGCTGGTAGATCGCGTCAGGCTAACTGTGGAAAAGGTAGATCACATCACACAAAATATTGGCCACCTTATGCCTTATGTCATTTTTCCCTACAACACTGCCTCCCTCCCTCCAACACTCCCTTCCTCCCCCCAACACTGCTTCCCTACCTCCTTCCCTCCAACACTGCCTGTCCCCCTCTCTCCCTTCAACACTCACCCTAACACCACCTCCCTCCCTCCAAAACCGCTTCTCTCCCTCCCTCCAACCCTTTAACACTCCTTAATCCTACACTCACGCCTTCCCTCTATCCAACACCACCTTCCTCCATCCCATCAACACCATCTCCTTCCCTCCTCCAACACTTCCTTCCTCCCTCCCACATTACCTCCCTTTCTCTAACACCATCTCCCTCCCTCCTGCACCATCTCCCTCCTTCTCTCCAACACCCCCCCTCCTTCGCTCCAACACCCTCCCTTCCTTCAACAATGTCTCCCTCCCTCCTTTTTCTCCCTTCAACATTACATCCCTCTCCCTCCCTCCACCCCTCCCTCCTTCCCTCCAACACTGTCTCTATTCCTCCCTCCAAATCTGACTCCCTCCCTCAGTCCATCCATCACAACCCTTCCTTCAACACTGCCTCCCTCGCTCCCTCCCTTCAACAATGTCTTCCTCCATCCCTCCCTCCCTCCCTCCTTCCCTTTAACGTTGTCTCCCTCCTTCCCTCCAACACTGCCTCCCTCCCTGAAGCACTACCTTCTCCCTCCATCCAATAGTGTCTCCCTCCCAAAAGAGTACCGCCTTCCCTCTCTTCAACATTGCCTCTCTCCCTCCCTCCGACACTGCCTCCCTACCTCTAACACCTCCCTTTCTCCAACAACCTTATTTTCCAATCCTTTAACACTCCCTCCCTCCAACACTCCCCCGTTCCCTTGCTTCTTAAACTGCCTCCTCCCTCACCTTTAACACCTCCATCCTTCTGGCAACTCCCTCACTCCGTCCTTCCACTCATCAATTTTCCTCCCCAGGTAAATATTTCAACTTCCTGCCATTCTCTCCCCCCACCCCATCTGCCCCTCTCTCTCCACATACACCTACCTCCTCCTTCCCATCAGCTCCGTCACCCCATCTCCCTCCCCCTCTCCACTCCACCCAACAATTTTCTTCCCAGGTAAATATTTCCAACTTCTTACCCTCCCTCCATCCATTCCACTCGATCCACCCTTTCCTTCCATTTCCCCACCCTCCATCCCTCCCTCACACCTCCACCTCCCCCACCCTCCTTGACTCCAACCATCCCACCCCCTCCACTCTTCCACCTACCAGCTCCCTCCTCCCCTTACCACCCTCCTCCCTACCTGTGAATCCAGAGAGGAAAAAGGAAATATGTTTTTAATCTTATCAGGCTGGATCACCTCCCTCAAGGCCAGCCCTCAATCTCTTACTGGGGAGGAGTGGTGGTGAGGTGAGGTGGGGAGGGTAGAGTGGTGTGGAGGAATAATGGTGAGGAGTGGTGGGGAGGGGGGTAGGGAAGGGGGTAAGGTGGCGTTAGGTGGTAGTTAAGCTGAGGTAAGGTGGGGAGGGAAGAGGGAAGGGGAGGTAGGTGATAGGAGTTGACGAGTAATAACTTAATAAGACAATTAGTTCACTGGAGTATATTGAAGGAGTATGAGAACAGAGGCCAGACCACGGGACAGACGTGTGCGCTGTAAGGACAGACTGGTAAGACTGCCGGGTGAGCCGCCAGACCTACCCTTGATAATATGGTTTACAGTACTACCCTGACGGTAGTTTGGGTATCGTGGTGGTTTGCCAGGTGTCGGAAAATATAATACAAAGTAATGGTAACAGCGCATACATACATACATACATACATACATATATACATACTGTACATACATGCATACATACATATATACATACTGTACATACATACATACATACATACATACATACTGTGCATACATACATACATACATACATATATACATACATACATAACTGATACATCATACGCAGGCTTTATACACATGCACCTAGCTAAATGAACATTCTCCCTCCCCCACCTCCTGGGGAAGTCCGAGGTAGAATCGAGGACTCGTATATCCAGTCAGTGAGAACATCTGCTGTGGTGTTTGCTTCTCCTAGGAGACGAAACATGTGGCAGGGAGAAATTGAAGTGGCACTCTGCTTGTCTAGCAGACTCCGAGGCTGATGATGCGGGCACTATGGGTACTTCAGAAGCAGCGCCGACGTGCTCTATAGTAGGTGTTGGTGTAGGAGATGGCACATGGTGATGACGCAGGAATCGACGGTTACGCCAATACAAGCGACCGCTAGGAAGCCGGACGTGATAGTCCCTGTGGCGACCAACACCTACCATTGTCCCGACCTTATCCCTTCAGAGGAGGTAAAGAACGAGCAGAGCGATTGTATTGTTCTTCTGCTTTTTGCCTAGGTGTTAACTGCTGATTGTCATACTCCTTTGCCACAGTTTGCCACTCGGGAGCGAAGGATCGGCAGTGGGCCGGCATTACTGTTCATAATGGTTGGCCAAGGAGTATCTGGGCTGGGGATCTGCCATCCGTATTACGTACCTCTAACAAGCCACGGTCAAAATCTTTATCATCTTGGTTACCACCCTTCGTGGTCTTCATGATCAAATGTTTCACTTGCTTGACATAAGCTTTAGCTTGACCATTAGACTGTGGATAGTGTGGCGATGAGATGTCGTGGTTGACTCCCCATCGCTTGAGAAAGGACCAGAAGTCATGACTGGAGAACTGTGGTCCACCATCGGTGCGAAGGCGGACAGAAACACCAACATTCAAGAAGAAGATACGCAGAAGTTTGATGGTGCTTCGTGAAGTCGCATACCTACCATAAGTGATCTACATAGAATAGATAGTCCTTTCCAGCTTAGGAGATGAGGTCTGCTGAGACGTCTTCAAATGACCGGGTTGGGACCGGGTCACACTTTAATGCTCCTTAACCTGAGATGACAGCAGAGTCTGGCATGCGTCACAGGACTGGACAGTGTTTACATGTCGCTTGTGATGCCATTCCACCATACTATCTGATGTGCTTGACGCCTTGTTGCTACAATCCCCCTGTGAGAGCCAAGATCTGGCGATGGATTGCGGTCGGAACTACGATTCGAGCACTGTGAAGAACAAGGTCATCGTCTACGGCTAAACTGTCCCTGATCTTCCAGAAATCCCTCATGACTGCTGGTACCTTCTCTCTGTCGGATGGGAATCTCAAGGCAACGGTGTCATGAAGGAAGCAGTAAGTCTCATCCTGGGCACCAGTGTTGCAGATTTCTTCGATGATGGGGTCACGCAAATGTTCAGAAGGTTGCGACGACACTTCCATTGCCCTAGCCCTCACACATCTACCGATGTGGTGAGTCACCCCCGTTTCAGCCTCCAAGTCAGACGGTGTAGGGTCTTCAACGGGTGCACGGGAGAACACATCAGGGATGGCGTGCTGCTTGCCCTTATGCCACCTTGCAGTGAAGGAATACTGTGCTGTTTTCTCTTTCAGACGCTGCAGTCGTGGGTTTTCCACAGCATCCAGCATGTAGTCGTTCAGGATGGTCGCCAGAGGTTTGTGGTCGATGATCAAGTCGAAATGTGGTAGTCCAATCAAATAATGACGACACTTCCGCAGGCCCCAGACTGCTGCAACAGGCTCCAGCTCCACCATGCCGTACCTGGTCTCCACGTCACTGAGGAAATGATAACCACACTGAACAAGCCTCCACTTCTCACCATGAAGCTGCAGTAAGGCGTAACCAAGGCCCTCGAGACGTGAGGCGTCAGTCTGCAACATTGAAGGAAGTGCAGGGCGAAGTGGGCGAGCATCGGTGGTGGTGATAGAGCTCGCTTCACTTTCTCGAAATAATTTTGGTGTTCTAGGGTCCATACGAAGGCATTCTTCGTGCCGAGAAGGGTGTGCAGTGTACTGGCAGCTGAGGCGATACTATGAGTGAAGTTGGCCAGGTGGTTCACGAGACCTAGAAAAGAATGGTGATCAATAATGTAGACAGGGAGTGGGAAGTCTACAATCCCCCTTGACTTTGTCAGCGTCAGCAACTACTCCGTCAGCTTTGATGCCATAAACACAAAACTCCACAGACTGACGTGCGAACACAAACTTATTACGGTTCATAGTGATCTTGTGTTTGCTCCAGAATTGCACGGATACGTTGTAGGTGTTCGGCATAGGTCGAGTCCCAAACAAGCACACCATCCACTACCTTGGTAAGGTTGCCGATGCCTCCAAGGGCGATGTCACCTCGTCTGCAGGACTCGTCTCCTGTTGGGACAAATCCCTTCAGACCTCATAGGAACTTGTATCTCCCCCATGGTGTAATGCAGGTTGTCAGTGGCTGTGCATTCGCAGCGAGCGTGATATGCCAATAGCCAAGCATAGCATCCATAGTCATGAAGTGCTTAGAACCAGGGGTTACCTGCATGGCTGCGTTGCGTGGTGTCGGGAATGGTTTGGTGGGACGTAGAACATGTTTGTTGAGTTTTGTCATGTCTACTGTAATGCGGACACCGCACCCTTCCGCTTGGGAGTGATCACCAAGTGGTTGAATGATACTTTGCTCGACCATCCTCTGGGGTTCTGATCTCCTCGCTAAAGAAATTGTTCGAGGAGAATGGATTGCAAAGGATTTGACTTCTTCTTTAAGATGAATTTTCATTGGACCCCGGATGTGATCGGTAGCTTTGCACCATTGTGCAAATCTTTTGGATCAATGAGCATACCCTTAAACTCCTTCAAGACTTGCTGGCGATCCTGCCCCAACTGCTCAATGCTGGGATCATCAAACTACCGATCACGAAGCACCTTGATCTGCTTCGGTTAGTCTGCAGGGATAGCGTGGTGTAAGGTAGACCTTATCTAGGAAGGCAAGATCTCAGGTGAGCCAGCTGCGTCTGATGCGGCTGGTTCCTCAGCTGAAGCAATCCTTCATAATCCGACCAAGCGCTACGCCATACTTTAAATTCCCGCAGGGTAACATATGGGTAGAGCTTGTGAGGTAGTGTATCATGAGGCTGCCTTGTCTGGAGATGCAGAGAAGCCTCTGGGATGCCGGTGTTAGGGTCGCCTAACGTGGCGTTCGGCACAGTGCTGGCGATCGTGGCGGTCTCACGAAGTAATTGTAAAACCTGCTCTATTAATGCCTGCATAGCGGCACGGTCTGCTCAAGCAGCTTCCTCAGCGGCTTGCTGCTGCTGTAGCATGGCGGCATGATCCTTCCTTGTTTGCAGCTGCTGGACCTCTATTAGCGCTGCCAGCCCATCAAGTGCCGACGGGGAAGTACGTACCGGGCTAGGTGTGGCACATGCTTTGCTCTTCGGCTTAGCTCCTCGTAAATCTATCTTGGACCCCATGACGGTGGTGGTGTTCTGCTCTGGAAAACTAGCTGGGCGGAGTCACGGTAAGGATAGGGGCTACCAAGGCATGCGTGCCGTTCCAGTAAACACTGTCAATGATTCTTAACTCCTCTTCTCTTTTCTGCAATACCCTACTCACTGCGCCATGATATTTGTTAACAAGTAATAAGACAATTAGTTCACTGGAGTTTACTGAAGAAATATCAGTACAGAGGCAAGACCACAGGACAGACGTGTGCGCTATATGGACAGACTGGTAAGACTGTCGGGTGAGCCGCCAGACCCACCCTTGTTGATATGGTTTACTACCCTGACAGTAGTTTGGGTGGCGCGATAGCTTCCCATGTGTTGGACAATATAACAATACAAAGTAATGGTAACAGCACATACACAGAATATACATACATACATATGGACCTACATAACTGATACAACATACGTAGGCATTATACACATACACCTAGCTAAATGAGCACTCTCCAGTAGGGTGGGGAGTAGTGAAGGGAGGTATGGTGGGGAGTAGTGAAGGGAGGTATGGTGGGGAGGAGTGGTGGGGAGGGAAGAGGGATGAGGGAGAATGATGAGAAAGAGTGGTGGAGAGGTTGGGAGGAAGGGAGAGGTAGGGTGGGGAGGAGTGCTTTCTCCTCTCTTCCCCTCTTTCTCCACCTCCTCCTCATGTTCCTCCCTTTCTCCTCTGTTGTCTCCCCCTTCTTCTCTGTTTTGCTTCTCCCTTCCCTGCACCTTCTAATCTAATCTCCTCCCTCCTTTCTACCCTCCCTCCCTTCCTATTTCGTCCCTACCTTCCGTCATTTTCTACTACCCTCCTACTCTTTTTCCCTCCCTACTACCCTCCCTTACTCCTTCTTTCCCTCCAACTATCCCTCCGTTCCTTCTTCCCTCAATCCCTCTCTATCTCCTTCCTTCCTTTCTCCCTTATCCTTTCTTTCCTCTTACTTTCCCTTACCTCCTACCCTTCCTACTACCGCCCTCCCTCCCTCTCTTCAGTAATGGGAGGTAGACTCACGGTGGGGGCGACATTGGCCACACCGATAATGAGATCCGCGGCAAGTATGTCCAGGAAATGTGTGTTGAGATAACCGTCTCTCTCTCTCTCTCTCTCTCTCTCTCTCTCTCTCTCTCTCTCTCTCTCTATATATATATATATATATATATATATATATATATATATATATATATATATATATATATATATATATATATATATTATCATGTAGATCCACAATAAAAACGTGGATAAGATAAATCTTGATAAAATCACACGGGGAAAAGGTAAACAACGGAGCACCTTAGCTTTCGTCTTTATTCAAGACATCTTCAGAGGCAACTGGATTACATGGACAGAGAGAGGCTTAAATATACAGGTTGACCTTATTAAACATGAGGTCAGGTCATAATGATGTCATCCACTAATCCCCACACCGATGGGGATCGGTGGTAGAAGCGGTACCGTTCTTGCCTCGCAAGCGAGATGTCCCGGGTACGATTCCCGGGCCGGTGGAAGTTGTTTGGATTTACTTCCAAGCCCCCCATTAGTCCCTGTTCACCTAGCAGTAAAGTAGGTACCTGCTGTAAGTCGAAAGTTGCGAATTCGTATTCAGGGACAAGTTGTTGGAGCTTCCAATAACTTAAGGACATAAACCACTGACTCTTCAGGCTTCTACGCCCTTGACTCTTCAGGCTTCTATGCCCTTGACTCTTCAGGCTTCTACGCCCTTAACTCATGAGACATAAAGGCAAGCATGAACTTAGCATGCTTCCCTGTTGGGCGCTGTAAACGCTTCTACTCTTCACCTTACACAATGATGTAGAGGGGTGCCCAATACATGAATAAAAAAAAAAAAAATCCCCACACCATCACACAAGTAGAGGAGCTTAAGAGAAGGGGGCGACGTGACTTAGTCAGGTCAAGTCGAAAATAAGGGACCCACTAAATAACTATCCTACATCGACGTAGGTCCAATGTTTTCAAAGCATTTTTAACCTTGGGCTACTGAAAAATAAATTTATGTAACATATTATCAGTTTTGAACTGACCATCCCTTAGGTTTATTGATTTTAACTCCTTAATCAAACTAACTTCAACCAGAAGTCTTTCAGTGACACAAGATGATTTGAATACTGTACTTCTAAGCTTTTTTCCCAAGCAATGGGATGATTATTATTCCTAACATGAACGAACAGGGCACTGCTTTCAGATGCTGTTCTGATATTGTACTTATGTTGTCTGATTCTGAGCTGCAATGTTTTTCCTGTCTGTCCTACATAATTACCATTACATTTGCTACATGGAATACAATAAACACTTCCATTTACATTCAAACTTGGGCTATTTTTTATTAACACATTGGTAATGATTGAGGCATACTTGAAAACAACATACATATTTAGTAGTTTGAGGGACCGAACTAACGGGACAAATTTTGACTCTGCCCTATCGTAATGAATTTGTCCCGTTTGTTCGGTCCCTCAGACTTTAGTGGATGACATCATTATGACCTGACCTCATGTTTAATAAGATCAACCTGTATATTTAAGCCTCTCTCTGTCCATGTAATCCAGTTGCCTCTGAAGATGTCTTGAATAAAGACGAAAGCTAAAGTGCTCCTTTGTTTCCCTTTTCCCCTTGTGATTTTATCAAGATATATATATATATATATATATATATATATATATATATATATATATATATATATATATATATATATATATATATATATATATATATATATATATATATATATATATATGTAATATTCAGAAATTTCAAATGCCCCGCCATTAGCGATACTGAGCGTTCAAGGTCGTCTGAGGGAAGAGAGCGCTCCCCGCACATAGTGGGAGGTTGTGGAACTAGGCCTATATGATATTAAATGTAATTTGCCGAATTAATAATGATGCGATTCATGAAGTTAAGGGACTATTATTGAATTTGAAATTATTATAGATCGTTTATCAGTCTGAATAATGTTACGGGTGTCCCAAGGAGTTATTAGTTAGGCGGAAAATATGTCACGTAGGCCTAAGCTAGCGCCTTGGAGAGACGCGACGCTGGCTGGTCCTCAGTCACATGAAAGCGATTGGACCTACAGGACATCCCTGCGCGTCCGTCACAGAAATAGTCACGTGGCCTAGTCACCTGTGTTGCACTATTGCAGTATAACAAGTAAGTCTCATTCGATCTCAGACAGGGTTAGATAGGGCAGTGGTAAAGTTAACAAGAGCTAACAGTGAGTTCATTTCAGGGTTTCCGTCAGAACCCACATGACCGGAGTTTGACTGCGAGAATGATGACCGCGAGAGATTGACTGCCGTTTGAGACTGCCGTTGATGATTGAGGGTGGCGATTGTCGCCATTGGACCGATCAGAGTAGGCCTGTCACTGTTTAGAGGGGTATCAAAGGATCTCTTGAGGGAATCTAGCCGTCTGGGTGCCCAGCTGACGACGGGACGATCGTTGGGGTCATCAGCTCTCCTCTACCTCGGCTCACAACACCACTTGTCTCGAGCAGCTTAGTGAAACCCTCTTGCTAACGGGAAGCTAAAGCTTCTCTCAACTGTACAAGGTCTGATTTGCTCACTCCCTTCCGTTTCATGGATGTACTGGGGGTAAAGTGAGGCCAGCTGAGTGATACAGGGTCGCACACTGAGACCATGAGTCTAGGGGATACCTAGAGGAACATTTTATCTCCCTTATTACGGGTGTATGTTGAGTTGGGTGGAGCATGGTTCTCGGGTATTGGTGGACCCAGTAACAAACCAATAATAGTGACAATATATTTGGGTGTAGTTAATACCATTTCGCAGTTACTGATATTATCTTGACGTGTGTAGTTTAATATTTCTTAAACAATTTTGATAGTATTGTTTTTTGAATGTTTGTGTCACTAAGTGGAACCAGAGTGATACTGTGATTTGATTCTTTTAATGCATCTAATTTTTCTTCATAATTCCGATCTCAGGTATAACCTTTGTTTCCCAGAGTAGTGGTTAAGTTAGGTTAGGAAGTGTGCATCTGTTGGGGTGATATAATTTTGTTGAGTGCCCTTAAGGCCTATTCATTGTAGAGTATTTAGTTTCTTATTTTTTAATACCATTTCCTCAGTGACTGATATTATTTTGTTGAAAGCCCTTAAGGCCTATTCATTGTAGAGTATTTAATTTCTTATTTTTTAATACCGTTTCCTCAGTGACTGATATTATTTTGTTGAAAGCCCTTTAGGCCTATTCATGGTGGAATTAATAATTTCTTATTTTTATACCACTTCCGCAGTGGTGGATATTATTCTGTGAAAGCCCTTAAGGCCTGTTTCATGTGTGCAAGCAACATTTCTTAATACTTCAAACTTATTGTTGCCTGAGTTTCTAATAATTTCTATATCATGTATAACTTTTATTCCCCAGAGTAGTATTTTAAGTTCAAGTTAAGAGGTGTGCATATTGGTGTACCATTATTTGATTGTGTTTGTAGTGTTGGAGGGAATATAAGTGTCTAAATTTTACAGTGTGTCTCATTCATCCCAGTCACATACGCTATCCTTCCACGGGTCACGGACAATTCATTTTGTTTAGTAGATTTAAGTGTTCTTGTGCTAGTTCGGGATTTTTCTCAAAGGGGCGCTTCCACTGCCATTACCATCTATTAATCTTTAATAAACCCCAAGTCAAGTGAGAAATTAAAGTCCAGTAAATTCCGACCGGTTACAAATGGTAGCAGAGCGTAGTTATTTTTATTTCGTGACTGATAGTTCTGTGGTTGGGATAATGAGCGTAATCATGGAGTGGATGGAAACGGTAGAGAGTGTGACCCCAACTCTACTCATTCTCGCCGTGGGAATGGGTTTGTTGTGGTTGACGGTGCGGGGTTACTCGGAGAAAAGGAGAGACAGCCCGGGGTTGGTACAGTTGAGAGAAGAGTTCGTGGAACGTATTGGGAAGCTAGAGGGGAAAATCCGGGGGGAGTACCAGGAACGATTGGAACAGTTAGAAGGGAAGATCAATGGGGAATGTCAGGCATGGGCGAACCAAATCAGGGGGGAGTATGGAGTATATGTACAACAGTTAAGGGGGGAGTACCACACACGATTGCAACAGTTAGAGAAGGAACATCAACAACACCTAGTTCTGTTGGGGGATGCACTAGATAGGGTAAAGACACAGTATCAAATACAGCACGATGAGACAATGTGGGAGATGAGGAGACACAACAGTAGAGAGGGAACTAGTCTTGGGGCCGGGTTGACCATGTCTAAGTTCGACGGTAGGCCAGGAATAGAGGTAGGAAAGTGGTTAAGAGAGGTTGACCGAACCCTCAAGCTGCTAGACGGAGACGAAGTCAGTCGAATCCAATTCATAATAAGGCATCTTGCGGGGCCTGCGGCAGATCGTGTATACAATGCATGCAGAGACTGGGAAACCGTAGACGAATTAACTTGTTATTTGAAGCAGCAATACGGCGGGCCGACGGCCACGTACGACGCCATTCAGAAGGTGATGAATCGGAAACAACGGAGCAACGAAACGCTTCTTGAATATTATGATGCTATGCTCGATTTAATCGATGAGTTGAACCACCATGGTCATAAATATGATAAGGCCCTGTTGGGAGATGCAATCACTCGGGGGCTCAAGGATGAACAAAGCCGTATGTGGTTATTGGAGGAGATCCAGAAGTATCCTCACCGTAGTCTAGACGAGTGGATCACGGGGCTGAGAGAGGCGGAACAAAAACGAGAGGCTTTAAGGGAGGTACCGATGACTAAACGAAGAGAGAACGAGCCGCAGGCTGGAGGCTCGATTCTCCCGATGTGCTATGCGTGTGGACAAGAGGGCCACCTCAGTTTCAATTGCACGAACAGTTCCGGACCAGGAGAGTGTCCCAAGGGGATACGTGGCCAATGGCCAGTATCGAGTTGGAAATAACAATCGGAACTGGCGGTCGGGAAATGGTCAAGGCCAGGCAGTCCCCGCCAACCGTTCCTGGCCTCACCAATAGACTCCACCGGCGATGTTATGAATCAAGAGAGAGCCGACCCATGTTCAAGCGTGGTTCGCATGACAAATTTAATCACAACAGAAGGTACCTTAAGGCTGAAAGCAGAGTGTCCTAAGGTTTCGGTGCTGGTAGCGGGTCGTGAAATGTGGGGTTTAGCAGATACTGGGGCAGAAGTGTCGTTAATTGATGAACTTTTCTACCGTCGGGAGTTGGAGCCTGCAGGCGTGGTGTTGCAGCCCACTCGAATTAGGGTAAAAGGGGCGTCAGGGTTTCCAGTGCCGTGTGTGGGGTGTATTCGGGTCACTATGGTCGTATGTGGGGTGGAAGTCAGTGATGTGGGGATGTTGGTTTGTCCAGGGATTGAGACCCAGGGTAAGGGGCAATCACATGCTGGGTTGTTGGGGATGAATGTGCTGGGGGAGGTTGCGGAGATCTGGCCGCACATGTATCACTTGTGCAGGGAAGACAGGAGCACCGCTCAGTGGGAAAATTGCTTGCATGAGGTCAGGCAGTTATGTGCAATAGAGGCCATCAGCCTGGGGTATTGTATGACAGAGAGGATGAAAAGCCCAACCATTCCTCCCCGGAGTACTCGGTTGCTGTCAGTATGTGTTCCCTCATTAAGCCAGGTAGCTAACAAAGAAGTAGTGATTGAACCTCTAACAATGGAGCATGAAGGTTGGATGCCTGAGGGTGTGATAGTGTTGCCGACAGCTGTAAGAGTGGTGAGAGGCATGACCCAGGTGTTGGTGGCAAATCTATCTGATAGTCGTAAGAACTTGAGGGGCAATTGGCGGATTGGGAAAGTGGCTTCTGGGACGGAAGTTGAGGCAGACATCAGTGAGGAGGTGTATGTGAGGACAGTTCAACCGGATGCCCGTACGGAGGTCAAAGTGCACACGGAGGAAATGAATGAGGAACAAGAGCATGCAGTTAGGTGTTTAATAGAAGAGTTGAGTGATATTTTTGAAGGAGAGGGCCAGCCCATAGGAAAGGCTATTGGGGTTCAGCATGAGATCCCAGTGACCACAGACAGGCCAGTTAGGGTGCCATATCGGAGGATCCCTCCAAACCAGGTACCAGAGGTGAAGCAGCACATTAGCCAGCTGTTAGATCAGGGAGTAGTTCAGCATAGTGAGAGTCCGTACTCGGCCGCCATTGTAGTAGTGAGGAAAAAGGACGGGACGCTGAGGTTGTGCATTGAATATCGTGACTTAAATAAGGTCACGGTACGCGATGCGTTTCCTCTGCCTAGGATAAATGAAACTCTAGAATCTCTGACGGGGGCCCAGTTTTTCTCAACGTTTGATCTGGCGGCGGGATATCACCAGATAGAAGTAAAACCTTCAGACCGTCCAAAGACTGCCTTCAGCACAAGCTTCGGACACTTTGAGTACAGGCGACTGCTTATGGGATTGTCAAATAGTCCGGGAACCTTTCAGAGATACATGGAGCGGATTTTAGGGGATAAGATTTTCTCCTCGTTGCTTGTATACCTTGATGATGTGATGGTGTTTTCAAGTGCAATAGATCAGCATATAGTCAGATTGAGGGAATTATTTTGCAGGATGAGGGAGAATAACTTAAGATTTAAACCTAAAAAGTGTGAAATAATGGCTTCAAAAGTAAGTTATTTAGGATATCAGGTGTCAGATGAAGGCATCACAGCTGATCCTGAGAAGATTAGGGTAGTAAGAGATTGGCCAGTCCCTCAGACGGTGAAAGATGTGCGGTCTTTTGTAGGGTTCACATCATTTTATAGGAAATTTGTTAAAGGGTTTGCCCAAATAGCTGCTCCACTGCATGCGTTGATGCATGGGAAATCTAAGGATCGGGTAGATAGTGAATGGAGAGAGGAACAGCAGCAGGCTTTTGAGAAACTGAAAGACAAGGTGACGCAGACACCAGTGTTGGCTTGCCCAGATTTCACTCAGGAGTTTATATTAGAAACAGATGCAAGTTTTCGTGGGCTAGGTGCGGTGCTGTCCCAGCGGAAGGATGGCAGGTTGCATCCGGTGTGCTATGCGAGTCGGGGCCTGAGGAAATCAGAACGTAACATAAACAACTATAGTTCTCGTAAGTTAGAGATGTTAGCACTCAAATGGGCAGTAGTGGATAAATTCAGGGATTATTTGGCAGGGAAACACTTCACAGTCTATACAGATAACAACCCACTCAGTCACCGCGAGAAGGCTAAACTAGGTGCCGTGGAAAGTAGGTGGAATGCGGATCTCGAGCAGTTTAACTTTACTATAGAGTACAAGCCGGGGAAGAACAACATTGTGGCGGATACTCTATCTAGAATCCCGGCGGAACAGGAGGAAGATAGCGAAGAAGAGTATACAGTGATGCATGTACTAGAGGAGAACGGGGCAGGAAGGAAGGAACTGTGGACGATGGATGGGCTGCGTAAGGAGCAAGAAGGCATGGACTATATGACAAAACTGCGAAGATGGTTGGCGGGAGAGCTGCCGGAGGTTGACGTACAGGTAGAGCTACAAAATGATGACTTCCGCAAGATGTACCGAGCTAGGAAATCCCTGATCGTAAGAGAAGAGGTTGTCTGGCACAGAAGACCCGAAGGGAAGAATCTATGGAGGGAGGTGCCAGTGTTAACTCCAAACTTGCAGGAGGCTTTGACTAGAGCCTGCCACGACGAGTTTGGGCATCAGGGGCGAGATCGCACCCTGTCGCTGGTGCAGGAGCGAGGTTTCTGGTCAGACATGGGAGAAACAGTGCAAGACTACATAGCCAGCTGCGAGAGGTGTGGAGTAGCAAAAGATGAAGTGCCGAAACCCCAACTGCATTTAGGGACGATTGAAGCTGCCAAACCATTAGAGACACTGGCCGCAGATTTCACCTTACAGTCGTTACACTTGGGCCTTTCCCACAAAAGACCAGAAAGCCTCGACGATTGCAAAGATCCTGGTGAATCGGATCTTCCTGGCAGTGGGTGCCCCTGAGCGACTGTTGACCGATCAGGGAAGGAATTTTGGCAGTGCATTGGTCCGACAAACTTGTGCCACCTTTGGGGTGAAGAAAATAAGGACGTCAGCATATCACCCACAGGGAAATGGTATGGTGGAACGGTTCAATCGAACCCTGCACGGTCTGCTGGCCACCCTCGAGGAAGAGGAAAAGAATAGGTGGCCAGAGCATCTGCAGGCAGTGGTGTCACAATATAACGCGACTCCGCATGCCACGACAGGGTTTTCCCCATTCCTGTTGTTTTACGGGAGAGAACCAAACCTGCCGTTTGACCTTAGGCCGGAAGTAGACCCAGAGCCGGTAGATGAGTGGGTGATGGTGATTAGAGACCGGCAACGAAGATTGCAGGAAGCAGTGGAGATCAATGTTCGGAGACGTAAGGAAATAAACAGAAGGAAAAGAGAAGAGAAAGCCCACGAGAGTAGCTGGGAAGTGGGCCAGGAGGTTTTGCTGAGGAACAATGTAAAAATAGGCCGGTGTAAGCTGCAAAACCATTGGTTTGATACGAGATGGCATATTGTTGAGGTCCTAAATCCAAGGCCTGGGTTATATCGCATTGAGCCCAGTGGGGGAGAAGACCTGGAGGCGAGAGTGGAAACCCGGAGCAACTTAAAGGCTGCTCCAACCCTAAGGCATCCGGGAGACCCAGCGATGGATGAATCTGAAGATGAAGACAAGGAGCCCCCACCCCAGATGAGCAAGATGAAGAGAAGTAGTTCAGAGAGGTCGATCGAGCCTCCAACTGAAAGACGAAGCCGACAAATTACAGTTTAGGTGTGCATGGTAATGAGAAAAGGCAGGTTGTAGAGGGTGAGTTGGAGGAGTTGTGAGTAGGGCAGAGGGAATTGGAGAGATGGTTAGGTCAGACATGTGCGTTGAGTAGTGGTTGCTGTCATGAGCGGGATTGAGTTGCTGTCATGAGCGGGATTGAGTTGCTGTCATGAGCGGGATTGAGTTGCTGTCATGAGCGGGATTGAGAGTACGGTTGTAAGGTCCAGGGCCTCGCTAATATGGACTGGTACATTGTCAGAGGGTTGGTCTGCCAGCATGAGGTTCGGAGACGTGAACTGAGTATTGTTTTGACACTGGTTCCTCTTAGTTCAAGGGCCAGGCAAAGGAGAGCATGTTTGAGATGGACTGAGTATTGTTTTGACACTGGTTCTCTTAGTTCAAGGGCCAGGCCAAAGGAGAGCATGTTTGTTTTGGGCTGGTATTAATTTTGACATTGGTTCTCTAGTTAAGGGCCAGGCAAAAGGGGAGCGAGTTTCTGGTTGGTTTTGAGTTGGGCTAGGAAGAAATGGAGTTGCTGGCTGCGAGTGGAATAGTACAGAGTTGAAGGTGGGTTCTAAGTTGTTCTCTCAGCACATGAGGGCAGTGCTGTTTTCTTTTAGGGGGGTCGAGTGTTAGCGGGAGAGAAAAGGAGAGAAGAGAAGACAGAAATGCTGCGTTTAGCACGTTAAAGGGGTGAGATGCAGTCCTTAGAACACATTTTTAGGGGGGTCGTATGTATGTTTTTCTCAGCACATGAGGGCAGTGCTGTCTTTTTTTAGGGGGGTCGATTGTAATATTCAGAAATTTCAAATGCCCCGCCATTAGCGATACTGAGCGTTCAAGGTCGTCTGAGGGAAGAGAGCGCTCCCCGCACATAGTGGGAGGTTGTGGAACTAGGCCTATATGATATTAAATGTAATTTGCCGAATTAATAATGATGCGATTCATGAAGTTAAGGGACTATTATTGAATTTGAAATTATTATAGATCGTTTATCAGTCTGAATAATGTTACGGGTGTCCCAAGGAGTTATTAGTTAGGCGGAAAATATGTCACGTAGGCCTAAGCTAGCGCCTTGGAGAGACGCGATGCTGGCTGGTCCTGAGTCACGTGAAAGCGATTGGACCTACAGGACATCCCTGCGCGTCCGTCCACAGAAATAGTCACGTGGCCTAGTCACCTGTGTTGCACTATTGCAGTATAACAAGTAAGTCTCATTCGATCTCAGACAGGGTTAGATAGGGCAGTGGTAAAGTTAACACGAGCTAACATTGAGTTCATTTCAGGGTTTCCGTCAGAACCCACTTGACTGCGAGAAAATGACTGCGAGAGTGATGACCGCGAGAGATTGACTGCCGTTTGAGACTGCCGTTGATGATTGAGGGTGGCGTTTGTCGCCATTGGACCGATCAGTGTAGGCCTGTCACTGTTTAGCGGGGTATCAAAGGATCTCTTGAGGGAATCTAGCCGTCTGGGTGCCCAGCTGACGACGGGACGATCGTTGGGGTCATCAGCTCTCCTCTACCTCGGCTCACAACACCACATGTCTCCAGCAGCTTAGTGAAACCCTCTTGCTAACGGGAAGCTAAAGCTTCTCTCAACTGTACAAGGTCTGATTTGCTCACTCCCTTCCGTTTCATGGATGTACTGGGGGTAAAGTGAGGCCAGCTGAGTGATACAGGGTCGCACACTGAGACCATGAGTCTAGGGGATACCTAGAGGAACATATTATCTACCTTATTACGGGTGTATGTTGAGTTGGGTGGAGCATGGTTCATGGGTATTGGTGGACCCAGTAACAAACCAATAATAGTGACAATATATTTGGGTGTAGTTAATACCATTTCTCAGTTACTGATATTATCTTGACGTGTGTAGTTTAATATTTCTTAAACAATTTTGATAGTATTGTTTTTTGAATGTTTGTGTCACTAAGTGGAACCAGAGTGATACTGTGATTTGATTCTTTTAATGCATCTAATTTTTCTTCATAATTCCGATCTCAGGTATAACCTTTGTTTCCCAGAGTAGTGGTTAAGTTAGGTTAGGAAGTGTGCATCTGTTGGGGTGATATAATTTTGTTGAGTGCCCTTAAGGCCTATTCATTGTAGAGTATTTAATTTCTTATTTTTTAATACCATTCCCTCAGTGACTGATATCATTTTGTTGAAAGCCCTTAAGGCCTATTCATTGTAGAGCATTTAATTTCTTATTTTTTAATACCATTTCCTCAGTGACTGATATTATTTTGTTGAAAGCCCTTTAGGCCTATTCATGGTGGAATTAATAATTTCTTATTTTTATACCACTTCCGCAGTGGTGGATATTATTCTGTGAAAGCCCTTAAGGCCTGTTTCATGTGTGCAAGCAACATTTCTTAATACTTCAAACATATTGTTGCCTGAGTTTCTAATAATTTCTATATCATGTATAACTTTTATTCCCCAGAGTAGTATTTTAAGTTCAAGTTAAGAGGTGTGCATATTGGTGTACCATTATTTGATTGTGTTTGTAGTGTTGGAGGGAATATAAGTGTCTAAATTTTACAGTGTGTCTCATTCATCCCAGTCACAGACGCTATCCTTCCACGGGTCACGGACAATTCATTTTGTTTAGTAGATTTAAGTGTTCTTGTGCTGGTTCGGGATTTTCTCAAAGGGGCGCTTCCACTGCCATTACCATCTATTAATCTTTAATAAACCCCAAGTCAAGTGAGAAATTAAAGTCCAGTAAATTCCGACCGGTTACATATATATATATATTATATATATATATATATATATATATATATATATATATATATATATATATATATATATATATATATATATATATATATATATATATATATATATATATATATGGTATATATGTGTGTGTGTGTGTGTGTAACCGGTCGGACTTTTCTCACTCTTTTAGTTATTGTTTTTTTGAGTTATAGTGGATGGTGATGCAGTGGAAGTACCCCTCAGAGAAAATCCCGAACCAGCACAAACACAATTAAATAAAAATATTCTCCGTGACCGTGGAAAGTTAGTACCTATGATTGGGGTTAATGAGACGCACTGTAAAAGATGACACTTTCTATTCCTTCCAACACTACAGACACAATCAATAATGGTACATCAACACTAGAGTACTTCTTAGCGTAGCTTAAAACACTACAATAGGAAACAAAAGTTATACATGGTATCAAAAATTATTAAAAGATATTAATTGCATCATGAGAAGACTACTAAGGCAGCAGTACTACCTACACCAGAACGAGGAACTCATCTGAAACAAATTTTTCGTTATTTTACATCACTTAGTGGCACATAAAATATTAAAAAAAAATTACTTTCATCGATGAACATGCCTCAAGGGCATCCGACAAAATAATAGCAATCACTGAGAAATAAAAATATTTATTTTAGTCATACTGTGCAAGAACATGGATCACTCATAGCCTGTCTGGGATGACCCACAAAATACTATAATCCTAACTGTCCTAACTACCCAGAACCCAAAGGTCGTAACAACTATCCTGCCAGGGGGCAGGCATTTACAAGAAACCGAGAAAATCACTCATGATCCGTCAGGCAGGCGGGTATTCCGCTGTTTTTTCATTACTCTCTCTAGATTTCAGGAATCATGAGTGTATTTTTCCACCAATACCCGTAACATGCTTCACACATAGGTTCAGAATGCACCCTTACTTTTAAGGTACTAACAGCCTTTCACAAACTTTTGGAGAGGAACTCTTACGTCCCACGTGTGCAATCAACCAAGAGGAAAGTTGATCTCACACCCGGACTTGGTTAATTCGATCACATACACCCAATACTGGGTAGATAAATGTGTCTATGTACCCACTAGACTCCTGGTCTCAGTGTGTGACCTTTCATTCACTCAGTCTGCACTCAGCTTACTCTCAGTACTTCATGGACAGGAAGAGAGTGACCGCCAGCAGGTGAACCCTGCCCAGCTGAGGGAGGGGTTCTATTTTCCTGTAAGTAAGATTTTTCACTGATTGACTGAAGAGATGTGGTGTTGTATATGAACCAAGGTGGGGAGATTAGTTGACCCAGAACGACCACCGACCAAGTGCGGATGCAGATCCCACGTAGTTAGTCGTCAGGGACACCCATTCACCTCGTGGTGGTCATCCATACGACCGCTAAACACCCTTGACCGACCGATTGGGTTCTCAAAAACAAGAGAACTCTCTGTTAGTTACTGTTAACTTCTCCGCCCTATCTAAGCACTGTCTGAGATCGAATAAAACTTACTTGCAACACTGATGCAACGTGGGCGGGAAGGGACAAGGTCACGTGGTCGTTTGGCAGAGATGCGTGGACGACGCCTGCGCGCTACTGAGGCTGGGTCAGCGTCTGCGTGCCTCAAGGCGTTCGCCTAGCCCAACCCAATGACATCATCTTTCGCGTATACTAATAGTTTCTTTGGGAAACACTTAACATATTTAGACTGAGAAACGATCCACAATAACTTTAAATTTAATAATAGTCCCTTAACTTCATGAGTCGTGTCTACATTAATTCGATAAAGTACATTTAGTTTTATATAGGCCTAGTTCAAAATGCTTCCACCGCGTTTGATGGCGTTGCCTGCCGAATTTTACGCACCATGAGGCGTGGGTGTTTTCAGCCTGGCCTACTTATGCTTTCCTGTTTCGGCAGATCGGTTATTTTCGTTCTAACGTCTCTATATATCAAACCGAAATTTCTGTGTGTCTGTCTGTCTATCTGTCTTTCTATCCGTCTATTTATATTTTTCTGGTTCACTGTCTGACTTTCTGTATCTCCTGACCTAAGAGGCACTGGTCCAGTCCTCCCGGATGTAAATAATTTGGTAACTTTATAGTGGAGGAAGTTGAATACAGTGTCATCCAGGCTGCCTCCTTGTGTACTGAAGACTTAGTATATAGTGATTATTTTATAGATATTAAACGTCGGTGACATGGTGAAGCAATTATAGCGGGTTAGACTCCTCGCCGGGATTTACGGGCTTGTAAAAGTTTAGCCAGTAGGTGTAGGTTGTTTCCAGGGACACTTCCTGTATATCTGGAAGGGTGTCTGATATGGGGCTGTGTTGTCCCTCTTCCAAGTTGGGTGGAGTCTACTTCCCAGAGATGAAGGAATGGAATATATATTTTCTGTGTTTTTATTGGTAGGTATATGAGAAAAGAATGAAAGCTGTTACAACATTTTTTTGGTAAAGGATGGCTGTCTTGATGCTTAACTCTCTATTTCACTTTTCGGGGTCCAATAATTGAAAGATCATCTACAATTACTTGTGTTTAAATACAGATTATTGTGGTCCACAAGGTGGCCACCTGTAACAAAAATTGGTGGAGACATTTTATATCCTTTCTGGGAGAGGACCCCGTGATGACTTGGTGGAGCCTCGCTTCTGCCGCCCTCCTACAGGCTGAAGGAAAAGATCTATGGCGCAACCGATGGTCACATGCTTAACACTTGAATCTTTCCTGGAGGGAAAATTGACTATCAAAAGGTCAAAGAAACTATTTTCAGCTGTTGCCATTGACTCGGATCATGAACAACTTTACAAGATAGTGAAGGAAACAGGAAATACGTTAGATCCTCAATCACTTGTCAAGAGGTCGTCCTGTGGTCCCCTTCTGAATTGACTAATTTTAGATTTCTACGACCACGGTAGGAAAGGCACTGAACAAAACGGTGATATTTTTCACCAAAACGAAGTCGTACGCACGGACGTTACAAACCTGGTAGACAACATCCGCAGCCGAGAAAACCCTTTCATAAACGATGGTGGAGACCTCTGTGACGAGATAAGCTCTCAAGGACTACACTATACATATTTTTTATCCTATTTCACCCTTAGTTGTCTTGATCCGGCTGACAATTATTAACCACTACTCTCAGTAGTTTACAAACGATGCAAAATCATGCAACCTGATCTCAGGCGATGAAATACACCTGGTGGCCGGAATTCATATTAAAACTTAGGTCCGCCTGGAATGACCGGGGTGTGACAGTTGGGCCTCTGGTCCTACACTGAGAACAACTTCGTCGCTTATTCAACTCAGTCGGTTTTTGACAGCTAAGTGTTGTAAATTCATTGAACCACATTAACATTTTGTCATTAGTTTTTATTTCAATATTATGTTTCTTGGGCTGTTTTGTTGAAGGGAATTATGTTTAGTTAATTAATTTTTTTAAATTATTACCATGTTTGTTTTAAGTTAATACAATTCTATAAAAAACCTTGACCTTATATTTCTCTACCGTTATTACTAAAAAGAGTTATTCTATTAAATAAAGGTTATTAATTAACCAAGTTTCACTACGAGTTACAACTTGCTAACTTTTAATGGCGTTAATTGAGATGATTTGCCTACCACAAAAAGTTC
Source organism: Homarus americanus (assembly GCF_018991925.1). Lineage (NCBI taxonomy): Eukaryota > Metazoa > Arthropoda > Malacostraca > Decapoda > Nephropidae > Homarus > Homarus americanus. The sequence goes on along the minus strand of NW_024713129.1, from coordinate 30,989,876 downwards.
ATTAGTTTCCGTAAACCGCCAGACAATAGTTAATGATATACAGAATTCAGGCAAAGTTTGAAGTCACTTAACACCTCACTAACTTAAACTGTTAAATAAGTGAGGAAAAATATGTTGCCCAGAAAGGTTGTGATATTGAACTAAAAAACTCCTCTGACACTCAGATCAAGAAGAACAATTTCCAGATCTTCAAAGTCATAATAAAATGGTCGGAAGATCCAGCAGTCAGAGGTCTCACCACTTATGGCGATCATCTGTCTCTTCATTAGGCTGCACAAACTTACACCAGAGATGTAGGGGAACCTAACCTAACCGAACCTAACCAGAATACACGTTTGTAATTCTATAGGAGTTTGTTGTTGTTGTTTTTCTTGTTTACTGAGAAGTTTGTTTGAGAATTAGGAAGAAGTAGAAAAGAACCCTGAGAAACTTTAGAAGAGATTAAGACTTAACTCGAGGGAGAGGCTGGAGGGTGAGTATCTCATCCTTGAACGTAAAAGAAGAGCGGTAGATCAGTCGCTTCACAGGGTTTTGTTGGGTGCTAGGAGGAGGAACAAGGGGAGGAGAATGAAGAGGAAGAGTAGATGGAGGAGGAGGAAGAATTGGTAATATGTGGAGGACAAAGAAGAGGAGGACGAGGAATAGGTAGAAATGAGAAGGAAGGGGATGAAGAAGAAGAAAACATAGAATAAGAAGAAGAGAAAGGGTGTGGAAGAAGAGAGAAGGAGGAAGAAAAGTGAAATTTTAGTTTAACATATTTATTGACAAAGCTTGTAGTGCAGTTTGCCTATTCTGAGTAATTCAGTCAGGTCTTGACACTGAGGGTGGTATCACTTCTCACTGCCACGCAGGACAGAGGTTCATACACAAAGAAATACATCATATTCATTAACTTGACTTGGGGTTTATTATTATTAGATGGTAAATGCAGTGGAAGCTCCCCTAGGAGAAAAAACCCGAACCAGCACAAACACACTTAAAATTACTGCAAAAAATTAATTCTCAGTGACCTGTGGAAAGATAGCACCTGTGATTGGGGTGAATGAGACACACTGTAAAACTTATACACTTCTATTCCCTCCAACATTACAGACACAATCAAAGATGGTACACCAACATATGCACACCTCTTAACCCGACTTAAAACACTACTCTGGAGAATAAAAGTTATACAGGATATTGAAATTATTAGAAACTTAGAAAATGCCTCATTAGACAACAATAAATTCAAAGTATTAAGAATATATTGCTTGCATACATGAACAGACCTTAAGGGCTTTCAACAAAATGATATCAATCACTGAGAAAATGGTTTAGAAAATAAGAAATTATTAACTCCACCATGAATAGGCCTTAAGGGCACTCAACAAAATTATGTTACACCAACAGATGCACACCTCTTAACCTGGCTTAAGATACTACACTGGGGAACAAAGGTTAGGGGGTAATGAAATTATAAAGAAATATTAAATGCATTAAAAGAAAACTAAATCACAGTATCATTTACAACAGAAAGGATGAACCTCATCTGAAAAACAGTTCCCTCATTATCTGGCATCAATTAGTGACACATAAACATTAAAAACAATACTATCAAAATTATTTAAGAAATATTATCCACACACAGCAAGACAATATCAGTCACTGAAAAAATAGTATTAACTCTGCACAGCAAGACAATATCAGTCACTGAAAAAATATTATCATTATATTAAGAAGTTATTGAGTCCACCAATAACCGTGAAAACATGCTCCTTAACCTCACACATAGGTTCCGCATGCACCCGTATTTTCTTAAGGCACAACCAAGCATCCACCCGTATTTTCTTAAGGCACAACCAAGCATGCACCCGTATTTTCTTAAGGCACAAACAAGCCCTTCTCAACCTTGGAAAATGTACCTCTAAGTACCCACTAGACTCCTGGTCTCAGTGTGTGACCATTCATTCACTCAGCTAGCCTCATTTTACACTCAGTACATCCATGAAACAGAAGGGAGTGGGCCAATCAGACCTTGTACAGACGTTGGTCCCACGTCGTTAGTTGTACACCCAGACAGCTAGTTTCACTCCAATACTCACCATACTCAACCGCGTGGGCTCAACTCAGGTGAGTGGACGCGTACAGATCGTGTGGACGTTTCATACCGCGTGGGCTCTACAGAAACCCTGCAACAAACCCTCTGTTAGCTATTGTCTCACATCACCGTCACTCACTCATTGTTTGTTTCTACCACCCTATCTAGCTCTGTCTGAGATTGAATAAAACTCACTTGTTAATACTGATGTTAAATGAACGAAGGAAACCAGTTCACGTGGTCGTCTCTCTGGGTACAATGCAGGGGTGTTCCTGCTGGCTTGACCACTCTTTCGACTCTAGACAAACACGCTCCCACAAGGCTCTCACACCTTGAAGGGGTGACTTATTTACCACACAACTGATAGCTTAATGCACTGTAGTGCATTAAAGTAGACCACATTTTTGGTTTTGCCATTAGCAGCAAGTATATACAGATTTTTGCCAGTTCCCACTCTGGAGCATCAAACATAGAACTGTCCACGAGAGAAGCAAGGAAACACCAGGTTTAGGCCAACCACCTATAGGGACTGTCCCTGGCTTTTGTAGATGGTCATGGCAAAGCTCATTTTAACCGGGAACTGAAGTCGCTTGAGCTCAAATGGCAGGTCAGTGGTGATGAGAGGTATCCTTGGTATAAACACGTTCTCTCCTTTAGCTTTTCCTGTCAGTATTGTAGCTTCCAGTACATGTGGCATCATGTTCTTTACCACCAGTCTTCTGCCATTGCAGAGGATTGGTAATTCAAGGTTTCTTAAGAGCATTATAGGAATTCCAATCTTGAGAGTGAGGTGGTGAGGAGGCATTCCAGCGGGTTCCAAAGAATTAAGGAATTCTGCAGGGTACTGGACTGCTTGGTCCTGGTAGATTACTGTATCAACAGATTTGAATGAGGTCTCACTGCCTGGAAGCTGTCTGAGTAGAGTCATGTTGATTTCAGCCACTGTTTCATTCTTTGGTGCCAGATTTGCGCATTCACGCAGCCACTTGTGATCCTTGTAGTGGTGGATAATGTTTGGGTAGACCATGTTAGTGAGCTCAGTTGAGGACTTTACAACATTTCCACATCCTTGAGGAATGACTATTTGTCCTTCTGAATCAAGAGGGAAAGTTCCATTCCCAATCTGTAGTAGAAGGTTTGCAAACCGTCCAGCATCCTGATCTCCTTGTAGATGTACTCTCATGTTTGTGGATAGGGTGAGTGTCTGAACACTTCTCCAAAGGTATGATGCCTTGAGGCACGCATTCAGTTCATCAGCTGGAGTGCTTCGAGGAATGACAGGTCGGGTCTGGCGAAAATATCCAGCAATGACCATTGCAATACCACCCATGAGCTGGTCATTTTCTCGTATGTCTTACAAGGTCCTGTCCAATGCTTCAAACGCTAACTTGTGAGACATAGTGCATTCATCCCAGACTATGAGGCTGCATTTTTCTAAGAGTTTGCCGATCCTTTTTGATGTTGCACACTGAATTCTCATTGTGAGCGAGGTTGAGAGGCAGTTTAAAAGTTGAGTGGGCAGTACGTCCTCCTTCTAGTAGTGTTACAGCAATGCCTGAGGATGACACAGCAAGAGCAATTTTCCCCTGATGACGTACTTTGGCCTACAGAAGGTTGATCAAGAATGTTTTTCCTGTCCCGCCAGATGCATCAACAACGATCATACCTCCCTGCTCCGCTTGTATCGCTTGCAAGATCTATTCATGAGCCTCACCAGGTGAGGCTCATTTTCTTCAACAAAATTCACCAGAACTTCAACTGAGTAGTCTGTCTCTCAGAGCAACTCCCTGTTTGCAGCTACTGGTTCTTCTCGGGTTGGGGAAGGCAATCCAAAATCAGTCAGGTTTTTTCCGCATATCTCCATCACTTTGTCTTCCAGCATGATCAGAGCCCTGTTGAACATGTCATCCATGAACTCAATCTCTTGACCAGGATGTTCTCTTCTTGCTTGATGAAGCAGATCCTCTGAAAGACTATCTTGGTGTTTTTCCAGAGCTGGCTTGGGTTGGAAAGGCCACATGTAGCAATCATAATGGCAAACAGGTTCCTCATTCTCATTGACGATTGAGTAGCTGCTGCCTCTTCTAATGTGTCATTCCAGTGACCATCATCTTTCAGTAGGCCAAGGAGATGCACGCTTCCTGATAGGTTCTGCAGACTTGTCCATTCACTGTCTTGAGTGCTGCATATGATGTTGGGCCACGGATGTGGTGCAAAAGTCGTCTCAAACAATAGCATTCAAAGTTGTTGGGGTGAACCATGTAGACACGTCCCAAAGCATTGCCTGACTTTATCCCTGGATATCCTTCAACATCGGATCCTTGAGCTCTTCTCTGGAACTTTTTTATTGAAGCTTGCCATATGTAGAACTTGGGTACGTCAACATACAGGAGTATTTGAGCAAACTCATCTTCCTGTGAAAGCTTAAAGAATGCAGTGAGAGTCGTATGAGCAGGATTTGCCATTTGATTTTGTAGAGACTCTTCGTGAAGAATACACTTTGTCCATTTTCAGGTAAACAGCCAGATGAACTACTGTTGGACATCGTTCGTGTATGGGAAAATTAAAAATTCTCCATAGGGCTTCTTTGCTGCATATATAACGGCCCTGCTGAAACTGTGTCACCTCATCATGATTTCCATCCTTTTCCAATGCAAAGATCGCTTGGTCAGAGCCTTTGTTGGCGTATCTGTAAACATAGTTGATGGACTTGACTGAATTACAGAACTCCACATTGATGTGCGCATTAATGCTTTACTCAAAAGAGGATTGTAGGGTACCACCCATATAACATATAACAACATCCATCATCACTACATATAACATCATCCATCATCACTACATATAACACCATCCATCATCACTACATATAACATCATCCATCTTCACTACATATAACATCATCCATCATCACTACATATAACATCATCATCATCACTACATATTACACCATCCATCATCACTCCAGATCGGTAAAGTAGGTTCCGAGATTCTCGTGCGGACACACAAACACACATACTTCTTTGCTTCTTTGTTATATATATATATATATATATATATATATATATATATATATATATATATATATATATATATATTTATATATATATATATATATATATATATATATATATATATATATATATATATACATATATATAAATATATATATATATATATATATATATATATATATATATATATATATATATATTTATATATAGATCAGATTCATGTGGGTGATGTCACTGTTCACTGCCATACAAACAGGGTTCTACACAAAGAAATGCATCATATTCTAGCATATATAGATCAGATTCATGTGGGTGATGTCACTGTTCACTGCCATGCAAGACAGTGGTTCATCTACATTGGAGTCATATTCTAATTGAAGACTAATCAGTGTGGGCTAGCAAATTTGGGATAAACAGCAAGAATGTCCCCAAACACCCCCGATTCAATATAGTGATTACAAAGTTCATGATACAATAAGCCAGGTGGCCTGAAGTCTTTGGCAGTGACACATTCAATAATATAGTGTTCAAGTGTATGCTTTAAAGGTCTATCACAAAGCTTTCATGCTGAGTGTTCCGGAAGATTAGTAGATTAGAAGGAAGATACAAGGAAGAAACAGGAGAAAAGAATGATGAAGATGAAGGGAAAGAGAGGAAACAGTGGAGAAGAAGAGGAAAAAGAGAAAGAAGAGGAGGGGGAAGATTCGCCTTTTAATTGGGGGTTTTGTTGTAAAGTGAGGAAAAGGAAGAGAGAATAAACGGAAATGGGGGAGGAATAACAGGCAGATAGAAGAAGGAAGAAAAGAAACGGAAGAAAGGAAGAAGAAAGGAAAGAAGAACACGAACGAGAAGAAGAACAACAACAACAACAACAACAACAACAACAACAACAACAACACTAAGAACAAGAGCAAGAAGAACAAGAACAAGAGCAAGAATAAGAACACAATGAACAAGAGCATGAACAAGAATAAGAACAAAAAACAAGAACAGGAATAAGAGCAATAAGAACAAGAACAATAAGAAGAAGAAGGAAGAAGAGAAGAAGAGCAAGACACTAACTTCACCGCCTCGCTGGAAGTTCACGTGAAGTTACCTTGAAGTTGTATGACTGACTCCGAGGATGCGTCTAACACTAACTTCTCTCCCGGGAAATGTGTGTAGCATTAACAACTGCTGTTGATCACGGTAATGTGTAGGAGAGAGAAAGTGAGAGAGAGAGAGAGAGAGAGAGAGAGAGAGAGAGAGAGAGAGAATAAACATAAACATAAAAATTTAAATTAGTAATGCAAAAAACAAACAAATAAAACATAAAACATGGATAAAACATACGACATACAAGAACAAAACAAATACATAAAATTAACACACAAACAGAAAACTTAAAACAATGAAAACATACATACGGACAAAACAAGTAACCAATGAAACTCAAAATATTAACAGAATAAAACACCTAAAACGGTAAAACACAAAAGGAAGCATAAAACAAGAAAACACAATCCTTAGAAACCAAATATAAAGAAACAAAAACACTAAACAAGGACATACAAGCTACACATATCAAATCACAAAAAAATGAAACAAAAACAAACACGAATAAATCGAGAAACAATGAAACAGAAACACCTAATAAAGAAAAACAAACACCCAACAAAAAATTTAAATAAACAAAAACAAACAAAAACAAGTAAAAACAACAAACAATGAAACAAACACCAAAAAAGGAACCAATAAAACACAAACATCTAACAAAAAGGAAAGACAACACCCCAACAAATAAACAGTGGTACATACAAATCTCAAGAAAAACACTTAACAAAGACACAAAGAAATTCAGTAAAAAATAAGGACAAATAGCAACAAGAAACAACAATCCTATAAAGAAACAACGAAACAACCACAAACAAGAGCACAGAACAAACACCAAAAAAAACATCGAACAAACATGGAAACAAACAAAAAACACAAACAAAGACACAGAACAAGCACCCTAAAAACAACAATCACAAACAAGGATAAAACAAGGACACACACACACAACAACGCACTAGAGTAATGCTACATAAGGAACTCACTTCCCTGCGAGAGCTCCTCAATCAACACAAAGCTCACAGCCTGATGGATCACATGCTGAGACTTGTATTAAAATCAACAGTGTTCGTATTACAGAGAGAGAGAGAGAGAGAGAGAGAGAGAGAGAGAGAGAGAGAGATAATGAAAATAGCAGCAGCTTCATCATTCATTTTCCGTCATCTCCGTGGCCACAGTGCTGACCAGTAGTTATTGTTGGGTACGTGTGTGTGTGTGTGTGTGTGTGTGTGTGTGGGTGTGTGTGTGTGTGTGTGTGTAAGGATTGGTAAACCCAGAATATACCAAAATAGAGGGCATGCCTTTTGATATATATCTCTGTGCCCTAATATGTATATCAGAGTGTGTATGATTGTATATCCCAACATGCATACCAGCATGTGTATGGCTGTGCATATCTCTATATATACACCAGCGTTGTATGACTACAGGTATATACCTACATTTATAGAAATGTTTGTATGATTGCATATCCCTACATGTATACGAGCGTGTGTATGACTATATACCTCAACATGCATACGACAGTGTATGCCTGTGCATGTCTCCCTATGTATACCTGTATGCCAGTGTATGCCAGGGGTTCATGCTGCTCGTGGGCCAGCTGACATGATGATTAAGGCGGCCACCTCACCTACCGGAGGACTCATTTGTTATCTCTATACACCTGCAGGAGGTTCTCTCTCTCCCGGGGTTGTTGTCTCAATTATACAATATTTCTTCACAAAATTGTATGTTAATCTGATATAACAACACAATAATAGTAATAACAATGCAAGCAAAAAATGCAATGAGAATTATGTTAATCCGAATAATATTTGTTTAACAGAAAATTGTTGAGGGAAACGAGTGACTATTTGCAGTGCCATAATGCCCCACAGTGTCAAAATGCCCCACAGCACCATGATGCCCCACAGTGTCATGATGCCCCACAGTACTATGTTGCCTTAACAGTACAATGATGCCCCACAGTGCCATAATGTCCCACAGTGCCATGATGCCCCAGTGCCATGCTGCCCCACAGTGCCATGATGGCCCACGCTGTCATAATGCCACACAGTGCCATGATGCCCCACAGTGGCAAAATACCCACATTGTCATAATGCCTCATATTGTTATAATACCCAACAGTGCCATAATGCCCCACAGTGCCATAATGTCCCACAGTGCTATAATTCCCCACAGTGCCATAATGCCCCACAGTGCCACGATGCTCTACAGTGCCATAATGCCCCACAGTGCTATAATTCCCCACAGTGCTATAATGCCCCACAGTGCCATGAACCCCCTCAATGCCATTATGCCCTACAGTGTTCATAGTATCGGAATAACCCCCTCATAATGCTATGAACCCCTTTCAGTCCGACTCCACAGGTTTTTGCTGGTCCGAACTCAGAGTCCACTGGTTATTGCTGCACAGCTTCCAGGAAAAGTGGCAAGTCATCAGGTTGAAGTATGGACGGACAGCTAGGATACATAGTAGCCTTGTGCGTGATATAAAAATGTGACGAATCGATATGGAGAAATAGTATGAGGGAAAGTGGGTGTATTTTAGAGAGAGAGAGAGAGAAAGAGAGAGAGAGAGACTTTCTTTGAACTATTCGGAGTATACTGACTGTCGTTGTACTGTACAACCACCGCGGGTCATCCTGTTGAGAAACATTATACAACCATTTTGTTTGGGTACATGGCGGAGCTGCACTCTGCACGTCTTCTTTTTCTTCTTCTTCTTCTTATTATTATTATTGTTATTATTATTATTATTATTATTAATTATTTATTATTATTATTATTATTATTATTATTATTATTATTATTATTATTATTATTATTATTATTATTATTATTATTATTATTATTATTATTATTATTATTATTTGTATTATTATTATTATAGCTACCATTATTAACTTCATAATTTCTTTCTTTTCACACGATTACATTACTAAGTACATTGTGCACCTCAGCCACACTGTCCTAAATGGGCCGTCAGTCCTCTTGGACCCCTCGTAATGTCTACATGCTGTGATAAAGAAACTAATTTAGTAATTTGTCTTACTATTTAAAGTACACAAACACATTTTTTTTATACCTTGAACTCTCTTATGAAAAATTGATTTAATTATGTAAACAAACTGAATTGGGTCTGGTGTGCCTCCGCCCCTCTGAGTGACATATGACAGGTGGTGATGACGTCCACTGCCCTGCCTCACCACCTACCTGTAGGTCAAACAAGGTCATTAAAGTTCTTTGTTGACGGCAGCCAGTGTGTTCTATAACGGTGAAGGTGAAGGTGTGTTGTGTGTGGTGGTGGTGTTGATGGTGTGGTGCATGGTGGTTGTGTGGTGTGGTGTGGTGTGGTGATGATGGCAATAGTGATAGTGGTGGTGGTGGTGGTGGTGGTGGTGGTTGAGTTTCACTCACACACTATCTCTCTCCAGTGGGGCCAGTAGTAAGGGGAGTGTGAGTGTATTTTCCTGCTAAATTAGGACAGTATGTATGTGTGTGTGTGTGTGTGTGTCCCTAAATTAAAGTAACTTTACCATATACTTAAACTTTACCTACTTTATGGCCAGTGAGTCACACCTGTCTCACTTTATTAATGACATTAATTGGTTGCCTAGGATTAAAGGTCCCTCTTGGGGGGGGGTTACCCTTCATCTACCTAACTGTTGTTTTACTTTTTGTTTTTATGTTTTACTAATGATTTTTTTGTGTATTGTTGTACATTTTTTGTTTGTTTATGTCGTTGTTTATCTTATTATGTATCCGTGTATTGTTTATTATTTATTTTCTTTGTTTAGGTATAAATTTTATTAGGTGTTTGTTAGTTATTTCATTGCTTATGTGTTTTGTTAATGAGGTTTGTTATGTGTTAATTATCTGCTTAATTGTTTGTTTAATTGTTTAGTTGATCATGTTTGTGTTAATTTCATTCTATGTTCGTCAAATGACTAAACGTTGTATTTCTCTAGTTATTATTCTGTTTCTATCTAAGACAAAAATTATCCTGTCTGTATCTACTTATATATTTATTATTTTATTTCTTTATATCAATATATATATTTTTTTATGTCTTTATATATCTTTATACTTTCCAAATTTTTATCAAGGTTATCTGCATTTCCTTCTACTCTTATTTTTATTGTTTTATTGTTTTTCTTTTTGTGTTTTGTGTGCACTATATACTAAGTGTTGGGTACACAAGGAGGCAGCCTGGACGACATTGTACTCGACCACCTTCACTTCCCCAACTGTAAAGTTAGGGACCCATTTACATCTATGTATGCTGAAAGTACCCCGGGAACGAACCAGCGGCTCTTAGGGCAGCAGGCGATTTCAGTATCAAATCGTCCACCGCAATCTACATTTGTTTTCTGAAAGACCTAGTTTCAATTCACTGTTAATACACCGTAATACGCATAAAGCCTTCATTACGCCCAGCAGGTGTACTGAATATGCTTCCACTGTACGTTTCTACCTGTAATAACGAGTTATATATCTTGTATAGTAATTACAGGAATTGTAAGTTTTTAAGGTCACATAAGAGGAACTTTAACAGACTTCCACTCATACGCCCAAGTATAGTTTGTTTTCCTTTGTTATTATCTGTAATTATTGTATCGTAAATTCTCTCTGAGTCTTCTCTAAGTCGTGTGTAAAAGTGTTTTATGGGTCGGTAATTGTCAGGTGAGTCTTGTCCAGGTGGAGTGATGGGCTTTTATCCAGGTGCTTCAAGTTAGTGATTAAGGATCTAGCTTATTGTATTCTATCCGAATTAAGCCTATCCTAACGTAATACAACCTAACGTAACTTAACCTAGCCTAAACTGATCTATCCTACCCTAACCAAGTGTAACCTGACTTGATCTATCCTAATCTATTTCAATCTAACTTAACCTCACGTATCCTAACTTATTCTACTCTGTAGTATACACTGAAATACAACAATATGAATTACCACTTTCGATATCTTCCTCCCATAGTTTATATGTCATCTAGATATACACATTTAATAATACAAACATTTATATAGCAATTTGTATGATATAAATTAAGAAAAATTTTATTTTACTTTTCGTGTGTATACAAGTATATAATGTAACCTCTGTCAAGGTCTATGAATGTACTACTTGTATATTAAATAAGAATAAATAGTTACCTTTATCTTCTGTCCTATTATGAGATGTTTTATTTAAATCTCGTTAAGGGTTAGGTTATGGTAATGGATCAGGTAGGTTGACATATCACTAACCTTAACCTATGCAAAACTAAGCCAGGCTAACCTGACCTAACCTAACCTAACCCAACCTAAAACGGACTAAATCTATCATTAGCATAAACTGATCTAACCGAACCTAACAATAACATTAACCTAACTTAACCTAACATTAGCCTAACCTAACTTAGCTTAACACTAACTAAACCTAACATTAACTTGACCTAATCTAACCAAACCTAAATTACCTAACAATAACACTAAACTAACCTAACTTAACCTAATAATAGCATTAACCAAACCTAATCTAACGCAAGCCTAACACTAACACTAGCCTGACTAAACACTAACTAAACCTAACATTAATTTAACCTAATCTAACCAAACCTAACACTAACACTAACCTAACTTAACCTAAAAATAACACACAAACTAACCTAACCTAACTTAACCTAACAATAGCACTTACCTAACCTAACCTAACCTAAGCAAACCTACCATTAACACTGACCTAGCTTAACCTAACACTAACATTAAAATTAACCTAACCTAACTTAGCCTAACAATAGCACTAACATAACCTAACACTAACCTAACCTTACCTAACCTCACCTAACCTAACGCTATCTGAACTTAATCTAACCTAACCTAACACTAACACGAAAATAACCTAACACTAGCACTATACTCACTTTACACTAGCTTGTCCCAGAAGCCACGCCCTCATTTCTATAAGCGAGCTGATTGGTTCATATCAAATGTTCGTTTCGCTGTCTATTTATTCATACTAATGTGTTCGCTATTTATTATCAGACCTGTTCTTCTCTATAATAACGTTAAAAATTACGAAAATAAAAATTCAAATGATTTTAAGGCACTAGCACATCAAAGAGGATGTTAAAAATTTTTAAATATGTATAACGAACGGTCAAAGTCAAAGACTTATGTGGTGGGAGTAGCATTTTACCGAATCCAGCTGGTATGAAACACGAGGTGCCATGTATATTTCATACCAGCTGGATTCGGTAAAATGCTACTCCCACCAAATAAGTGGCACGGGCAATCCCCATTGGGAGGTTCACGGCGCCATCAGCTCTATGAACAGGCTTTGTGTGAAATATAACACAGGCTAGGATTGCCTTTAGTGTCCTTGTGGCATGGTTGGTAGTGTTCCCTGGTCACATACATAAGGTGGAGGGTTCGAGTCCTGGCTGGTGAGGTCATTGATTATATTATATATGTATATATGTATATATGTCACATAGTGAGACACCATCTACCCTACTGGGCAGAGGTTTCTCGACTACGTGGATAAGATAAATCTTGATAAAATCACACGGGAAAATGGAAACAACGGAGTACCTTAGCTTTCGTCTTTATTCAAGACATCTTCAGAGGCAACTGGATTACATGGACAGAGAGAGGCTTAAATATACAGGGTGACATCCACTAATCCCCACACCAACACACACGTAGAGGAGCTTAAGAGAAGGGTGGTGACGTGACTAGCCAGGTCAGGTCAGAAAAAAGGGACCCACAAAATAACTATCATACATCTAGATCAAAGGTTTTCAAAGCATTTTTAACCTTGGGCCACTGACAAATAAATTTATGTAACATATTATCAGTTTTGAACTGACCATCACTAAGGTTTATTGATTTTAATTCCTTAATCAAACTAGCTTCAACCAGAAGTCTTTCTGTGACACAAGATGATTTGAATACTTCTAAGCTTTTTTCCCAAGCAATGGGGTGATTATTATTCCTAACATGAACGAACAAGGCACTGCTTTCAGATGCAGTTCTGATATTATACTTATGTTGTTTGATTCTGAGCTGCAGTGTTTTTCCTGTCTGACCTACATAATTACAATTACATTTGCTACATGGAATACAATAAACACTTCCATTTACATTCAAACTTGGGCTATTCCTTATTAACATATTGGTAATGGTTGAGTCATACTTGAAAACAACATTAATATTTAGAAGCTTGAGGGACCGAACTAACGGGACAAATTCATTACGATAGGGCAGAGTCAAAATATTCTTAAGTGTAGGAACTTGTCTGGTTTGAGAGGAATGAAAGGATTTTTTAGCCCTTTTAAAACAACGATCAACAAACACAGAAGGGTACCCGAGTTTCTGTGCAATAGAACGAATGTGTTTCAATTCATCGTCAATAAATTCAGAGTCACAAATACGCAGACATCTTAAGAACATAGCAGAAAAAACTGACATTTTGGTAGACTCAAGGTGATTCGATAAAAAGTGAATGAAACTGTCTACCTGTGTGGGCTTTCTATATACCTTAAATTTATAGTTTTGGCCATTTCTCATGATAAGCATATCAAGAAATGGAAGGGATTCATTTATTTCTCTTTCAATTTTGAATGTGATACTAGGGACAATATCATTAAGCTTGTCTAAAAATTCCAATGGGTCACTGTTTTTAGGCCAAAGACAAAGAACATCATCTACATATCTATACCATGGAGGAATAAAGTCCACTATATTGGGTAGTAATCTAGACTCAAAAAACTCCATATAAATACAGGTTAGAGGAGCAGAAAGACAATTACCCATGCTCATTCCAAATATTTGCTTGTAGAACTTCCCATTTGCTCTAAACACATTGTCAGTTACGCATAACTCTATCAATTTCAGGAAAGTATCATGTTCAATAGTTAAATCTAGCAGTTGTAATTTATCTTTAAGAAATGAAAGTAAGTCTTTCACAGGTACTCTAGTGAACAGTGAATTTACATCAAAACAACGAACCTTGCGAATTAATAAGTTTTGATGCATAGTAAATGCATTCTCTTTGCCAACGGATGGGTTAATTAGTCTTCCCACACTAGAGCAGAACAGCATTAACGTTCAGCCAAGAAATCACACCATAACACAATGTAAACTTCACATCCATTGCATACCTTGGGTGTTCGTGTAATAACTGCCTCGACTGGCGCGGGCGAGTCTATCACACAGAAGCAATTAGTTAAGAAGTCACTCCCTGAAACTCCACCTAGTAGCCCAAAGGACATTTGAGCTGAAAGGGGCAAAAACTGGATTTTACCGCCTGCTGTGTCAACTGGTGTACTGTACAACGGTAACATAGCCAGGAACTAACTAAAAACACAGTTCAATTGCCAAATGTGAGTGAAGGAACAGATGTTGTGTGTCTGAGTGAAAGTGTACGAGTGAAAGGCTTTTCAATTGAGTCTATCTAAAGCACAGTCAGATCAGGTAGGCTCATAGATGTGTTCATTCTCACTGGAACTGGGGGACCTATAACTTTAAGAAAGGGATGTTGTTTAGGTAATTTCCTTGCTTACGACAAAGCAGTTGTCGCGGAACCAATAGAATTACCAATAGGTAGTATAACACAAGGGGAATCGACCGAAAAATCAAGTATTGTAGATAAAGTAGAGTTAATAGCGCCACACGTGAAAGTGGTCGATCATCCTCAAGGCAAACGTGATCTTTTAGAATTAATAGCCGAGTTTAAGGAAATCATAACATTACATAGAAAACACCCTAGGTAAAACAACGTTAATAACCCACCACATTCCACTCAAGCTGGACACTCACCCGATCTACATATCAGCAAACGGCTACCCCACAGCCGTTTGCATTCGAAAAAATGGTACAGGTAATGGTGGAAAAGGAGGTAATCCAACCTTCCTCATCACCATGGATCTCGCCCCTATTCCTAGTTCCCAAGAAAGATGGTGGATGGAGACCAGTCATAGATTTTCGACGAGTCAACCAAGCAACTGTACCAGACATGTTCCCAATGCCTTTCCTAACTGACTTACTACAATCTCTAAGAAAAGACAACGCTGTCTTCAGTACACCAATGAGACATTTCGAATTCCTACAAATGCAATTTGGTTTGAGGAATGCACCGCTAACATTCCAAAGAATGATAAACACCTTGTTTGCCGGAATGATAGGTAACACAGTCTATGCCTAGCTAGATGATCTTATCATAGTAAGCAAAGATTTACAAAGCCATTTAAAGAAGCTACGAGAAGTCTTCGCAAAGCTACAAATAGCTGGATGGAAAGTGAAACTTTCCAAATGTGAATTTCTTATATCCAGAATCCAATTTCTCGGACACTTAGTGGATGGTAACGGTATACACACAATAGATTGCAAGGTAAAGGCGGAGAAACAATTCCCTGGTCCCAAGAACGTAGATCAACTTCGTAGTTTCCTAGGATTATCAGGATACTACCGTTCTTTCATTGAAGGCTATGCCAAGTGAGCCTCACCACTGACTAGACTCCTCAAAGAGGACGTAGAGTATAAGTAGAACAAAGAACAAGAGGAAAGCTTTAATGCCCTTAAGAGAGCCTTAACGAACGCTCCGGTGTTAGCCTTTCCGGACTACACCAGACCATTTACCATGTGCACCAGTGCCTCCTGCCTAGGGAATGGAGCTGTGCTCTTGCAAACTGATCATCAAGGGAAGTGGCGTGTAATAGCATCTGCCAGTCGCACCCTCAATGATGCAGAAACACGTTGTTAAGCTACTCACTTGGAAGCATTAGCTGTAGTGTGGACTCTCAAGCATTTTCGGGATCTCATTTCTGGATATCCGATCACAGTCCACACAGATAATGTAGCCGTGACAAAACCATTTCATGGGAAGAACTTATTAGGGCGTCTTGCTCGCTCGTGTCTGACCATACGGGAGTCCGCACCCAACTTCAAGTATTTCCCGGGTCGTGTGAACGTGGTAGCTGATTTACTATCCAGACACATAGCTCCTGTCACACCGCTACCCATGTTTGCCCTGTCACAGTTAAGGGCGGAACAATTACAGAATACACTGTGGTCCAAGGTAATCTTTGCCTTAGAATCGGGAGATGAGGTAAATTTGCCAAATTACCTCTACCACTCTCACAGTTTGAGCTACGGCACGTCATACTGTATAGCTCTGTATAAACATAACAAGTGTCAATCTACTGTATCAAATTGTTATTCCTCCATCACTAAAGGAAAACATTTTCACCCTCTTCCATGGGCTTCCGGGGCGAGACAGATGTCTAACAGAGATTAGACGAAACTATTATTGGAAAACTATGAGGACCAACATCGAGCATCACATTGCTAATTGTTTATCTTGTGCAAAACACAAGGGAACAAGGTTGGATCCCGCTCCAATCTTAGAATACCCGACGCCTGAACTTCCATGGGATACAGTTACAATCGATTTATTGCAACTACCAAGAAGCCATCAGGCTCTAATTACATACTTGTGTGCGTTGACCACTTCTCCAGATTTGTGGCACTTTCACCATTGCAGAATAAGTCTGCCGAAGCAGTGGTTCATGCGTTAGTCACTCATCTCGTCTGTCCTTTTTCTACACCTAGAGTGATAGTCTCAGATAACAGGGCAGAATTTAATAATCAACTCTTAACAGCAATATGTCAACAATACGACACCACACAAACCTTCAAAACCGCCTACCATCCATCCTCAAATGGGTTGGTCTAGCTTTCAAATCGTACAATTCTTGAGATTCTCTAATACGTGGTGAATCTGATGCTCAGTTCCTGGGAGGACTGGCTTCCACAACTAGCAGCATTCATCAATTGATCTATCAATAGCTTTACAGGCAAATTGCCAAAATACATAATTTATGGTACCGATAAACACTTTCCCTATGATCAATTAGGAGGAACCCCATAACCTGAGTACAGCGTGGATGACTATGCCAAGAAGTAAATCAATGTCTTCCCAAGCATCCATGGGAAAGTACGAAACATTTAGCAGCCTCACCTGCTGAAATGCAAGCAACATAAATACGCTAAGCCTGTAACTCTAGAAATAGAAGACGCAGTAATGATAAAAGTGCCGGAACGCATATAAAATGTTTTGCCTAAATTCACAGGTCCATACCTGATTAAAGCGAAAGAACGTGGAAACAATTTCCATGTAGTTGAGCCAACGACAAACGTCACAGACGTAGAACAAGTAGACAGAATGAAAAAAAGTCAGCAGAGACTTAGTAGGGACCCCCTAATGTCAGTCAATTGCATCCTACTTCACCTACTACAGCTGCTCAACACAACACAACAATGGACAATACGTATCGTCAAAAACTGCTATCAGCAAACAAGAAACATTAATTATCCTCGCCCCTTTCAGGAATGACTTGTATATCGCTACTCTTGTTAGTATGGAGGACGGTAGCAACAGTTGCATCCCCAGCAGACATCATCAAATCCGTAGCTTTAGTTGCTCCACTGGGCAAAGTACTTGTAGTGGAAGACGTAGTAACTGTCAAGTACCAGCTCTATTATCTAGTGCGCATGCCTGTGCACCTGTCCACATTGAAACAGCTATGCACACCCTGCAAGATCTCGAACAACAGTCTACTATCTCTACAACCCTTCGACAAACCATCTCACTTCAGAACGCCCGTATGAAGAGTCTACTCAAGCGAGTAAGGCACTTCGAGGGAGAGCTACCTACACCTCCTGAAGACATCGGGAAGAATGTACATTCCCATCGGCGTCAGAAACGTAGTCTATTTAATTTTGTTGGTTTAAGTAACACCCTGTTTGGTACAGAACCACCGAAGACGTAGCTAAACTAGGGAAATGAATGAACGTAGTTTAAGAAGCGGTCATGAAACAGACTCGGGCCATTACACAGACCTACAAGGCAGAACAAACTCTGAACTCTCAGATGAATCCTATTGTTGACGAAACTAATCAACTAACACGTGTTTTCCATGGATTCACACGGTCAGTGCCTACACTAGAATGGGTACTCTGCCTTACAGAATATACACATGCAGCTGAAGCCTCTGTGCAAGCTCTCACACTTACCCATTAATGATACGTTCATAGCTGATTTAATGAATGCAGGTTTAGGTCATGTAGATGCACAATTGTTGCCGGTTTGTCAATAAATTTCCGCTTTTCATATACCTGAAACTAACTATCACCTAACTCCTATCTCTCAGGAGCAGCACATGGAATATTATTACCGCTTATTGAAGTCATTAGAAAATACTAATACATATTCCACTAAATCACAAAAGAAGTTTAATGCTTGGCATTTGGAACCATTAACATTGAAGGTGAATGACGATCTTTTGCTTCTTAATAGAGAAACTGAACTAATAGTGGTTTCAGAAGTTTTTCGTTTGCTGCTGTGACTAAGCATGAAGTCCTAAATCATTGTAAGTCAACATACTTACACTTACATGTATGTCCTGCTTATACTTTCGCTTTCACCTGGACTGTAGAAGCTACTTGTGAACTAGCTATGGAACAAACTAATGCTTCTACAGCTCTGCAGCAAACCAGTATACTACGCATATGTCAGTGTGTATGAAAACATTTAGCAGTAGAATGTTATCATATAGCACCAGACTATTGTGAACTCTGTAGTAATGCAATCGCAACCTTGCCTACTCGCCATCACCTTGCATTTGTATCAAACATTACTGCTGAACTGGTTCCCAAACCATTTTTGCTGAATATTAATCTCTGCAGCCTTCACACTGTCTCTGAAAAGCTTAAACTTCACTTACATTAATGAAACACAGTTTCCTGCATTACAGGATTCTCCTCCTTTTTATGTATCTTCCAGAGTAATCTTACCTGGTTTCATCTCACCTACCATTATATTTGTCATTTCCTTGACTTTTATTATATTTTTTTTACAGAAAAATGTCCTCAAGGTACACAGTAGTTTCCAAGAAAACTCTCCAAAAGGCATTGGAAAAGCAAGAGCAAGATGCAACAGTTTAGCTAAAGCACATTTTATTGTAACATGGTTAGGTATACCTCTGATTTAAACAGTGAGGACTCGGTTGGTGGTGGCCGAGCGGTGTAACAGCACCTTTGCTTTATATAGATATTCTCCCAAATAAATAACACCAACTTCTTCACCAAGTGAGTCAATATGTTGTTGGCAAAAGACACTTAAGACACTTAGCTTGCAATTCTCTCAAAGGTCGAGCGCAGATCCGCTGATTAATCAATACAGCCGGCTACCTCCCATGCCTCTCTCACAGGCAGAAGAGGGATTAGACAATTACCACTTGGACAGAAAAGTCCAAGTGTTATCTCAAAGTGTTATTCGGAACACTTCCCTGGAGAGAATTCATAATTTACTCTTTCAGATTATATCTACAATAAACAAGAAAACAGCAAGAACTGTTTACATCAAAGCCCAGCCACTTATAGAGTTCCAAAACTCAATTAAAATAATTAATGTGATACCAAAGCAGCTATCACAAACTTAACCCAAATAAACTTAACCTATCCTAACCTAACCTAACCTAACACTAATACTAACCTAACACTAAGTAAATGTACCTTTTCCTAACCTAACCTAACCTAACCTAACCAAACCTGCGTGACCCTCAGCTGATTGTCAGGGCGACAAGTACGAGCTTCTTAAAATATGAAGTCTTTTGGCGTCAGGTTGAAATAGCGGCTCTGTTTTTTCACTTTCATCTGCTTTCTGTCTTTCTCTCTGCCAGATTTTCTGGTTGTCTCTGTCGGGTTTTCTTGCTGTCTGACTGTGTGTCTGCCTGTTTGCCTGTGTCTGTCTGGGTCTTACTGTCTATTGGTCTATCTGGCTGTCTCTGTCTGTCTGTCAAATTGTCTCCCTGTCTATCTGGCTCTCTGTGTCGGTCTGTCAGGTTGTTTTCCTGTCTATCTGGCTCTCTGTGTCGGTCTGTCAGGTTGTTTTCCTGTCTACGTTTGAGTTTCTTGCTGTCTGACTGTCTGTCTTGCTGTCTGTCTGGTTGTATGTCCTACTACTGTCTGTCTGGCTGTCTGGATAAGCAAATATTCCTCAAAACAGACAAGTTAGGAAGGCAGAGTGGGTAGTGTTTGTGTGTGTGTGTGTGACATATATAACTACGTGCACCACCCTTCTCCCCTCATCCATAACTATGTGTCCTCTCGTACAAAATACTCCCCTGTCCCCCTCGCCTCAGGTATGCTAATAACACAGGTAATTTACGTATATTAATCTTTTCGTTACTTTTCTTATGTAGAAAACCTATTTAGTCTAATGTCAATAGACTTCAGTTCATTTTTGAGGTTTAGTGTTCCTTAAAGGGAAAGGTTGTGGGGGAGGGCTGGGAGGAGGGGAGGGCAGGAAAGGGACAGGTGAAGGAGCGAGCAGGAAAGGGACAGGTGAAGGGGCGAGACAGGAAAGAGACAGGTTAAGGGGCGAGGCAGGAAAGGGACAGGTGAAGGGGCGGGGCAGGAAAGGGGAAGGTGAGGGGGCGAGGCAGGAAAGGGACAGGTGAAGGGGCGAGGCAGGAAAGGGACAGGTTAAGGGGCGGGGCTGCTAAGGGACAGGTGAGGGGGCGAGGCAGGAAAGGGACAGGTGAACGGGCGGGGCAGGAAAAGGACAGGTGAAGGAGTGCACCACCACCACCACCACCAAAACAACATAATGTACGTTATTCTGGTAAAACAAATGACACTTGGCCATGCCAAGTGTCCTCCGTGCACAACACTACATCAACACCGGCCACGCAATATGTCTCTTGTTGTTGTTGTTGTTGTTATTGTTGTTGTTGTTGTTGTTCTTCTTCTTCTTCTTCTTCTTTTTCTTCTTCTTCTCTCTCTCTCTCTCTCTCTCTCTCTCTCAATAAACAACGCACCAGCAACTCCTCGTCTACTGCACCTGGAGGGACACGTCATTCTCAGTTGTTGGAGTCTGTTTACTTGGAGCCATGACGAGTGGTCTCCCTTCTTTCTGTTGGGTTGGGTTGGGTTTGGTTGGGTTGGGCTGGTTGGGTAGGGTAGGGTTGAGTTGAGTTGAGGTGATTGGGTGAGGTTGGGGTGGGATGGGTTGAGTTTGGATGGGGAAGGATGGGATGGGTTGAATTGGGACGAGTGAGGTTAGTTTAGGTTAGGTTAAAATAGATTAGATTAGTTTTGGTTAGGTCAGATTAAATTACTGTAGATTCGGTTTGGTTTGGTTGGGTTACATTGGGTTAGGTTAGGTTCGGTTAGGTTAGGCAATATCGTCCCTTGGGTCACTATATTGTGTTTCTGTTTTTCGTCACATGAAATACATTTGGTGTAAGAAGCAAATATTTATGCCTAATCCTTCATATGGATGCCCTAATAATGAAGCACAAATTTCACCATATTTGACTATGTGGGACCAGTGTTTTGACCCTTTGTATACAAGACCTATTGCATGAAGTTAAAGAAGCGAATTCACATATGTTGGGTGGAGACAATGTTTTTAAAAGCTTGGTAAACCAGGTTATTTATATTTCTGGGCTACTACCATTGCCGAAATATGTAGGGATGTTATAAACTGTGCAGTATAATACATTTACTGCAGTATAATTCACAGAATGAAAAATATAGGACAGCGCCTGGGTTACATCGACTCAAATACTGTACATATTTATATGTCATTGAAAAAATTATTTTGTTGTGTTAGTTGTCAAGTGTGTGAGGCCTTATATGTGTACCACTTTATATCGGTTCATAATTAATGTTACATCTCTCATGTTATGCTTTGATAGTCTTAGAGAAGCGAGTATTATATATTGATACACCGCGGGGCTGTCTGCACTGCGTCTTATCTTCATGCAGCAACAGGTAGATGCAATTTCAACGGAACACCAGAACGACAGTGAAGTTGAAAAGTATATTTGAAGACGTGAGTGCTGAGCTAGCAGAGGAAACATATGAAGCAAACGTCAACAAAGATGCAGATGAAAAACAACTCTCTCTTGATGCAGACAATACTTTGCATCCACCACCTAGAAGCACAGGTCCTGAAGACATCGCCCTGGATACAACAGTATGGTCTGAATTGCAAGATCAGTACAAGGGTCTTATTGTCAAAGATAAATAAATGGATGAAGTTGCTAGAAATAACAGTCTTTGTGATCTCCACACATATGGCTTAGATCTTAAGAAATGACAAGAGAAGTCCAGAACTGTGGTTCATGTTCATGAAATTGACGTCAGTTGTCAGGCCGTTCATCTGAGCCGAGAGGACTGCAAACCGGAGGTTTCATCTTAAAGTTACCTGGGAGATACTTCCATTTTTGCTGCTGCACGACACCAAATGTTGCCGTCTCTACCTTGAGGAGCTGTGCCGTTGTCTTGATGCCCTGATGGCAGATGAACTTTTTACAGTGCGCAGGAATAATATTTTTTGGGGGCTATGACATTCGAACAGTGTCTCATGAAAGCTGAAAAATCAGCCAGGACAAGATGGATACTCACGGCACAAAGTGTTGGCCAGTACATAGAAGCTCTACGCTCCTTCACCGGCAAATGGTCAGAACAACTCAAGGATAACCCATCCAGGAAACATCAAACGTGACCAAAAGGTCTCCCAACCATTTGTGGAATACTCTACTTCCTAACTCACAACCCATTTACTGTTAAAGAAAATAATTTACTAAAATTAATGAAACGGGGCTAACAAATGTGAAAATGTACAGTACACAAATGAGCCTCCAGACACAGGTGTGCTTTCCTCTGAGCTTAATACAGTTTCCACAGCCCACGATGTTGAAAACATGAGAAAATCTTCACAATCACTGCCGCCAAGACATACACTGTACTTCAGATGGATCCAGATATCACCAAGCAAGAAGTGAACAAAAAGTACTGCTGCCAGAGTAAGTGTTGGTTATGGTCTTGTGACACACACACACACACACACACACACACACACACACACAGAGCATCACCCTAAGCCTCACCTCATCGTCAAGTCGCTGTCCCACTAATAAAGAGAAAACATAAAAAACCTTGAGCTGTCAACATTATAATTGCGAAAAAGTTGTTCTACTGTTTTGATTCTCGTTTGTTTTTCATTCACTTCTTTGTTCTGTGTTAAGGTGGTGAACACCACCTGGCGCTCAATATTACCCCTTTGTTCCTTTCATTCTCTCATGTATGTATGTATGTATGTATGTATGTATGTATGTATGTATGTATGTATCTATAATATTATCAACGACGAAATGAAGGTTTAATATTGTGTGGCTTTTAACACACATCTGCCTGGCCATGTGACGCATCATCACCGACACGTTGTATAAATACTACAACAACACTAATGGCGGCTCATATATCCAGGAAACCATTTTTTTAGGCCATAGTACAACATCATTTATTTATGGTTTTAGTGTGTTGATGACTTGTATTACGTTAGTGTTTAGTTATACCTGTGTGTTATTGATTGTGTTGTTCAGGTAAGTGTTGGCTTTTTATCAATCGATGTATTGTGTTGATATTATTAGCTTTTGATATTAATGTAGTTGCTTCTCTGAGTTCAATGTGAAGGTTTACCTGAAGATTAGTGCACCTCAGCTTTATTTCATGTGATGATAAAACACCTTTATGTTACTTGAAGGGGTAAGGTTAGGTTAGGTTAGGTTAGGTTAGCTCTAGGGTATTTAACTATCTGGTAAACTATGCTGGGATGTCTACTCTTCAGGTGGTTCACCTAACAATAATATTTTCAAGATAGTGTTTGCTCCTTCACTACTAGAAGATTGTTTCAATATTTTATCAGGCTAACCCCAAACTATTTTTTTCGGCACAGAGAGACCACAGTACACACTGGGTCAAGGGTCGCTGGTTCGATCTCAATGGATCCAAAATGCACCCAGTTGTAAATTGTTAGGTAACTTTACAGTGAGTTGTAACCAAACTGATTCTAACGGGCCATTGGTGATAATATGTTAGAAAACGTTGATTTATATTAAGGAACGACTCCATAACTCAATGAAGATTCAAACCGTATCCATGATACTACTGTACCATATGAGACCGACGACCCCCATCCACCACCGTACCCAGATAGTACCTGTCTTAACGCCAATAAAAGTCACAAAAGAATAAAAGAGACGCCCCCAATAACTCCTGCTGGTCGGGTTCTTCGTCCCCTTTACGGCCAAACATCTGCATTTATTTGATTTACCCCCAATAAACTTCCATTAAATTTTCGCGGTCACTTAATTTAACGATGCGAAGCGACCACCACACAGCAGGACCCCTGGGGTGGAGAATGTGTGTGTGTGTGTCTAGTTATGTTTTTAATTGTATATGTGTGTGTCATACACACTGGGTTGTGAAATGCGTCAATTGTGGCAGCATAAAGTCAGTGTTAAGGTGCAAGCATTGCTGGCTCCCTCTAACTTTCAGCTAGCCCTCATGGCGAACAGGGAAGCAACTTGCATAAGTCTTCCCCTGCCAGTAGACAGCCTCCTCACCATCAAGACTTCTGCTGTGCCTCCTCATGGCAACACACAGTAACTGGGTGCCTCGTGGGCCCAGGTTAGATCAGTAGGGGGTCTCGGAGTAGCAGTGGGCCCCAGAGGGACGATGCATAGGCCCAATGGCAAGTGGACACGTTCTGGCGCCTTCCAACCATTGCCCGCTGCCTTGCGGATTAACCTTGGTAGGTATAAGGCTCCGGGAGTAAACCCCGAACGAAAAATCTGCGGTGGAGCTCCGCATCAGGCAGACATGCTTACAGAGCTCCAACAATACCCTAACGGCGGTATAGGCGGAAGAGGTGATCACCGTGGAAACCCAACGAATACCGGCAGACGAAAGCAATGCCTGATGGACAGGTTATAAAGTGAAATCCTTCAAACTGGGCTATCGGCAGTCCATTGCAACTCTCCCTCTCCCCAGTCGTTGCAACACTTGCACCACTGGATCAGGAAAAGGGAGAGCCAAGATGTGTGGCTGCAGCCTGCGCTCCTGCCTCACCACATAAATCAACTCGCGCTCAGCCATCATCCAGCAAATCATACCTCTCATCATCATTAAAAACCCCTACACCCCCAAAAGTCCTATGGCGACGGACACATACACAATCATCAACAATAAAGTTTTTTTAGCAGGTATTCTTGGTTAATACATACACAATCATCAAGAATAAAGGTCTTTAATCAGGTATTCTAGATTAATACATACACAATCATCAACAATAAAGGTTTTTAAGCAGGTATTCTTGGTTAATACATACACAATCATTAAAAATAAATGTCTTTAATCACGTATTCTACGTTAATACATACACAATCATCAACAATAAAGTTTTTTTAGCAGGTATTCTTGGTTAATACATACACAATCATCAAGAATAAAGGTCTTTAATCAGGTATTCTAGATTAATACATACACAATCATCAACAATAAAGGTTTTTAAGCAGGTATTCTTGGTTAATACATACACAATCATTAAAAATAAATGTCTTTAATCACGTATTCTACGTTAATACATACACAATCATCAACAATAAAGGTTTTTAAGCAGGCATTCTTGGTTAATACATACACAATCATCAAAAATAAAGGTTTTCTAGCAGGTATTCTAAGTTAGTACGTACACTATACTATTTCCAACTTAACCTGGCCTGTAAGCCACGTCTCTCGTCTATAGCTACATATA
Organism: Homarus americanus; assembly: GCF_018991925.1. Classification (NCBI taxonomy): domain Eukaryota; kingdom Metazoa; phylum Arthropoda; class Malacostraca; order Decapoda; family Nephropidae; genus Homarus; species Homarus americanus. The sequence goes on along the minus strand of NW_024713129.1, from coordinate 30,964,036 downwards.
GCTAATTTGTTCATGGAAAATGGTTGTGTAGCTGTCCACTTATTCTAACTAAATACATTCACAATTGGTAAGCATGCTATCAAAATCCAAGTGATTTCAAGGCATTAGCACTTCAGAGACGATGATATTTTTTTTTTATTTACCATAAAAGGTCAACATCAAAGATGAAATTCGCTTTCGAACGATACCAAACAAAGAGCACAATGGGTATTGAACTTCACTTTGTACGGCTGGAAAGATCGCAAATCATTTACTATGTAGTTGGTAAAACTCGATTTAAAGAAGCAAAGTCCAGGGGAGGTAAAACGCTCAGAGGAGAAGCCACTAATCAGAGCGGGAATTTCGCTCCAGTCGATGCACAACAGCCAGCAGACGTCCTTCCACACACTCAATATCAACAAGTTCTCGCCAGAAATTACAATTTCATTTAGGAAAGGAACGGAACCAGTGTTAAACAGAGGTGAACAGTGCTTAAGTCAGTGAGAACAACTCAACAGTAACAGTCGTACCCAAGTTAACCTTCACACAGTGAGGTCCCAGGTACCCAGTGATAAGGCCAGTGAGACCCAACAACAACCAGCGATGTGTTAATCAGTCTACGATAGGAAGGCCTAAGACCAACCTCACTCATATAACACCATCTGTGAAGGAATTACTACACCACATGTCCCCCATAACACCATATGTGAGGGAATTACTACACCACGTCAAGTCCCTCATCACACCATCTGTGAGGGAATTACTACACCACATGTCCCCCATAACACCATATGTGAGGGAATTACTACACCACGTCAAGTCCCTCATCACACCATCTGTGAGGGAATTACTACACCACGTGATGCCCCTCATAACACCATCTGCGAGGGAATTACTACACCATGTCAGGTCCCTCATAACACCATCTGAGGGAACTACTACACCACGTGAGTTCCTCCTAACACCATCTCGGAGGGAGTTACTACACTACGAGTTTGCTGTTCAACACCTACATTAATCTGTATGTTCACTGTATGTTCCTTTACCTTTCTCTAATGAAGGCTTTTGTTAAACCGCCAAAGCATGTAATAAGTCATTTATGTCCAATGTATATTTTAAGCCTTCGGGCTGCAGAATATTTTTCAATAAACCGTTAATTATTATTATTATTATTATTATTATTATTAACCATAAACACTACAACACACACCGCCATAAACACTCCCACACAAACACACCACCATAAGCACTTCGACTCATACCACCATAAGCACTCCCACACATACCACCATAAACACTACCACACCACAAACATAAACACTCCCACACACACCACCATAAGCACTCCTTCACACACCACCTTAAGCCATCCCACACACACACAAACCACGATAAAGACTCCCCCACACATACACAGACCAACATAAACATTACAACACACACTCCCACACACACACCAATATAAATACTCCCATACACACACCATCAAAACACTCCCAAACATACTACCATAAACACTCCCCCCCCACACATACACACACACCACCACCATAAACACTCCCACACTTCACCATAAACAATCCCACACTTCACCATAAACACTCCCACACACACCACCATAACCACTCCCGCACACACCACCATAGACACTCTCACACACACCACCATAGACACTCCCACTCATACCACCATAACTACTATTACTTTGCTGTCACTCGGAATCGAGTATGACGTTCATCCAGCTATGGTAAAATGATATGGGTTTCAGGGATGTCACCTAGGTTAGTGAGTTTTGAGGTGACTAAAGAGGCCGATACGGGACCCGCAGCGTCGTCCACATTCGTTGCACTTGTGGAGGGCTCCACTTACTGTGGGAGGGGCGGTTGAAGCGTCTTTCCGAAGTTGGCGCTTGTCTGCTCCGGTTTGCAGTCGGGCTAACTCGAAAGTATTGACACCTTCTCGAGTTGTGCTCCTCCAAGCGTTACGATGTGGAGTAATCGACTCCCAGGTGAGGGGGTCGATTTGGCACCTTTATAATTGCCTGCTGGCGCTAAGTTTACTATTCGTTAGGTGGCTGTAAAGTAGGTACTTTGACAGTCTACTGTTGTCCATACGGGTAACATGGCCAGTCCAACGTAGTTCTTCATGGATAATGGTCGCCTCGATGCTCTACAGTTGGTGTCAGGAAGAATACTGGCATTTGTTCCCTTTTCTTCCCAGCGAACTCTGAGGATGGAACGTAGACTAGATTATATAATGTTCCTACTGTCAATTGAATTACAAGGTAATATTGAGGTGGCCCTGGGTCTGACAGGTGCTGAGATTGGTCAGTATGTGGTCACCCAACAGAATGCCGAGAGAGAGAGAGAGAGGCATGTCAGTAAGAGAGAGAGGCACTTCAGAAAGAGAGAGAGGTGGAGGCACTTCAGAAAGCGAGAGAGATGGAGGCACATCAGACAGAGAGAGAGATGGAGGAAAGCAGTAGAAATAGTGAAAGAGAGTTCGACTTAGCTAAGGTAGATAGAATAACGGCC
>NW_024713129.1:30827168-30961423 GCF_018991925.1 Homarus americanus | reverse complement strand
TAAGCTTGCGACCGCAGTTATAACACCTCGACTGAATCGCATAGCCGACTATGGTTATAACAACCACGACCATGATTATAACAGCCGACTATGATTGCATCTTTAACCGCCAGTTATAATAACCGACTGCAATTATAACAACCGACCATGATTAAAACAACCATGACTAGATCGCAACAACCAAGACTATGATTATAACAACCGCGACCATGATTATAACAGCCCGACATGATTATAACAACCCACGACCATGATCATAAAAGCCGCATTATGATTTATAATAGCCGACCGCGGCTCTAACAAACACGACCATGATTATAACAACCACGAATATGATTATAACAGCAGCGACTGTGGTTATAACAAACACGATAAGATTATAACAAACACGACTATATGATTATAACAGCCACGACCGCCCGATTATAACAAGCGACTATAGTTATAACAACACTCGACGATTACTAACAACCACGACTGTAATTTAACAACCTGACCATGATTATAACACCTCGGCTATAGTCAAGCAACAGCGATTACCAGTTATAACAATACACGAACAAGTTATAACAACCCACGACCATGATCATAACAAGGCGACTATGATTATAACAACCGACCTGATTATATAATAACGCCTCGACTATGATTATAACAACACGTATGATTATAACAACCGGGCTATGATTGTAAACCACGACCATGGTTATAACAACCACGACCATGATTATATAGCCGACCGAGTTATAACAGCCGACTGGAATTGCTTAACAAGCAGAACCATGATTAAAACAACCGACCATGATTGCGCAACAACCCACGACCATGATTATAGCATCACGACTGGAGTCATAACAACCAAGACTGCCAATTTATAACAACCGATATGATTATAACATTCCGACGATGATTATAACCACGATAACGTTGTAACAAGCACGGCTATGATTATAGCAACCTTCGACTGATGCCATAACCACGACTATGATTAAAAAACAACCCACGACCATGATTACGCACCTCGACTATGATCTTAACAATACGACTATGAATTACCAACAGCCACGACCGCGGTTATAACAACACAACCATGAACCTGTAGCCGACCGCGTTATAGCACACCGACTAAGATCGCGGCAACCCGATAACGGTTATATAACACCTCGACTGAATCATAACAGCGCCGACTATGATTATGGCAAGATCGCCCGGTTATAACAACTGCGGCACATGATTGCATCGCAACCATGAATATAACAACCACGACCATGATTATAACAACCACGACCATGATTATAACAACCACGACCATGATTATAACAACCACGACCATAATTTTAACAACCACGACCATGATTATAACAACCACGACTATGATTAAAACAACCACTACCATGATTATAACACCCACGACTATGATTATAACAACCACGACCATGAATATAACAACGACGACCATGATTATAAAAACCACCACCATGATTATAACAACCACGACCATGATTATACCAACCCACGACTATGATTATAACAACCACGACTATGATTATAACAACCACAACCATGATTATAAATTAATCTTAATGACCGTATTATAAATAACCACAAACTATGATTATAGTCATTAACGACCATAATTATAACAACTACGACTATGATCATAACCACGACCAATATGATTATTATAACAACCACGACCATGATCATAACCACGACCATGATTATAACAACCACGACCATGAATATAACAACCACGACCATGATTATAACAACCACGAACCATGATTATAACAACCACGACCATGATTATAACAACCACGACCATGATTATAACAACCACGACTATGATTATAACAACCACGACCATGATTATAACACCCACGACCATGATTATAACAACCACGACCATGAATATAACAACCACGACCATGATTTTAACAACCACGACTATGATTATAAATAACTACGACCATAATTTAACGCCCACGACCATGATTATATCAACTAATGACCATGAATATAACAACTACGACCATGATCATAACAACCACAACCACGATTATAACAACCACGACCATGATTATAACAACCACGACCATGATTATAACAACCACGAACATGATTATAACAACCACGATTATGATTATAACAACCACGACCATGATTATAACAACCACAACCATGATTATAACAACAACGACTATGATTATATATACCACGACCATGATTATAATAAGCACGACCATGATTAAAAGAACCACGACCATGATTATATCAAACTCGACCATGATTATAATAACCAGGACCATTATTATAACAACCATGACGATGATTATAACAACCACGACTATGATTATAACAACCAGAACCATGATTATAACAACCACGACCATGATTTGAAGATTGTGTCATGCAGGCAATTTTGTTTTGCGTTTGAAAATCGGCCCATGGTATTAATACTGATGTGGTTCTATGTTCAGAATCATATGATATCTTCAGATTTGAAAGGATTTCATTTTTGCTAGGTAAATTTTAGCAATCTTATGAAAATTCAGTATTCACCACATTTATAACACCACTAAACCAAGCTTATTTAAAGTAAAATAAATGTATCAGGAGTTAATTTATTTGGATGAAAATGATCCAGAATAGTGAAACGAATGATCTTGACACATTACTAAATTTAATATTCCTTTAGAAAACAAAATCATCAAATACAAAAACCGGTTTTACTACTACGACCCGGTGTTGTTGCACACTACATAGAGAACATGTCTTTCTTGGCTTCTTCTGCTCATCACCTCCCTGCTGACCACCTGAGCTCAGATGTAGCCTTCCCCTCCTCTCCTGGCTGTACACGTGACTGCTGGCCTCCCGCTCCTTACTGTACAACACTCTATACTCTGGGTGTCTTGGCCAGTCAAGGGATACTTCACATGGGGTTGTCCAGAGCTCTGACTTGGGCATTGGTAGGGCTGCAGGTAGAAGGGAGGGCTCACTGTAGCCTGGATGTTATCAGATCTATGAGATCAGTGAGGATCTTGGCACCTAACCCGGCTTCAGGAGTCTTCCTGACCTTTCCTGAGGGAATCGTCATAACTGATTCGTCATGCTGAATCCTCTCACCAAGTCTCATATCAGATATTTTTGACTGCCATTCTTCTCTCCTCCTCATCCTTGCAAGGCATTGTCTGCAGAACTGCCTCAGGATGAGCATACCAGGAAGGTCTCCTCACAGTCTGCTCCACAATCTGAACAACCTTCAACCAGCTGACTCCTCAGGGCTCAGGCTGGAAGAGAACGTACCTCGGACCTTCCGGAGAACCAGTGGCTTGAGCATGGTGTTGAACCAATTTGGCAAGTAGAAGCCACGATAGATTGGACAATAAGTCTCAGGTTGTGAAGCTGGTTCCCTTTCAGTTGCTGATGGGCGACCCAAATTCTGCAGAACCACAAGGAGCAAAATTTGAGCCATGAATGTGAGACTGGACCTACCATCTGCGGGTAAAACAGAGTCTATCAGGCATGGCCAGTTTTGATGGCACTGCAAATCATGTAACCATGGTACGTCCGGTACTCCAGGTCGTCAATGACAGTATGTGCAGAAGCTCTCAGCAGGTGTAGGGCCAACTGTGATTTTTCGAAAGCTCCGGATTTATTTCTAACTCAGTGTGGCGGAGTCCAGCATCTTGCCAGAGGACCAGACCATCTGTTGTTTGAAAAGTCTTGCCATCAGCTCCTGGATCCAGATGTCTGAGTGGCAACTCGTTGGTGCATAAGTCACAAAATATCCAGACCAGCTTCCTCCCAATCTTCCGCTCCTCCACTGTGCCTTCCCCCCTTGCCACCCTGTGTTCGTGTTGGTGCTGTCCTCCAATGGCCTGCAGGGTCTGGTCTACGTTCTCTCTCTGAGCCAGTTCACAATGTTATCTGCCACTATCTCAGCTGGTTTCTGATGTCATCTTTCTCTGGAGTAAATGCTGTCACTTCCCTCCTGGTTCCTGCAGCAGGAAGGTATTCCTCTTCACCATGGCAGGGAACAACATCAGAATCTCCAACTTTCGTGCTTTAGTGTCATCCCTTACTCCCATCAAAGAACAAACAATTGATCCCATTTTCTCTTATCCCTTAGCAAACTCCTCTTCTAGGTTACTGACAGAAGTTCTCCTGAGCTTCTCTTACTTTGTTATGATCTCTGTCATCAGGTGAACATCATCAGGTGTTATCAAACCACCGTCAGCAATCGAGCGCTGTTGCTATCTCTGCAGTTTCTCTAGAAGACCAGTGTGGTGTACGCATGCTGGCCAGAACTAACAAAGATATCTTTCCTATTTCGAATCTTGTACCTGGAGGGTTTGGGATCATTATTTTCTGGGTTGGAACAAAGTCACCATTCTCTAGTCCTTTACTCAGGATCTAAGCTGTAGCAGGGGAAGTCATTAAACTCTGAATCAGCTTGACTCCAATCATCAGCCTTTTTACCTCACACCGACCTTCTCAAGTCTCTTTTTCCTCCGGCAGCTCTTCTCCTCTTCTGTCTCTGCTGGCAGCCTCCTGTCGGACTCCGGAATATCTTGGCTGAAATCATGAGGCCCCTATACTCAGTCTTCTCTCTCTGTGCTTTGACAAATGCCGGGTTTCGATCACAAGGAATCTTCAGTTCACGCTTACCAAATACAGGAGATGTGGGCCTCAGTTTACGATCGTCATCAAGCTCAGGACAGAGGAACAATTGGAGGCACTTGCAAGTAATTATGTCAAATAACTGGTCAGTTGCTTGGCAAAGCTGTCATAACCTGAGTTTTCCTCTCCCAAAGAGATATCTCTTGCCTTTTCCCCAACTGGCTGGCAGTCTCTCACTAATCTTCTTCTGACTTGTTATGACTGGAGGCTTGAACTGGGCGTTAGCCAGGTGTACTGTGCCAAGACAGCTTTGGTCTTCTCCCACTGGCAATGTCTTTGTTTGTGTAAGTTCTTTGGTTCTTTTCACTGATTTGCCTGGTTAAAATACCGTATCTCAAAGCATCTCTCCAATGTAGAGCAGCGCTCCGACTGAGGAGCTCTCTCCCAGACCCAAGATAGTAGCTGAGATGGCTGGATTTTTGGTTCCTAAATCCACCAACACAAGCAGCCATCACCAAATGTATCAACTTATAAATGCATCAGAATCTGAAACAGAAAAATAGCCCATTGATTGGGTTTTAAAGATAGAAGTCGAAGCAATGTTCACTATTTAATTATAATGCACTAATGCAGCTGTCGTTAGATTTTTCGGTAAATTTTCACGCTAAATTTTCTAGCAAAAGGTTGCAAAAATATTAAAACTGAAATTATTTTCTGTTTCTGTTTATATACACTAAAATCTACCAAAAGTGATGGGCCATTAGTTTTAGCTGATCTTCCCTCCTATGACACTAATGATTATAACACCACGACTATGATTATAACCACGACCATGATTATAACAACCCGACCATGATTATAACAACCACGACCATTATTAGAACAACCACGAACATGATTATAACAACTACAACTAAGATCATATCAACCACGACTATGATTATAACAACCACGACCATGATTATAACAACCACGACTATGATTATAACAACCCGACCATGATTATAACAACCACGACCATGATTATAACAACCACGACCATGGAGAACAACCACGACCATGATTATAACAACCACGACTAAGATCATAACAACACCGAACATGATTATAACAACTACAAGTAAGATCATAACAACCACGACTATGATTATAACAACCACGACCATGATTATAACAACCACGACTATGATTATAACAACCACGACCATGATTATAACATCCACGGCCATGATTATAACAACCACAACCATGATTATAACAACCACGACCATGATTATAACAACCACGACCATGATTATAACAACCACGACTAGGATCACAAACAAGACTATGATTATAACAACCACGACCATGATTATAACAACCACGACTATGATTATAACAACCACGACCATGATTATAACAACCACGACCATGATTATAACAACCACGACCATGATTAGAACAACCACGAACATGATTATAACACCTACAACTAAGATCATAACAACCACGACTACGATTATAACAACCACGACTATGATTATAACATCCACGACCATGATTATAACAACCACAACCATGATTATAACAACCACGACCATGATTATAACAACCACGACTAAGATCATAACAACCACGACTACGATTATAACAACCGACTATGATTATAACAACCACGACCGATTATAACAACCACGACCATGATTATAACAACCACAACCATGATTATAACAACCACGACCATGATTATAACAACCACGACTATGATTATCCACCCAACCATGATTATAACAACCACGACTATGATTATAACAACCAGAACCATGATTTTAACAACCACGACCATGATTATAATAACCACGACCATGATTATAACAACCACGATTATGATTATAACAACCACGTTTAAGATTATAACAACCACGACTATGATTATAACAACCCGACTATGATTATATCAACCTCGACCATGATTATAACACCTGACTATGATCATAACAACCACGACTATGATTATAACCAACCGACCATGATTATAACAACCACGACTATGATTACATCACCCAACCATGATTATAACAACCACGACTATGATTATAACAACCAGAACCATGATTATAACAACCACGACCATGATTATAACAACCAAGACCATGATTATAACAACCACGACTAAGATCATAACAACCAAGACTATGATTATAACAACCACGACCATGATTATACCAACCACGACTATGATTATAACAACCACGACCATGATTATAACAAACGACTATGATTATAACAACCGACTATATCATAAAACCACGACTATGATTATAACAACCACGACCATGACTCTAACAAACACGACCATGATTATAACAACCGCGAATATGATTATAACTACCACGACTATGATTATAACAACCACGACTATGATTATAACAACCACGACCATGATTATATCACCTACGACTTTGATCATAACAAACACGACTTTGATTATAACAACCACGACCATGATTATAATAACCTCGACTATGATTATAACAACTACGACCATGATTATAACAACCACGACTATGATTATAACAACCATGATGTTATAACAAACCACGACCATGATTATAACAACCACGACCATGTTTATAACAACCACGACCATGATTATAACATCCACGACTAAGATCATAGCAACCAAGACTATGATTATAACAACCACGACCATGATTATAACAACCACTGCTATGATTATAACAACCACGACCATGATTATAACAAGCACGACTATGATTATAACAACCACGACTATGATTATAACAACCACGACTATGATTATAACAACCACGACCATGATTATAACAACCACGACCATGATTATAACAACCCGACCATGATTATAACCACCACCAGTTATGACACCTGACCAAGATTATAACAACCACGACTATGATTACATCACCCAACCATGATTATAAACCACGACTTTGATTACAACAACCACGTCCACGATTATAACAACCACGACTATGATTATAACAACCACGACCATGATTATAACAACCACGGCCATGATTATAACAACCACGGTCATGATTATAACAACCACGAATATGATTATAACAACCACAACCATGATTATAACAACCACGACTATGATTATAACAACCACGACCATGATTATAATAACCTCGACTATGATTATAACAACTACGACTATGATTATAACAACCACGACTATGATTATAGCAACCACGACCATGATTATAACAACCACGACCATGATTATAACAACCACGACCATGATTAGAACAACCCACGAACATGATTATAACAACCACGAATATGATTATAACAACCACAACCATGATTATAACAACAGAGACCATGATTATCACAACCACGACCATCTGGAAAACGATGTCGCTGTACGCTGTCAGCCTGACGGCGGTTGCTTGCTAACCAAGCACGAGCATTCGAATTTTCACGCCTCTGTAAACTGTACCACTGGACTCGCCACCGGGCAAAAACGGCCCACGATCATTTGTCTAATATACTATAGGACTAGGTGTCTGTCTGTCTGTCTGTTCTGGGCAGCCGAAACAGCACAATTGTTTTTCATCAAACTTGGTGGAAAAATCGCAAAAAAATCGTAGAGTGGAACAAACCTGGTCCCATGTCGATGGTTTATTTAGGAAGACATTAACTATCCATTTTATTTAAGATGGAAAACGATGCAAGTCTAAGACCTTGGCACACCCTAATTAACTATGCAATTCTAAGGTTTTGGCGCACCCTCATTCACTGTACGCTCGCCAAGTATGAGCGTTCAAACTTTCACTGAGCACGAAGGTGCCCGCGATCACTTGTATCCCTCTAAATGCTGTCATGTTCGAGAAAATATCAGGAGAGTTGGTGTGAAAAAACAAACAAAAAACACAGAAGACACAGGAAGGGGCAGGCCCTTCAGGCCTGGATTTCAGGGCAGCTGCAGGGATCCTTTAGGTTTGTGCTGACCACCAGGCGAAGCTGCCATTGACGCCACGAGAAAGACATAATCAACCGCAAGGCTACACTGCACAACATCAAGATCAAGTGTCTAAGCTTTGCAATGTATATTGAAAACATCTACAGGAACCCATCAGACCTCTATATAACAAGCTTCAAGTCCTTAAGAGGAGATACCACCATACAGTCAACTGAGGGAACAACGCAGGGGGACCCTGTCGCCATGGCAATGTAAGCACTAGGCCTATCGGTGCTCCAACATACAATAAAATATGAAACAACCGAAGTCGAGCAAGTGGCCTATGCTTATGACCTAACAGGAGCAGGAAAAGTGGAAGACATAAGAAAGTGGGGGGACCTGGTAACATCACGAGGTCCACAAATAAGGTACTACCCAAAGGCCAGCAAGTCCTTCCTCATTGTGAAGCGAGAACACTATGAACGGGCAATGAAGATGCTCGGCGGAAGTGAGGTAAAAATAACAAAGGATGGCCCAAATCATCTAGGTGCGGTAAATGGCACGAATGACTTCATGACCGAGTACGTACGGGAAAGGTAAATGAGTGGGTGAATGAAATCTAAACTCTGTTTGATATTGCTAATACAAAGTCACATGCTCTTTCTGATATTGCTAAATCAGAGCCACATGTGGCTTTTACGGAATTTACCCATGGAGTCAAGCATCGCTGGAATTACTTGATGTGCTCTATCCCTGATATCGGACCCCTCTTCCACCCTCTGGAAGAGGCCATTAGGGTCGCCTTTATCCCAACACTAGTGAAAAACCCTTATTTAACCTCAGCAGAAAGGTCACTCCTTGAACTACCACCGAGACTGGTAGGAATGGGATTGACTAAACCAGTGGAGCTTGCCTCTACAGAACATCAGAACTATGTCAAGCTCACAGCAGCTCTCACTGAGCACATAATAGCTCAGAATGCAGCAAGTCAGGTGGATATCAACGAATTAAACATGATTCGACGGTCCATTACAACAAAACGGCAGCGCACCCAAAGTGATAAACTGCAACAACTGTTGTAGCAATTGCCAAAGAACAATAAAAAAGTAGCTACAGCACAGGAGGTGGGCGCCTCGAACTGGCTAACAACGTTACCGACAAGGGCAAAAGGCTTCATCGTTAATAAACAAGAATTCACAGATGCCATTGCTCTTAGGTATGGTAGGCCAGTAGAAGGTGTGCCCTCACAATGTGTGTGTGTCTCATCTTATGCATGGGGCATGACGAAGTAAGGGATCTCACAGCAAGTTTACTGAAGGAAATCTGCCACGACGTCACGGTGGAACCGCCCCTCCTTCCATTGGACGGTGAGAACCTCCGTCACAGGACTTCAACACATCCAACGAACCCTGTGTGGACGTCAGTGCTCGAGGATTCTAGACGCGGGGACAGTGAGCCTTCTTTGACATAAGGATTTTCGATCCCATGGCCGCCTGTCACCGTAATCTAGCTCTCGGTGCTGTACACAGGAGGAACGAGAATGACAAGATCAGGGCATATGGGGAGAGAATTCTGAATGTTTATCAGGGCAGGTTCACTCCTATGGTGTTCACAACTTCAGGTGTGATGGGACCAAGTGCAAGATGTTTCTATGCCAGACTCGCAGAGGTTTTATCTGAACGGAAGCAGCAGCCCTGAAGTTAAGTAACAGCCTGGTCGAGATGTCGATTATCCTTCTTTCTGCTTAGGTCTACATTGCTTTGCCTCAGGGAATGTGATCTTCCGCCCCAAAGCCGACAACGGTCGCAGATATTGACTATGAGGCAACAGTCACCGAATGCCGCATAGATCTGCGGTTCAACTAACTCAACACAGCTAGGGTAGCTACTTACGCATTAGGATATTTAATTTTAAGGAAATAAAATGGCGTTGATGGTGTGGGTATTGGGGGAGGCTGGAGGCCACGTTTAAAAAAAGTAGTAGTAGTAGTAGTAGTGATGATAAAAGTTGTATTGGTATCTATACTATCAATATCATTATTACCCAAAAGAAGTAATACCGTTAATAGTTATGATAAAATTAGTAATATTGTTACTTTTATTAACTTCTTTCAAATAACACACAGTAACAAGGTATTAAAACAATCATCACCATTATTAAAGCGACATCAGTGTAAAACAGTCACATCAGGCGATAAAATAAGCAGAACGATCTCATTAGTCCATGACATAACAGGTATTTCACAATGCTATTGAGAAAATAACATAACCCATTCAATTACGTAAGTTAGGAACCTATTCACACAGCAATTTAATCAGCAATTACAGCATTAACAGCTGACACGTACCAATAACAAGGGGTAGCTACAATAACAGAGGATTCCAGCAGTATATACACACACGTCAGCGGTAGGAGGATCTATTCTCTCTGTTTCTCTATCTCCTTCCTCTTACCATATTAATCTAGCCTCCCGGAACGCCCAGCTGTTCTCAGGTCCATGACGTCATATGTAAACAAAGACGTACCGCGCGGACCAACTCGTCGATGCACAAATATTCCTTCTCTCCCGGTGTTTGCTGTCTGTCTGTCTGTCTGTCTGTCTGCCGGTCGGTCTGTCTGTTTCTCAACTGTGTTATTAATGTTTTCCTTTTCTTCTTCTGGTAAACTAAAACATGTCTAATCAATTGACTAGTGTTCCTTAAAGTATTATGACTGATTTTTTGTTTTTTGTTTTTGTTATAATAAAATTTCTTTATTATGTTACAAAGTAAACGGTTAAAAGTGTCTCTGTGTCTATAGACTATTTGTGAAACTCAACTACTGAAAGCTCTTACGTCCTGTTATTTTACCCGAGTATACACGAAAGATGATGTGTGGCACGTATACATGCCTAGTGTGCATAACCATCTCTCATATTTTACAAGTATCTGAGATGAAGTTATACACATTATATCAACAGAGTATCATTACCCTTTAAACACTGGCAAACTTATTCGTGTGTACAATATAGTAAGGAGGAGAGGAAGTGTCTTGGGTGGTTGGTTGCCTTGGCCCTATACAGTACACTTTACACAGGAGGACACACCGCTCTGTAGTTCACCTTCAAGTGTGGTTGTCTTGTTGGAGCATCGAGGCAGAGCATTATATAGGTACTTGGGGGCTTAGTATCTTACAGAAGAGAGAGGTCAGGTTAAAATAGGTTAGGTTAGGTTAGGTTAAGCTAGGATTAGGATTTTTTAGTTAGGATTAGGTTAAGTTAGGATAAGATAAGTTAAGTTAGTTTAGGTTAAGATACGTTTAGTTAGGTAAGGTTGAGTGAGATTAGGTCAAATTAAGTTAGGTTGAGTTAGGTTAATTTAGTTTGAGTTACGTTAGGTATGCTAAAGTTATAGTTAAGTTAGTTTATGGTTAGATAATGATAGGTGAAGGTTACATTAGGTTAGATTAAATTGAAAGGGTGTGGTAGAAGGAGGAAGGCGTGGGAGAAGGAGGGCATGGGAGGAGGAGAGAGCGGGATGAAGAGGGCGTGGGAGAAGGAGGAATGCATCGGAGAAGAAGGAAAGTGTGGGAAAGAGAGAGTGGGAGAAAGGAGAGAGTGTGGGAGAAAGAAGAGAGCGTGGGAGAAAGAGAGTCGGAGAAGGAGGTGGGCGTGGGAGAAGGAACAAAGGCGTGGGAGAAGGAGTAGAGCATAGGAGAGGACAAAACACGTAGGAGAAGGAGGAAGGCGGAGGAGAAAGAGGGCACTGAAGGGCGTATATTATTACTTGTATGGCGCTTCCACTAAAACACAAGAAGGGTTTTGTTACTTTAAACTTCTTTGTATCACACTATTGAGAGTTCTGTCCTTGTTGCATACACACACACACACACACACACGAACACATATACTACTATTACTTTACTGTCACTCGGAATCGAGTATGACGATCATCCAGCTATAATACAATGGTATGAGTTATTAAGGGTATTACCTACGTTGGTGAGGTCTGATGTGACTAAAGAAACCGATACGGGACCGACAGGGTCGTTCATAGAAGTTGTACAGGTGAGGGGTTGCATCTAGTATAGGAGAGGGGCGGCGGAAGCGTCTTTCCGGTGTTGGCGCTTGTCTGCCTCGTTATGCAGTCGGGCAAACTCGAGAGTATTGACACATTCTTGGGTGATGCTCCTCCAAGCCTTACAGTGTGGAGTAATTGTCTTCCAGGAGAGGGGGTCAATTTGGCACTTTTTTTGATTTGTCTTAAGACTATCCTTATAACTTTTCAGTTGCCCGCAAGCGTTACGTTTATATTCGTTAGATGACTGTAAAGTAGCTGCTTTGGCAGTTTACTGTCTTCCATGCGGATAACATGGCCAGTCCAGCGTAGTTGTTCAAGGATAATGGTAACTTCGATGCTCCTACAGTTGGTGAAAGCGAGAATACTGGGATTTGTTCTCTTGTCTTCCCAGCGAACTTGGAGGATGGAACGTCGACTACGTTGGTGAAAGTTTTCTAGTGCCTTGAGGTGCATCCTGTACGTGACCCATGTCTCACTGCCATATAGCAGAATGGGGAGGACCACTGTTCGATATACGTGCAAATTTTTATATAATTTCAGCTCCCAACCGCTGAAGACATGACTTCTGAGTATGCCAATGTCTTGAGATGCACATTTGATCCGATGCTGAATCTCTTCATCGATGCCCGCTGTGGTGGGTAGGTGGGAGCTGAGATACCGAAGGTGGGCAACATTACAGAGGGTAGTACCGTTAAACTGGATGGATGGTGGAGGTGTGTCCGGACCAGGAGCAGGTTGAAAGAGAATCTGAGTCTTACGTGCATTCACCTGAAGGCCGAAATGTGCTTACGGATCTGCGTAGGTGTTCAGGATCTACTGTAGGTCGCATTCAGTGTGAGTGACAAGGGTGAGGACGTCTGCATACTAAGTTCAGTAATAGAAGCTGCCGACACCTTTGTTCCTAACTGGAGTTGTCTTATGTTCAAAATTCCCTTCATATGGTACTCGATGTCCATCCCGCCGGCTGAATTGGCACTGGCACGAGTAAGTAAGGCAGCCAAGAAAATGGAAAAGAGAGTTGGTGCCAGTACATACCCTTGTTTAACCGCCGCTTGGATGTAGAAGAACTCAGACTGGGTGCCATTGTGCAGGACAATACCATTCAAGCCATCATGGAGTTGCCTCACAATGGCGATGAATTTTGGTGGGCATCCAAAACGGCTGCTGCTCCACCAAAGTGCTTCTCTGTTGGCCAAGTCGAAGGGCTTGGTTAGGTCAATGAAAGCCATGTACAGGTCACGATGCAGTTTTCTGCATTTTTCCAGTATCTGGCGGACAGCAAACATCATGTCCGAGATGCCACGTGAAGATCTAAAGCCACATTGAGATTCTGGGAAGAAGTTTTCCTCCCCAGGAAGAAGTCTGTTAAGGACTCGGGCGATAATCTTACCAGCTACGGACAGCAGAGAGATCCCACGGTAGTTGCCACAGTCTGACCAGTCTCCCTTGTTCTTATAAATATTGACGATGGAGGCGTCTTTAAGAGCTTGGGGATTTCCTCATTTTCCCACATACTGTATTCTTCAGAAGAGAGTGGAGACGTCTGGTAAGCAGAGATCCTCCTGGTTTATGCATCTCGGCTGGGATTCCATCAGGCCCTGAGGCCTTGCTATTTTTCTTATGTTTGATGGCAGTAGCTACCTCATCCAGGGATAGAGGGTAGCTGAGGTAGATCAGCTCTGGATGCTGAAGGACCTGCTGGGTAGTCAGGACATCCACATCGGTGTTTTGGTTGAGCACTGAATGGTAATGCTCTTTCTTGCGTTGAAGGATGCCTTCTTTATGTTTAAATAGAGAGTTTTTGTCCGATGAGTGGAGGGGGGCTGAGCCACGGGTGATTGGCCCATAAAATGTTTAAGTGGAATTAAAAAAATCGCGCACTATGTGCTGATATGCAAATTTTTGTGTTTCACATGCTTTAAGTTTAAACCAGTCTTTCTTTAGAATGCGAAGTTCGCGCTGAGCCACCGCTTTCTTCTTGGGGAAGGTATCTGCTTTGGTCCGAGACTGAGGGTTGCTTTATCATTCATTTAAAGCAGCATGTTTATCATCGATGAGTACATTGATTGCCGGGTCATTTTCATCAAACCAGTCTTGGTGTATTTTTTCGATCTGGTTGAGGCTCTCTCTGCAGGTTTTTGTCTTGACAGTGTCGAGAAAATCTCATTCGGCACTGTGATGTATGTTGTTTGAGGTCAGGGGTGTTTATCAGCCCATATTCGAGCTGCTCTCTGAAAGCATGTGCTACCACTGGATCCTCCAGATGCTTAGTGTTGAAACCTCTTCTGAAGGCTTCCTGCCTCACCGTTATGGGGCGACATTAAGTGATAGCTTGGCTCTGACGAGCCGATGATCAGTGTTGCATTGATCTCTCAGCCACGTATAGCTCTGGTGATGAGGATATCTTGGCGATCTATTTCACTGACAATGATGTAGTGAATGCGATGCCAGTGTTTGGATTGTGGTGTTCCCACGAACGATTTAATTTGTTGGCCTGCCTAAACAAAGTATTGGCGATAGTGAGGTTGTGTGCAGTACACTTGCTGAACAGGAGTAGGTCGTTGGGGTTACACTTGCCATGTCCATTTCTCCCAATGGTTCCCTGCCAAATGTCAGCATCTCTGCCAACTCTGGCATTGAAGTCACCAAGGCGCACAACCTTATCTTCTCTTTGGATAGACGTTAGCACTTTGTCGAGGTCGGCGTTAAAGGCCTCCTTGATGTCATCTTTTTCATCCAGTCGTGGGCCTATGCACTGATAAAAATGGCCCATGTGCAGCGTCGTGACTAGAGTCTCCTGGCAGTCATCTCTGCCTGTCCCCGTCGCCAGTCGTCCGTCGCCACACACACACACACACACACACACACACACACACACACACACACACACACACACACACACATACACACACACACACACACACAACATATTTCTGCCAATTAGAGACAATCTTTTCCTTTTTATTGGTATTAGTAATTTCAGTTTAGGTTATTTGAGGTTAAGTTTGATTAATAATTGTACTGTTCCAATATACTGTAGTTTGTATTATGGTATTCGACATAATTGTCACTTTAGATAAATGTATCTACTGAAGAAGGAAAACTTGGTAACTACACAGCTAAGATTGGAGAGTGAGTCCTCACCAGCTCCACAAACAACAAAACCTGCCCAGACGACGATTGATCTGTTGAACCAATGAGATAGTTGAGCTGTGAGCTTCTGCTGGATAACAGGATCACCACGACGGCAGATTATCCTTGTACAAACTAGCAATTAAAGGAGGTTGTTAGTGGAGACAAAAGGCTGGTCGACGGGTCCTGCTTGAGTTTGTATCTCCGTGTAAATACTATTGTGTGTAGCAACTGGAGACTGTATAGTGTTGTGGTGTCCCTTGATGTGCCTGAGAGAGAGAGAGAGAGAGAGAGAGAGAGAGAGAGAGAGAGAGAGAGAGAGAGAGAGAGAGAGAGAGAGAGAGAGAGAGAGAGAGAGAGAGAGGATGCGTGTGTGTGTGTGTGACACAGAACATAGGCTGTGACACAGATTATCGGTTGGTCAGAGCCAAACTCTCCCTTCACGTTGCCCCAAAACAGCGAAGGCAACAAGCCTCCAGAAGAGGCTTTATCACCAAGTGGAGTCTGGAGGATTCAGCAGTAGTACATGCTTTCAGAGACCCCCTTCGAGGATGGGCTGATAAACAACTGACAAAAAGTAATCGTAATCCGAGCACTGAATGGGGAATCCTCGACGCTGTCAGGACAAAAACCAGCAGAGAGACCTTCGGCCAGATCGAAAGAACACACCAGGACTGGTTTGATGAAAATCACCCAGAAATCAACGTACTCGTTGATGATAAACGTACTGATTTACCTGACTAGCAGAACAACCCTCAGTCTTTGACCAAAGCTGATACCTTTAATGAGAAGAAAGCGGCGGTCCAGTGGGAACTTTGCAATATAAAGAACGAAGGGTTGAAAAATAAAACGTGTGAAACGCAAAAAAATTGCACAGTAACACTAGATGAGCAATTTTTTTCATTTCCACTAAGACATTCTATGGGCCATTCATAAGAACATAAGAACATAAGAATGGAGGAAACTGCAGCGGGCCTATTGGCCCATACTGGGCAGTCCCGTTTACACCCAACCCCTATTGCTCATATGAGCATCCAACCTATGTTTGAAGCAATTCAGCATATTCGAGTTAATGATGATATTTGGTAACTTGTTCCATTCATCCACTACTCTGTTTCCAAACCAGTGTTTACCTATTTCACGCCTAAATCTAAATTTGTCTAATTTAAAACCATTGTTACGAGTTTGCTCCTGGTTGGATAATTTGAGTACCTTTGTAATGTCCCCTTTGTTTAGCCCTGCCTTCCACTTATACACCTCTATCAGGTCGCCCCTCGCTCTACGTCTCTCAAGGGAGTGCAAATTAAGATGCTTTAACCTGTCTCTAACTCAAGGTTCCTAATGCCCGGGATTAGTCTTGTCATTCTCCTCTGAATTCTTTCCAAGGATTCTATATCCATTCTGTAATACGAAGGTAACTCCCTAATTAAAGACGAAAAAGGCATCTGTCAGCAATGGAAATAGCACTACCATTCTCTGCTCAACCGAAACACAGAGTGGATGTCCTGATTACCAAGCAGGTTCCTCAGAACGCAGAGCTGACCTACCTAAGCTATGCTCCATCCCTGGATGAGGTAGCTACTGCCATCAAACAGATGAAAAATAACAGTCCCTGAGCCTGATGGAATCCCAGCCGAGGTATATAAAGCAGGAGGACCTCTGCTTACCATCCGTCTCCACTCATTCCTGGAAGATTTGTGAGAGAAGAAGGGAATCCCCCAAGCTCTTAAGGACGCTTCCATCGTCAATATTTATAAGAACAAGGGAGTCCAGTCAGACTGTGGCAACTACCGCTGGATATCGCTGCTCTCCGCAGGTGGAAAAATTATCGCAAGAATCCTTCTAAACAGACTTCTTCTCGAGTCAGAAAATTCCTCCTAGAATTCCAATGTGGCTTTAAACCATCACGTGGCACCACTGACTTGATTTTGCTGCCCTCCTGATACAGAAAATGTGCAGAGAACAGTGCCGTGACTTGTACATCGCCTTCATCGACCTTACCAAGGCCTTCGACTTAGTCAACACCGAAACCCTCAGTCATTTTGACTGTCCGCCAAAATTCATCACCATTGTGAGGTAACTCCACGATGGCATGAACCATAGGGTCCTGCACGATGGCATGAACCATAGGGTCCTGCACGATGGCATGAACCATAGGGTCCTGCACAATGGCACCCAGTTTGAGTTCTTCCCCATCCAAAAGGGGGTAAAACAAGAATGTGAACTAGCACTAACTCTCTTTTTAATTTTTTGGGTTGCCTTCTTTACTCGTGCCAGTGCCAATTTAGTAGGCAGGGTGAACATCCAGTACCAAATGAATGTTCTTTTATACATAATACGCCTTCAGGCAGGGAAAAAGGTGTCGGCTGCTTTCATTAGTGAACTTCATTATGCATACAACCTCTCCCACTTCGCACACACCGAACACGACCTACTGGAGATCCTGAACACCTATGCAGATCCGTATGGACACTTCAGCCTTGAGGTGAATGTATGTAAGACTCAGACTCTCTTTCAGCCTGCCCCTGGTTTAACCACACCTCCACCATCCATCCAGGTTAACGATGCAACACTCTAATGTTATCCACTTTCAGTACCTTGGCTCCCACCTGTCCACCACCGCGGACATCTATTAAGAGATTTAACATTGGGTCAGATGTGCATCTCAAGCCTTTGGCATCTACAAAGTTGCACGTATATCAAGCGGTGGTCCTGCCCACCCTGCTGTATGGCAGCGAAACAAGAGTCTCATACATGTGGCAGTTCAAGGTACCCAGTATAGTAGGGTGTGTCATAGGAGGGAAGATCAGCTAAAACTAATGGCCCATCACTTTTTTGGTAGATTTTAGTGTATATAAACAGAAAATAATTTCAGTTTCAATATTTTGCAACCTTTTGCTAGGAAAATTTTAGCGTGAAATTTATCGAAAATCTAACGTACAGCTGCATTAGTGCATTACAATTAAATAGTGAACATTGCTTTCTGACTTCATTCTTTAACAACCCAACTAACAATATTTTTTTCTGTTTCAGATTCTGATGCATTTATAAGTTGATAATATTTGCGATGGCTGCTTGTGTCAGGACGAGGAACCAAAAATCCAGCCATCTCAGTCACTATCTTGGGTCTGGGAGAGAGCTCCTGAAGTCGGAGTTGCCTACATTGAGAGATGCTTTGAGATATGGTGTTTTAATCAGGCAAATCAGTGAAAAGAACCAAAGAACTTACACAAACAAAGACATTGCCAGTGATATGACCAAAGCTGTCTTGGCACAGTACACTCTGGCTAACGCTCAGTTCAAGCCTCCAGTCATAACAAGTCAGAGGAAGATTAGTGAGAGACTGCTAGCCAGTTGGGAAAAGGCAAGAGATATCTCTCTTGGGAGAGGAAAACTTGCAGTTAAGGACAGCTTTGCCAAGCAACTGGACCAGTTATTTGACATAATTACTTGCAAGTGCCCAATTGTTCTCTGTCCTGAGTTTGGATGCGATCGTGACTGTAAATCCGAGACCCACATCTCCTGTATTTGCAAGCGTGAACTGAAGATTCCTGTGATCGAACTGGCATTTGTCAAAGCACAGAGAGAGAAGACTGGCAGTATAGGGGCTCTCATGATTTCTAGCCAAGATATTCCGGAGTCCAAGAGACAGGAGGCTGCCACAGAGAGACAGAACCCCAAAAGCTAATACCCCCAAATATCTGGTCATGAAGGGTGTGGGCGACTGGGCGAGGGCTTCTTAACAGTGGTTAAGTTCTCGTCACACTCATTCAACCTGTAATGGATTTTATATTGTAAACATTAGGTCACAAAAAATCAATAGTGAATATTGCGTTCGTGGTCTCGTGTGAGGGAGAGAGAAGGACAGACAGGAGATAAAGAGGGAGAGAAAAATAGACAGTATGAGTGAGATGAAGAGAGGAATAGAGAGAAATGAGAGAAAATAGACGGATATTGAAAGAGTATTAGAGAGAGAGAGAGAAGACAAGTATAGAGACAGAAAAAGAGAGGCGTAGAGAGATAACACAGCCACTCTCACCTGGGTCGAGAGAGACAATAGACCACAAGAGACGTACGAGATGAAGGAGAGGGAGAGACAACGACCCGAGCCGAGAGTGAGAGACGGATTTCATTATTGTTCAGCCTTCCTCAAGAGGTCTTTTGACCGTCTGAGATGTGATGGTGGTGATAACAAGTGACTCACACGTAATTAGGTAAGTGGTTCTTTTTAACTGTAAGGCGACTGTGGGTGTTTTATTACTGTTAAAGGTACTGTACCGAGTAGACTGTGCGGAGTGGGGGCGCCGGTGGGTAGAGCGGTACCGATTCCCGGGCCGGTGGAAAGTTGTTCGGACACACTTCCCAGACTCCCTTGGTCCCTGTTCACCTAGCAGTAACGTAGGTACCTGCTGTAAATCGAAAGTTGCTGGAGCTTCCAATAACTTGCTTAGACATAAACCATTGACTCTTCAGGCTTCTACGCCCTTGACTCTTCAGGCTTCTACGCCCTTAACGCATGAGACATGAAGGCAAGCATCAACTTAGCATGCTTCCCTGTTGGGCGCTGTAAAAGCTTCCGTGCTTCACCTTACACAAGGATGTAGGGGGGTGCCCAATAAATATTAATAAAAAAACCGTGCTGAGTTAATTGCTGTAAAAGGTACCTGGAAGCATTTTAATGTAACTCATTCTACTATGAGGTATATGAAATCTCTCAACTATAATCTGGAGTCAATTAAACGTTTTACTTACCTGGTGATGCAGGTGTAAACACAGTATGGTGTTTGTTTATGTTTACTGGGTGTTTTCTGTATTGTTTTTCCTCAACACCACAAAATGCCTCCCTCATACCTCAACTGTACCTCCACTACTTCCACTGTACCTCCTCTATACCTCCACTCCCTCCATTGTACCTCCACTACCTCCACTGTTCCTCCTCTGAACTTCCTCTACCTCTATTATGCCTCCACTACATGTACTTTACCTCCATTGTACATCTACTACCTTCATTGTGCCTTTACTACTTCCTCTGTACCTCCACTACCTCCATTGAGCCTCCACTATCTCCACTATACTTCCTCTGTACCTCCACTACCTCCATTGAGCCTCCACTATCTCCACTATACCTCATCTGTTCCTCCACTACCTCCATTGAGCCTCCACTATCTCCACTATACCTCCTCTGTTCCTCCACTACTTCCATTGAGCCTCCACTATCTCCACTATACCTCCTCTGTTCCTCCACTACTTCCATTGAGCCTCCACTACCGCCACTCTACCTCCTCTGCACCTTCACTGCCTCCATTGTCTTACCAGTTGTGTTTCAACCCAAGTTTTAAACCAAACGAGTCCTGAGTGACACCGCAGTACTGTCCTTAACGGGGTGGTGTGGCGGTAAAATTAACTAATTCCAATAAAATTAATTTATAATATTGAAATTAGTTAATGTCTTCAACACCTGCTTTGTGCAATCAGCAGTAATTACCAGAAAAAATCTTTGAAAGGAATTTACTGAGAAAAGCTTCCTGGTCCACTTAATTACTGATGTTCACTTAATTATCTTCACTTAATTATCTTCGTTTAGTAATGTTTACTTAATTATATAAATATAACTAGAAAACGTTACTAATTGATAATGTTTTTTTTCAATTAATTTTGATTCAAGAAATATTCAGAAATTCAATAAGCCGAACCAAGAGCCTATCCAGGGGCAGATTGTGGGTCATTATTGTAAGACTTAGAGGTGACTTTGATGAACAAGGACCAGGACAATAATTTAATAATAACAAAGAAGTAATGTTAGAGGCTAGGGAAAAACGTATAGGACATAGGAGGAACAAGTCTAAAAGTGAGTAGATGACAAATTAAATTTTAAGGAAAATGGATAGACGAAGAATTATGAGAAAATGAAGTGAGACTTACATAAAAAAAATCAAAAAGAATGCAGACGGGATAAGAAGGTTGATCTAGAAAGGAAATACAAGGAGATTGAATATGATGACAGACGGCATAATTATAGGGAAACGTACTGAAATAATACACAAATGAACCAGAAAAAGGGATATAAATGGGATGGCTCCATTAAGAGCAAAGACAATAAGAACCTGTTCAAAGCAGAAGTAAAGAAAAAGAGATGGGCAGAGTACGTAGAAGAATTATACAATGATGAGGATAGTGCAGAGTTAAGAAAATGAAAGCGAGTCATCTGAAAAACAAATTAAATTTAGAAAGGGAAAAGGAACTAGAGAAACTATATTTGGTATCAGTGTACAAAATACAGGCAGGTAGATTTCCACCAAGTCACAGAAACGCACTTGTTTACTGTGGTCCTCTTTAATAAACACGAATTCTTCACAACACTGCACAAAGGGTAATGTCTCCACAGCTGGACTTCTCACTTCGAATATACAGTCAGCACTACCAGAGTACAATTCCTTAGTCTGTTCACTTTTATATTGCTGACAACAATTCCACAATACTTGCACAACAATTAGCTTCAGTTGTCCTACTCGGCTTGTACTTCGCACTATGAGCAGAAACGGTCAACTCACTTCTATGCCGCTCGCGGGTGTTAACATACAATATGTCTCGTCAGACGCCTACAGCATTCTAGCGATGTCCAGACGCTGGAGGTCTGATCGAGACACTCCTGGAGAATTCTAGAATGATCAAGGCTTACAATTCGAAAGTCATAAAAAAATGAAGCAATGCATTCTAGAAATTTTTTACATAGATAATACATTAATGTATACACGAAAATCTCCCTAAATTTTCCAAAATAAATGTTACGTGGAATAGAAAATAATAAAAAAGCCTAGTTTACAATCATTATAATACCAGATTATACGGCGGCATTACACTCTCCCCTCCCTAATCATTGTGTCGTCCCGACACAACTATTCATTATATACATAATATTCTTGA
This sequence comes from Homarus americanus, assembly GCF_018991925.1. Taxonomy (NCBI): domain Eukaryota; kingdom Metazoa; phylum Arthropoda; class Malacostraca; order Decapoda; family Nephropidae; genus Homarus; species Homarus americanus. Next base: position 30,938,752 of record NW_024713129.1, on the reverse strand, counting down.
AACTGGGTAGGTCTCCTACTTTCCCGCTGCTGCCTCCGATGCACTGTGAAGTTTTCAGACTTCTCCTTTGGCGCAGCAAACTCAGTTACACCTTCAGAGGGGTCCCCCTCTCCTGTCACGTCCAATTCCGCTAAAAGGAAACGGTGCTCCTCTTCCTGGTCCATGGTCGGGTTCCCCGGATCGGCACGGCAGGTGGCAGGTGACTTCTCCTCAGAGTCTTCCCAGGTGTACTGCTCTGGCCCATGATACTGCCACAGACGATTGACGCAGATTACTTCGGCTGAGCCTTCCTTCTTCCTCTGATCCGGTAGGTCACAATTGAAAGTCGTTCCACTACAGTACATGGTCTTTCCCATGGACTTTGCAACTTCGGTGACTGACCCTTTTTCCACAGAGGGTTATACAGCCAGACATTATTACCGACCTTGTAACAGACCTGGCTTGCTTTGACATCATGGTTGCGCTTCATCACTTCACCAGAGAACTCCAGACCTCCTCTCCTGGTGGCTTTTGACGTAACTGGTGATTTATTCAGGAAGTTCTTCATCATGTGGTCTTCCTGTCAGCAGGTCCACTGACAGCTGCAGTTCGTGACCCAGCATCAATTTTGTTGGTGTGTATCCAGTTGACTCGTGGGCAGCTGACCGATATGCGGTCAGCAGAACAGGCAGCTTCTGGTTCCATTTTGTCTGCTCCTCAGCACATTACTTGGCCATTTCTTGTCCCAAGGTCCAATTAAACTTTTCTTCCATTCCGTCTGACTGTAGCTGAGAACCTACATAGGCGCTCCCTTAAGACTCATGGCTAATTGCACTGTGCACTGCTTGTCGTCCCACCCGTTCAGTTCAGCTAGTAACTCAAATTGTGCTTACATTGCTTCCTAGGAGACCTTGCCATTGAATTCCTGTGGTTTCTTTTTCACTGGCTCTCATGCATAGTTCACCGCTTAACTTAACGCAGATCGAGGTCTGAACCCAGGTACTCTGTAATTCAGCTCAACACTTCATTTTTCTACACGCTCATCATATTTTCCATAATTTTTAACACTATTCTCTCCACTCTGGGCGTTCATAAACTATGTTTCACATACACCATCACAATTATAGGAGTCACTAGTTCTTGGCTGATATCCTGCTATTAGACAATTCTCCAGCACGTCCATCCTACTACTGACTTTCTCTCGCTGACTGTTCACTACTGTTAGCTCTTCTCGTACCTCTGTGATCTCATCACTCACTTTTTGTTTTTGCTGCTTCAATTTTTTATCACTTCCTCTATTGTCACTCCTAGTTCAACTTGCACCTCATGCAATGCGTCATCCCACCTGTTACACATCACTTGCAGAGCCTCATCCCATACATGAATTTTCTTGTCGATCTCTTTTTTGCATCTGCTGTAATTGTTGCTTCTGTTCTTCTCTCTCTTCCTGCAATTGTTCCTGAATTTTCATTTGCAGCTACACTTTTCCATGTTTCTGCTCTTCTAGTTGTTCTTGCAGTTTTTCCTGAATTTTCTCTTGCAGTTGCACATTTCCTGTTTCTGCTCTTCTCGTTGTGATTGTAGCTGTGTGTTACTCCTTCGTTTCTTCTCGTTGTTCTTGCAGTAACTGTTTCTGTTCTTCTCGTTGTGCGTGCAAAAATGGGCAAGTTAACGGTCGGAATATTTTCGTAAGATGGAAGGTCAATGGGTAAAGAAAACGCTTAAATTCACTATGGTAATGATATTTTTAAATAAATTGGGCCAAAAAGTTAAAAAAATAAGGGTTAAAGTTGCTAAAAAGTCACGTGACTGTGAAAAGCTCTGTGATTGGTTGTAACGTTACTGTTTGGGGTGAACTTCCCAGCGGGAGTCAGCCAGCTGTGGTTGTCCAACCTTCTCGGCTGATCGGCTCCGTAAATAAATATTATTAGATAATTAATTGTGTTTTACTGTACAACACAGTAATACTATTTTGAATATATAAATATTACTAAGCACATAAACTAATTCAATGAATATTAGCTGCCCATACTACGAATTTCATAGTATAAACATTCCAAACAATATTGGTATTATTTTGGTTTTGGTCATCTGGGGTACCTTAAGATTCTAACTATGGGATTAATTACTTTAAACAATAAGACACATTATCTCTACAGGATTTCTGTTAGATTAGGTTAGGTTATGATGAGTTATAAGGTTAGCTTAACATACATCGGTAAGGAGGGGGGGGGGGGTAGTAACTCAAAACTAGTAATTTACGATAGAAATGAAGATCTAAATCGTTCATAACATGCGCAAACCACCAGAAAACCCCCCACGTAGTCTGCATGTCTAAGTACAAGGATGACCAAAACTTACAATTTACCCAATATAGCCTATCTCGAATCTAAACATCCAAATAATTATGGTAGTTAAAGTAAAGTTTTACCCATTAATATACATGAATGATGATATATCTCAGTGGTTCATTAGTGAATCATCAAAATATTAACAGCACTATGTTGCTATGTTAACTAGCATCAGGCATTCTCAAAAAAAGTCCAGACAATGCCATTACTTCTAAATTTATTCGTATCTCCATCTAGTACTGATAAACTCTGTAAATGCACTGAAAAAAAGAGAGAAAGTCTACCAGGTAAGAGTACATGACAGCTGAGCTGGTGTGAACATGGCAGTTTTTTATGTCCAAAAGAACATAAGACTGGAGGAAACCGCAGCGGGCCTATTGGCCCATACTGGGCAGTCCCATTTACACCCAACCCCTATCGCTCATGTATCCATCCAACCTATGTTTGAAGGTGCTCTCCACGGCACATTTCTTCACTTACGAAATGTCCATGACTTAGACCATAGACCATAAAAAAATACCCCTAAAACTTACCTGAACGAGACATTTGGGGTCTGAAGAGGCCATCCTTTCTACTACCGCCTACTCCAGCGATGAGTTTAAACTAGTGACGCCATTGCAAATGGCGGCCCTGTTTCTAGAGAAATAAACTTATCTCGACTATTATAGCAGGACTTTAAACTTTTATTACAAATTATATATACCGTATCACTCTACGAACGTGGCAGAGGGTATTTCTTGTGTTTGCCCAGAACCGTCAACTCGTCAATTGCATCAGATCAGCCATGGAAATCTCCCCTTGACTAATATCTCACTGCTAGGCTATCCCACTCTTGACACCAATGTTACGACCCCCCCTTTCTCTGCTTACCCAGCTTCCACAGCTGGTTACCAGAAACAGTAGATATATCACAAATGTCGTCGAATTACCACTGGCTATCCAGCTAGTCTCCGGTAATTTCCCGATGATCGGTATCAGTGTAAAGACAAATAACAGGCAGGTAGATTTCCACCAAGTCACAGAAATACTCTTGTGCACTGTAGTCCACTTTAATAAACACTAATTCTTCACATCACTGTTCACAGCTGGACTTCTCACTTTGAATATAATTATAGTCAGCACACTACCAGTGTACAATTCCTTAGGCCTCTCGCGGGTGTTAATATTATGTCTCATCAGACGCCTAGAGCAAAGATAATTCATCAATAAATACACGAAAATCTCCCTAAGCTTTCCCAAATAGCTGCTGCTTGGAATAGAAAATAATCAAAACACTTTTCTTGTTTTCTTTTTTTACGGGGATTAGCCCACCCGGGCACAGTTCACTGACCCATATCGGGGCCTTGGGGGCAATAATAATAATAATAATAATAATAATAATAATAATAATAATAATAATAATAATAATAATAATAATAATAATAATAATAATAATAATAATAATAATAATAATAATAATAATAATAATAATAATAATAATAATAAAGAAACACAAATAAAAAATTAACAATATATGTACAGTATTTATTTTTTTAGGAGATTAGCCCACCCGGGCACAGGTCACTGACCCACATCGGGGCCTGGGGGGCGAAAATTTAATAATAATAATAATAATAATAATACAGTAATTCATAGTAAATAAAATTTATAATAAAAAGTAAAATAAAATAATAATAACAATAACAACACTGTAATAATGATAATAAAAAAAATCAATAGTGAGAAACGCTATAAGTACAGTATGATGTTTTGTCAATAGTAACAGAAACAATTGAGACCCTGCAATTGTGTATAAATTTCACCCAGATTGGACGAATTTATGGAATATAATTTTTACCAAATATTTCACTTGGAACTACACTTTTGTAACATATTCCTCTGATTATTATTAAGAATTCCATAATACCACTTTCCCTCTCGATCCCCATCTTTTAACAGATACAGTGTGAAAAAAAATGGAGACCTAAAATTTGGCATACAAGAGGTATAGAAAGTTGTGAGGAGCTATTAAAAGCTTTAGTACTGTGAGATTTTAATGGGGTGTTATAAGGTGTTGTGTGGTGTTATAAGGTGGTGTGTGGTGTTATAAGGTGTTGTGTGGTGTTATAAGGTGGTGTGTGGTGTTATAAGTTGGTGTGTGGTGTTATAAAGTAGTGTGTGGTGTTATAAGTTGATGTGTGGTGTTATAAGGAGGTGTGTGGTGTTATAAGGTGTTGTGTGGAGTATTTAGGTGCTGTGCGGTGTTATAAGGTGTTGTGTGGTGTTATAAGATGTTGCGTGGTGTTATAAGGTGTTGTGTGGTGTTATAAGATGTTGTGTGGTGTTATAAGGTGGTGCGTAGTGTTATAAGGTGTTGTGTGGTGTTATGAGGTGGTGTATGGTGTTATAAGGTGGTGCGTGCTGTTATAAGGTGTTGTGTGGTGTCATGAAATGTTGTGTTGTGTTGTCTTGGCCTGCCACTCCTTGGAGAAGGATTGAGGGATAGCAGGGGCACAAGAACGGAGGGGGCGTCCATACAAGACTTGGGCAGGGGAGCGTCCGATGTAATTGGGTGTGTTGCGGAGCTCAAGGAGACCCTGGTCGAAGGCCTCGCAGTCAATATTCCCAGAAGGGGCCACTTTGAGGATGAGGTGCTTCAGGGATTTGACAGCAGCCTCAGCATGGCCGTTGGACTGCGGGTAATGAGGCGGTGACAACACATGCCGGACTCCCCATCGGTCGAGGAACGCGGCAAAGTCCCGGCTTGTGAACTGGGGCCCTCCATTGGTTCGCAGGCGCGCAGGAACGCCCACGTAACGGAAGTAGTGGCGGAACTTACTGATGGTGGCGGCAGATGTCGTATCATTACTGTAGGTTATGTATCTATGCTACTGTGCCGAGTAGCAACCTTGTAAATAAGCTACTGTGCTGAGTAGTATTTATATATGTAATTACGTGGCAACACTGCACGTGTTATGTGGCAACATTGCCCCGAGGCTGCCATATGGCAAGGCAGTCTCAGTCTGACTCCGTGGGTCGTGCATGGCACACGTTAGTCACTACTTGTATTTCTCCTATCCGTTAATAAATGGACTTCAGTGTTACCCGGTGTTTCCCTACCCATCACTGTCTTCTTCAGGGAACACTTGGAACCTTCAATTACCGCACTTGATGACAACCGGCCAACCAGAGAGACGGTCGACGATAACCAGGAAGGACTCTCCTGACACACAGAAAAAGTCGGCCGACACAGACTCAAAGGGGCGGGTGGGGTTGTCGTCACTCATGAAAGGTTCCTGCTGCTGGCTGGGTTGTAGTACTTGGCGGGGCTTACACGCCTGGACAGCATTGGAGATGTCGGGGTCGATGCCAGGCCGGAACACAGTCTGTCTTGCACGCCGTTTGGTGGCCTCGGCTCCACAGTGACTGTCGTGGAGGCGAGCCAGGGCGTGGAGACGTGAAGCAGCAGGGACAACTACCGAAGGAGAGGTGTCACTGGCCAGAGGTAGGGGTAGGGCGGCAGCAGGGTAGTTGTTGCTCCCTTCGTGCACCCTGTTGGCGTATTTTACCTCGAGAATCGGTGTTGGGAAGTCCTGGGAGATGATGGCCAACTCTTGGCAATGTCTGTAGGACAGCAAAGGAGTCGGGACACCATTATGCACGTCAATCCAGGCTTGACACGACCTGTTGCCAAAGGTGACCTGTGCATAGAGTGAACCTAGGGCTGGGGCCATCTGTGAACCATCTGCCGTGACGCAGAGATCCTTGGGAGGCGGTCCTAGATCGCTTGGAGAGAGCCCCAAGCATTGCAAATGCTGGGGACCGATGACCGTAGCCTCAGCGCCGGTGTCGGGCAGCATCTCGAGACAGGATGACACATTGCCGTAGGTCACGATGACGCTGACGTGCTGGGGGACTTTGGTCCTGGGACGCGAGGAGTACACCCTCCTAATATGGGTCGGGCTTTGTCCAGGGTCGTTGTGCCTCTGATTTGGCGACTGTGGGCGGCCCTCACTGGTGGAAGGGCGCTGCTGCTTCCGCTGACGCTGTCCCTTAGGTTTGTTGGTCGGACAACACTTGTCGTAGTGACCCAGACGACCACACACATTGCACTGGACGTGTTTGGCTGGGCACCGTACTGTAAGTGACCAGTGGCCCTTGCAGTCACAACTGTCACAGGTAGACTCGGCAGCTGGACACACCTGTGTTCCGTGCTGCCTACCACAGCTGTTGCAAAGGGAGCCGGGCGTGGTGGGCGTAGGCGTTGGGGCAGACTTCTTGTCTTTCTTGTATTGGGACATAGCCCGTACGGCTGTAGGGGGAACTCGGATGGCAGAAGTTGCACACCTGGCAGCCTCATAGGAGCGACATACTGTCAATACATCCTAAAGAGAGGAGGAAGAGTCGAGGGAGGTGAGGCGTTGGACAAGCTCCTCGTCCTTAATACCCATCAGGATCACCTGCTTCAACTGGGTCTCCTCGCACTGCTGGTGATTACCAGGACATATGTCTATCTCTTCCGAGGCTCTCTTGAGTCGTACATAGAAATCGTCAAAAGTCTCGCCCTCCATCTGTCTACAGCTAAACACTTCCCTCCTGCGGAGAGCTTCATTCCGCTGACCTTTGATGTGCCGTTCTAGAACATCCAGTACCTCCTCTACAGACAACAAAGACGTCGGGGGCACTTGCAACGTATGTTCCAACACATGCTGCGTTCCCAGAGACAGGCACATACGTAGCTGAATGAGCTGTTTAGGCTGTGGCAAGCTCTGGAGATCCACCATTGTAGCATAATCAGTCCACCGTCGCCGCCACTCACGAAAAGTCTAGAAAGTCTCATCAGGCTTCAAGGTGGGTGGGGGTTGGACAACCGCTTTGGTAGAGGGCGTTGACGAGGTATCTGAGCCAGTCGGTACCTGAGTAGTGGAAGGGCCAAGGGCTTGATTAGCAGTGAGGCTAGATATCAAAGCTGCAAACCGTTCGTTATCTTCCAATCTCCGTTGGTGGTCCTCAGCATATCTTTTCTCTTCGTCCTGACGCATTTCCTCCCTCATAAGCTTCATCAGAGCAATTATCTCTGAGGACGAGGCTGAGGGTCGAGGGGTGTGGCTGGGAGAGGGTGGGGCGTCGCTCACTGACTGGTCATCCATCTCTGATTAGAGCTGTCATCCGTCTGACTCATCCGGGCGCTAGGGACACCGTTGCGTGAGGCCCGGGCCATAATTACTTTATCTGTATATTGTATGTCAAATCAGTGTTGACCGGTCAGCCCGTCGTATCAACCAGATCTGAGACAACAAAATTAATTGAATACACAGATAAGTAACTTAAATATGTACATATAAAATATATATGAAGAAATGACCGTGGTCAGTTTGTTAGTGCTGCGTTGGTGTGTGTAGGCGCGGTGGAGCGCGGAGGGAGGCGAGGCGGTGGGGGGTGAGCAGTGGGGGGTGAGTTACCCTCGAGGTGGCCTGGGAGCTGACGCACCACTCATCACAAATACCCTATATCAGCCTTCCACCTTAGGGAATCCTTTAAAACAAGGACACACACTTTAACACTACACACACACGAGGGGCACTTAAAGACATTTCACAGGAAATTGCGGTCACTGCACACTGCTCAAAACTTGTTGGCAATTCAAACGAATTTTTGTGGGAGACAATGGCGACGGATGACGGAGTTGACGGAGGAGGTCTACCGGCCTTGATTTTACATGAACGCACTTATTTCCACTTAATCGATCACTTGATACTCACTGCGCCATGGAGATGTTCGGGGTACTTGGTTCTAACTACAGGAGCGAACATACACACCTGTAGAGTTCTGTAGGTTCTTATTAACGGAAATATACAGGGGTGCGCTTACAAGCGCAGGTAGTCCTTACACTCCCATAGGGTCAACTGACCTCACTCTGACCTCTCGGGCGACATGTGGTAAGTGGTATACTAGCAGCTTCCAGATGTCGCCAGGCACATTTATCTAAGCCTGTGGTAACATGAAACAGGGGCATTGCCACACGCTAATGACTAGAGAAATAATGTGTATATATAGAGTACATACATGGTATACATACAACATACATAATATACATACAAGATGTTCACGGTAAGAGCAGTCGTATGCCAAGATGTAATAGACGAATTTCAAAGTCCGTGGCACACCTCCTGATGAAACGAGCCCCACAATTGTACGCTTGAATTTGAAACGCCCCCAGGATGTGATAAAACAAGTGAGATCCTGGTCCTCCTCTGCTCTTCCGATCTGAAAGTATCCCATGTTGGCATCCATCGTTGTAAACCATCTTGCTCCAGCACCTATGGAAGCTATGACGTCGTGAGGCGAGCAGACAGGGTAGGTAGGTCGTAGAACAAACTGGTTAAGCCTAGTGAGGTCGACACACAACCTCACCCCAGATGGCTTCTTTGCAACTGGAACTATGGGATGACACCACTCTGTAGGGTGGTCAACCTTGGCAATGACGTCCTTGGACAACAGGTCGTCCAATTATCCCTTTATTTCCTCCCGCAAGTTGTAAGGAATTGCGCGGGACGTAATTACTGCGAAAGGGTGTGCATCTTCCGTGAGTTGTATATGCACGGGCCCTCCACTCATTTCCCTGGGAGTTTCCAAAGCACCGAATACTTGAAGGAAATCAGCAATGATCAGTGCAGCGTGCTCCGCCCGCTCAGCTGCTGTGGGGTTCTGTGGATGTGGCCACCTAGACCAGGGGTTTTCAAACTATGGGTCCCGACTCTTCAGTGGGTCGCGAAAAAAGTAAATTGGGTCGCAAAATAAAAATGGGTCGCGAAAATAAATAAGAAAAATAAATAAAATGGGTCGCAAAAATAAATAAGAAAATAAAAATAAATGCACCATAATTTAGGCGACTGCAAGGAGAGCAGTGTTTTTCTTTGATTTACTCATTTCATATCATTACACTTAGGTTTAATGGGTCACAATTCAAATTGTTGTTCTGGCTGTGGGCGGGCAGTCAGGTGGCCCCAGGGTGACGTCAGATGACACTGGGCCCCCTCGTTCGGAATCTGAAGTTCCTAACTTGACTGGTCGAATCTGTGCCGGGAAGTTATCTGGCAGGATCCCCAAGGCAATTAAGTCAAACCAGCTTAACAGCGCGTCTTTCACCTCCTTGATGACGGAAACCGTGGTTGTAGTACACCGGTCTCCCAGCTCTAGGTTAGCTGAGAACGTCCCGAGACACTGAGTGGATGTTGCCCTGCAGCCCACAGGTTCATACCACTGGTGGGTTGTAGCACATCCGGACGTATACCAAGGGAGTCTGCAACGTCCATCCCCAACACAGTGGCCTCTGCCCCAGAGTCCGGAGTCCACTTGACCGCTTCACTCCCAACAGGATGAGTTGTGTGAACCCGAACCTTTGGCGCTGGTCGCAACTGAGCACCGTTGAGGTATACGTCTGCTATGAGCTGGTGCACCTTCTGGTTCTTTGGTCTCAGATTCACTTTTTTCGATCGTATTCGAGAAGCCGACCTGCACACCAGCGTAAAGCGCCCCTTCTTATTACATAGCGAACATACCCGATCCAGGGCTTTGCAGGCCTTCATGTCAGTGTGACGGTCTTTCCCACATCTGTAACACTGTTCGGTTTTAGCAGAGTCGGGACATTGTGACCGCCAGTCTAGTTGGTAATGCGACACTTTCGCCAGAGTGGGCTTAGTAGACCCTCGAATCTCAGCGCTATTTGCGTGAGTGTTTTCTGAAGTTCTACAAATGTCTACTGCCTTCTGTCGGTCTATGTCCTTCACCTCTAACTTACGCTTCAGGCCCTCTTCATCACGGGTGCCAATAACCAATCTGTCTCGTATCCTGTTGTCCATACACACAAGACAAAATTCACTTGAAGGACTCTCCTTTCTCCTGAAAGCGGGAATAAAAGTCTCTCCTGTCAACAATGACGTTACGCTGGCGTCGTAAGTGGGCCTCCATGGCGTCGAGCGTTGTCTTGCGATCCACCCCATCAGCCACAGCAAGTCCATACCTCAGTGTTCTTGTCCAATCGTCGTCCAGCAACGCCACTGAAGTCGATCTCTGCTCGTCAAGAGGTAGATAGTGGATCTTGGTGAGCTTCACATATCCCTCGAACTTATGCCGCCAGGCATGAAACTCCCCCAGGGAGGCGTAAGACGAGAGGTGTGGTGCAGGAGTCGCACTGTGACATAACTTGACATAGGGGTGTGATGCATCTGCGTCGCCTCTGACAGGCAGTGAAGCGCTCCCACCCACATCAGCACTGCCGTCCACTTGCCTTGAGCTCGCCAGTCCTTTTAAGACTGTGGTCAGGCGTTGCTCTCTCCTGTGTGTGTTCTCCATTTGCCTTGCCATGAGCGCTGTCAACTGCTTCAACTGTTCCTCCATCATGCTGTGTCTTGATGTTGTAGTAGACCACAGACGGTAGTAGGTGAATCAACTAGCAGCAGATCCTACTCACTGCGCCATGTTTGGTTTCTCTTCGCTCATGGTGGGGAAAGTAAACACGTACTTGTAGAATTGCTTTGTTGAGGAACTTGTACAGGTTACGGCAGGATTCAGAATGACTACTGTTTATTATTTAACAAACAAGTCAACTACTACAATACATATAAGGAATGTAAACTGTCTCATTCACTATAGTACAATGAAGCATGAAACTATATCATTCACAACTCATTCGCATACAGAACACAAAAGGGCAGCACTCATACTGGAACAATACTGGTACACACACACACGCGCGTACACATTGCAGACATCACACACTTGGGAACCCAACGACTACACTGGCGGACGAAAGCAATGCATTATGGACAGGCTATTAAGGCGAAACCCAACAAACTGGGCTATCAGAAGTCCATTGCAACTCTCCCTTTACCCAGTCATTGCAACACTCCACCAGTGGATCAGGAAAATGGAGAGCCAAGATGTGTGGTTGCAGCCTGCACCCTTGCCTCACGACATAAATCAACTCACACGCAGCCATCATCTAGATCATCAAACCTCTCACAATCATCAAACCCCTATACTCCCAAAAGTCCTATGCCGACGGACGAGTGCCGACTGGGACAGGCAGAGATGACTGACAGGAGTCTCTTGTTACAACTCTGCACATGAGCAGCACAGATAAGATGGTCTTTTATGCATTGGGCTCTAGGCAGCAGTGCAATCCGGTCCTGTCTCTGCGACTGAGTAGCCCTTTCGAGAAACCACTCTGCTCATCCCACATGGGGAGGGGGCTAGAAAAGGTGCCCTAAGCATAGCCTGCCTAAAAAAAAACAACCTGACTGGGCAACAGCACCCAGTAAAGTAATTCTTATTTGGTCGAAAAGACAATCTAATCACAGATAAAAAAAAAACTATACAACCTCTTATGGTCGCTGCATTGAATGTCAGGAACCTTCTGGATACTGACACAAATGAGCATCCTGAAAGAAGAACCTCCCTTGTGGCAAAAAAACTTGGTAGGTATAACATCGAGAGAGCAGCCATTAGTGATTCCCGACTCCCAGAAGAGGGCCAACTCACAGAACGGGGGTCTGGCGATACCTTCTTTTGGAGGGTAAGCCTGCTGCGGAGAGAAACCACATTTATGGAGTTGGCTTTGCCATCCGCCAACGCATCCTGCACAGGCTAACTCAAATGCCTATTGGAATCAATGAGCGCAAAATGACGCTCCAAATCACACTGAATCACTCACGCCATGTCTTTTTCATCAGTGCATACGCCCCAACACTGTAAGCAGAGGATGGCATCAAGGAGGCCTTTTATGCCAACCTCGACAGAGTGCAAACCTTTATCCCCAGAGGAAAAAAGGTTGTGCTCCTTGTTGATTTCAATGCCATATATGGCAGAGATGCTGACATTTGACAGGGAACCACAGGAGAAATGGACTAGGCAAGTATAATCCCAACGACCTACTCCTCAGCAAATGTGATGCACATAACCTCACTATCACCAATACCTAGTTTAGGCAGGCCGACAAGTTCAAGTGTTCGTGGCAACACCCACGATCCGAACACTGGCATCTCATTCACTACATATTTGTCAGAGAAAATGATCGCCGAAATGTGCTCATCACACGTGCCAGGCGTGGCTCAGACCACTTCGTCACTGATCATCGGCTCGTCAGAGCCAAGCTCTCACTTTAGGTCGCCCCAAAAAGGCGAAAGCAGCAAGCCTGCGGAAGAGGTTTTAACACTAAGCGTCTGGAAGATGAAGCAGTAGCACATGCTTTCAGAGAGCAGCTCGAAATTGGGCTGATAAACAACTTGACAACATACAACCCAAATCCCAGTGCCAAATGGAATATTCTCGACACTGTCATGACAAAAACCTGCAGAGAGACCCTCGGCCAGATCGAAAGAATACAGTCTCAGACCAAAGCTGGTACCTTCTGCAAGAAGAAAGCATGTGAAATAGAAAAATTTGCAGATGAGCACAAGATGCGCGAATTTTTCAATTCCACTAAAACATTTAATGGGCCAATCACTCGTGGCACGGTCCCCCTGCGCTCATCCGACGGTAACTCCCAAATTAAAGATGATGAATGTATTCTTCAGCGCTGGAAAGAGCACTACTATTCACTGCTCAACCGAAACACCGGTGTGGATGTCCTGACTATCCAGCAGGTCACTGAGCATCCAGAGCTGACCCACCTCAGCTATCTTCCATCCCTGGATGAGGTAACTATTGCCATCAAACAGATGAAAAAAAACTAAGCCTCAGGGACTGATGGAATTCCAGCCCAGTTGTATAAAGGAGGAAGTCTTCTGCTTACCACTCGTCACCACTCTCTCCTGGAGAATGTATGGGAAAAGGTGATGACTCCATCGTCAATATGTATAAGAACAAGGGAGACTGGTCAGGCAAATACAGCAGGATCTGGATGGTGTCCCTAGCTGGCAAAATTATCGCCCGGGACCTCCTAAGACCTAAATAGACTTCATTCCTGAGGCGGAAAATTTTATCGCAGAATCTCAGTGTGGCCTTAAACCATCACGTGGCACCACTGACATGATCTTAGCTGCCCGCCAGATACAGGAAAATGCAGAGAAAAGCGTCGTGACCTGTACAAGGCTTTCATCGACCTAACCAAGGCTTTCGACTCCGTCAACAGGGAAGTCCTCTGGTGGTCCCTCAGCCGTTTTGGCTGCCCACCAAAATTCATCGTCATTGTGAGGCAACTCCACGATGGCATGAAAGGCAGTGTCCTACACAGTGGCACCCAATATGAGTTCTTCCCCATCCAAACGAGGGTAAGGCAAGCCTGTGTACTGGTACCAACTCTCTTTTTTATTTTCTTGGCTGCCCTCCTTACTCGTGCCAGTGCCAATTTAACCGGCAGGGTGGGCATCAAGTACCGATTGAAGGGTCTTTTCAACATAAGACGATTCCAGGCAAAAACAAAGGTGTTAGCAGCTTCGATTACTGAACTTCAGTATGCAGACGACCCCACCCTTGTCGCTCACACTGAATAAGACCAACAAGAGATCCTGAATACCTATGCAGATGCGTATGCATCTGGTTCAGACACATCTCCACCATCCATCCAGCTTAATGGTACTACCTTCTCTAGTGTTGCCCACTTTCGGCATTTCGGCTATCACCTCTCCACCACCGCGGACGCTTTATGAAGAGATTCAGCATCGGATCAAATGTGCATTTGAAGCCTTTGGCAGATTCCGAAACCGTGTCTTCAACTGTAGGGAGCATAAATTATGTACAATGTTGCAGTATATCGAGCAGTGGTCCTCCCCACACTGTTATATGGCAGCGAGACATGCGTCACATATAGGACACACCTCATAGCAGTTTAAAACTTTCACTATCATAGTCTACGTTCCGTTCGCCGAGTTCGTTTGGAAGACAAGAGGACAAATAACAGTATTCTTGCTGACACCAACTGTAGGACATCAAGGCTACCATTATCCATGAACAACTTTACAGGCACCTAACGAAGAGTAAACGTAATGCTGGTATGCAACTGAAGAGGTATAAGGATAGTCTGAAGACAAACCCCAAAAAGTGAGAAATCGACCCTCTCACGAGTGAGATGATTACTCCACACCGTAAGGCTTGGAGGAGCACCTCACGAAAAGTTGTCAATACTTCTGAGTTAGCCCGACTGCAAACCGAGGCAGACAAGCATCAACGCTGGAAAGACGCTGACGCCGCCCCTCCCGTACAAGATGTAGCCCTCCACATGTGCAACATCTGTGAACGACTCTGCTTGTCCCGTATTGTTTTCTTTAGTCACCTCAAAACTCACAAATGAAGGTGACATCCCTAATAACTCATATCATTGTATCATAACTGGATGACCGTCATACTCTATCACGAGTGACAGCAAAGTAGTAGTAGTAAGGTGTTGTGTGATGTTATAAGATTTTTTATATGCTGGGTGAACTTTAGTAATTTCAGTTTATCCGGAACGACACCACGAGTAAAAAAGGAGTTACAAATGTGTAGGAGAACAGGTTGTAATAAGTGGGCTACTTTATTAATGATGCTCATTGGTATATTGCCGTTGTCTGCTGCTGCATCTTTCGACGCTTTCATGATGGTCAATAATTCATCTGCTGTGTCTGGGGATAGGAACATTTCATTTTGCTGTCTGTTTTGCAGGTAGGCTCTAAATTCCTCATGGTGATCAGGAATGCTCTCTGCAAGATTTTTGCCAACATTGATAAAATAATCATTGAAGTGGTTGGTAATGAGGGAGGGTTCCGTTACAACTGTATCATTTATCATAAAAGCTGAGTGGGGAGCCGAAGGTTGAGTTTTCCTGTTCTGAACAGAATTGATGATACTCCAGCTTTTCTTACGGTTGTCCTATGTTAACTGGAGCTTATTTGTATAATAGCTATGTCTAGCATGTCTTTACTGCTTGAGTCATCTATTTCTGATACTTCGGTAACCATCACCGAAAGTTATGAGTCTTTTTGAAAATTTTCTTTGGCGTTTGTGTTTTTCTTTTGCCATTGCCTTGATTTCACTTATAATAAAGGGTTTGGAGAAAGATACAGTTTTTACTAACTTAGTCTTGAGGGGAAGCATTTATCAAAACATGTATTGAAGATGCAAGAGAAACTGCAGGAGGTCACGTTCAGGTTATCGAAGGCATAGACTAGATCCCACTTAGCATTCATTAAGTTGTTTTCAAACAGGAGCATGTTGTCGCCGTAGTAGTCTCTGTATTTTATTGTGACTTTACTAGACCTTTCAAATCTTGTGGCTGTTTTATACATGGCAAAAACTGGGAAGTGATCTGTGATATTGTTATAAATAATTCCACTTGTAAGATTGTTAGAAGTGTTGTTTGTCCAAATATGATTTATCACATTGGCAGAAGTGGCAGTTACTCTAGTGGGTTTGGTTATTGTGATGAAGAAGAGCTTAGAATGGCAGGTAGGCAGAAGGTCTATTACTAAGGTGTCCGTCTCTGATTTTAGTAGATCAAGGTTGAAAGCACCTATAACGTAACAAAGTTTCCTCTTTGAACTTATGATAGAGATAAGCTCCGAAAATTATCAAGAAAGTTCTTTACACTAGTGTGGTGTCTTCTGTATATTACTCCAACTTGGATATTTCGTGTGTCGTTACGCAATTCACTGAAAACACTCTCCATAAACTACTCCTGAACCATTAAATCATCTCGCAGGGTAGTGTTATACTTGATATCAACAAATAGGGCGACACCACCGCTGTGTTGTGACATATTGACGCAGTGTCTGGTATAATTAGGAATGTTATGCAAAAATTCAATATCGTTAGTGAGTTTGGTCTCACAGAACCCAAGTACATCAAATTTATGGGCAATATAAGATATACACTGATTTAAAAAGGTATCTAGTTGAAGGGGGAATACTACTGATGTTATGGCTAATTAAGGAGAAGGAATGAGATAGTACAGTAGTAGACTAGAGCTAAATTCAGGAGAGTCAGGAAAGTAATAGTTCTTAGGTGTTGTATGGTGTTATAAGGTGTTATGTTGTGTCATAACGAGTTGTGTGGTGTTATAAGGTGTGGTGTGGTGTTATTAGAAGTTGTGTGGTGTTATAAGGTGTTATGTGGTGTCATAAGGTGTTGTATGGTGTTATAAGGTGTTGTGTGGTATTATAAAGTGTTGTGTGGTGTTAAAAGGTGTTGTGTGGTGTTATGAGGTGTTATGTTGTGTCATAACGAGTTGTGTGGTGTTATAAGGTGTGGTGTGGTGTTATTAGAAGTTGTGTGTTATTAGTAGGTGTTGTGTGGTGTTATAAGGTGTTGAGTTGTGGTATAAGGTGTTGTGTGATGTTGTTTGGTGTTGCTGTCGTGTTATAATGTGTTGTGTGGTGTTATAAGGTGTTGAGTAGCGGTATAAGGTGTTGTGTGGTGTTGTAAGGCCTTGTGTAGTGTTGTAAGGTGTTGTGTGGTGTTATAAGATGTTGAGTTGTGGTATAAGGTGTTGTAAGGCCTTGTGTAGTGTTATGAGGTGTTGTGTAGTGTTATAAGGTGTTGTGTGGTGTTATAAGTTGTTGAATAGCGGTATAAGGTGTTGTGTGGTGTTGTAAGGTGTTGTGTGATGTTATGACGTGTTGTGTGGTGTTATAAGGAGTTGTGTGTTCTTATGAGTGTGTTTTGTGGTGTTTTGGGGGGGGGGTGTTGTAAGGTGTTGTTTGATGGTATAAGAACGACAGGCGACAGCATGTAAAGGATAACAGCAGAAAGCAGGTAATGAAGACAACAAATGCGAGGAAAGGAAGAGAACACACACCAGGTAAAGAAGGCAGTATACAGAAGATAGCAAACTATGGGAATAGGTAAAGCAGACATGAGGCAGCAAGTAAACAGACTAACGCAACAGGTATAGAAGACAGTAGATAATAGGTAAGTAGACTATAGCAGCAGGTAAGAATGACAGCAAAAAGCATGAAAACAGAATCTGGCAACAGGTAAAGGAGTCAGTAGCCAACAGGTAGGCAAAACTCCAGCAGCAGGCCGAAAGTCAATAGAGAAACAGGTAATGGAAAAAAGGAGAAAGAGTAGGACCGGGTGTGTGTTTGGGGGGTGGCAGGGGTTTCTCGCTGCCTTGACACCTATACTGTTTTGCCATTTTACTGCTATCTATACATACATACATCCATACATACATAAAGTTTGCATCTCGTGTAAGGGGGAATGGCCGACCCTATAAGGCCACATAGGCGTGAAGTTGTTTAAGGTGTAGAAACTGTCGCCAACACAACAACCACACCCTAGGTTAACGAGTTGCATGACCCAGTGTAAAGGAATAGTCTGAGAAGACCGGACAACTCGCCAACTGCACTGGCTGACTATTATCCTAGTACACGACCCACGAATCGATTAACAACAAGGTCCCCAGTTACAGCTGCGTAGACAGAGACAAAATGCATAAAGAACCTTGCCCATAGATTCACCCTGCCCTGGGATCGAACCCAGATCCGCTCTCTTGCGAGGCGCTGACCATTACACCACAGGTCGCCACCATACATACATACATACATACATACATAAAATATACTACCGATGGATCATTTTTATTTAATTTGTATATACTTATATCCACATATAACGCCAAACCAATATATCACGCGTAATAGACTACACTAAAATAACCTGCCCACCTGTTTTAATGACCTCTCAGGTAAAGCCCACGTGGAGCCCAGGTAGAAGGGAAATTGAAAACCTTTAATCTATGACTATATAAGAACAGATTAATTCCCTGTAGCACGACCTGGATTTAAGTATTAAAAATTGTCGATAAGCTTAGGGTTATGGCAGCTTATGTTAGGGGTAGGTTAAGTTAGGTAAATTTTGGCTTAGGTAGGTTGAGTTAGGCTGGGTTAGGGGTCAGTTATGTTAAGCTTAGGCTTGGCTGAGTTTTGGGTCAGTTAGGTTTGGTTAAGTTAGGCTATGTTAGGCTTAAGGAGGTTTGATAAGCTTACGGTTTGGGTTAGGTTAGCCCGGGGTACGGTTAGATTAAATTAGGTTAAGTTTAAGTAGGTTGGGCTAGTTTGGGTTAGGTTAACTTGGGTTACGGTTAGATTAGGTTAAGTTAGGTTAGGCCTAAGTAGATTAGTTTAGCTTGGGTTAGGTTAGGTTAGCGTACGTCTCTGCCATCACCTCACCTCTCCTTATATCACGTCTTCCCACTTCCTTCTCACTAATCTCTCTCACAAAACCAGTGGAGAATTTTAAAAGTGGATCCCTCGAATACTCTCTCTCTCTCTCTCATTACAATATTATATACACCATCTCTCCACTTTCCTTCTAATCTCTCCTCTTTAATCCCCTCTATCTCCCTGGTTCTAAATTCATCACTCTCATCCCATCCCATCCGTTTAGTCCCTCCTTCCCTCCTTCCCTCCTTCTTCCCTAATCTCTACACTCAACCCCTACTCTCTCTCTCTCTCTCTTCTTGTCCCCCTCGACATCATCCTCAATCCTCAACCAAACATCTCCCCTCTTTGTCTCCTCTACCTCCCCTCTTCGTCTCCTTGACTTTCCATTTTCGTCTTTTCCACTTTCCGTCATCAGTCTCCTCCACTTCCCCTCTTCGTCATGCCACCAATTCTTCCCTGACCAACTCACTTGTTATTGAATTATTGTAATTTCGTCTTCATTATGCCCAACATTATTACCAATTGCTTTTCACCCTCTCTCTCCATCCCCTATCGCTCATTTTTTATATTTCCTCAAAATAAATACATACATACATACATACATACATACATACATACATACATAGCGATACACACACACACACACACATACTACTACTACTTTTCTGTCACTCGGAATCGAGTAAGACGATCATTCAGCTGTAATACAATGATCTGAGTTTTTTTTCGGGGGGGGCACCGCCCTACATCCTTGTGTAAGGTGAAGCGTAGAAGCGTTTACAGCGCCCAACAGGGAAGCATGTTAAGTTCAAGCTTGCCTTATGTCACATGAGTCAAGGGCGTAGAAGCCTGAAGAGTCAATGGTTTATGTCTAAGCAAGTTATTGGAAGCTCCAACAACTTGTCCCTGAGTACGAATTCGTAACTTTTTATTTAGGATATCACCTTCGTTGGTGACCTCTGGGGTGAGTCGGGAGGCCGATACAGGACCTGCAGGGTCGTCCACAGATGTTACTCATGAGGAGGACTACATCCAGTGACAGCGTTTAAGCGGCGCTGGCACTTGTTTGCCTCTGTATGCAGTCGGGATAACTCGTAAGTAATGACACATTCTCGTGTGGTGGTCCTCCAAGCCTTTACTGTATGGAGTGACTATCCTTATACCTTTTCTTTTGCCCTCCCGTGTTACGTGATCTTAAATTAGCTGCTTTGACAGTTTGCTGGTTTACTATAGTCCATGTGGGTAACTAGTTCAATCCAACGAACATGTAGTTGTTCATGGATAATGGTAGCTTCGATGCTCCTATACATTTTTTTGGTGTCAGCGAGAATACTGGCATTTGTTTTCTTGTCTTCCCAGCGAACTCAGAGGATCTAGCGTAGACTACGTTGGTGAAAGTTTTCAAGTGACTTGAGGTACCCCATGTATGTAACCCATGTCTCACTGTCATATAGCAGGGTGGGGAGGACCACTGGTCGATATACGTGCATCTTTGTAGAAAAATTTAGCTCCCTACAGCTGAAGACACGGATACAGAGTCGGCCAAAGGCACATCTGATCCGGTGTTGAATCTCTTCATCGTTGTCCGCGGTGGTGGAAAGGTGAGAGCCTAGGCACTGAAATTGGGTAACATTAATGAGTGTAGTACAGTACAGTCAACCTGGATGGAGGGTGGAGGTGTGGTTGAACTAGGAGCAGGCTGATAGAGAATCTGAGTCTTACGTTACATACGTTCTCCTCAAAGCTGAAATGTGAATACACATCTGCATTTGCATTCAGGATCTACTGTAGGTCGCGTTCAGTGTGAGCGACAAGGGTCAGGTCGTGTGCATACAGGAGTCCCATAATGGAAGCGGCCGACACCTTTGTTCTTGGCTGGAATAATATTATGCTGAAAAGTCCCCTCATCTGATACGGGATGTCCACCCACCCGGCTAAATTGGCACTGGTACGAGTAAAGAAGACAGCCACGAAAGTGGAAAAGAGAGTTGATAGCAGTAGATATCCTTGTTTTACCCCCGTTTAGATGGGGAAGAATTCAGATTAGATGCCATTGTGGAGTTGCCCCAGAATGGCGATGAATTTTGGTGGGCATCCAAAACGTATGAGGGTCCACCAGAGGCCTTCCCTGTTGACCGAGTCGAAGGCCTTAGTAAGTCAATAAAGACCATGTACAAGTCATCGATGCTGTTCTCTGGACTCTTCCTGTATCTGGTGAGCAGCAAAGATCAATCAGCGATACAACGTTGTGGTGTAAAGCCACATAGATATTCTGGGAAGAAGTTTTCCTCCTCAGGAAGAGGTCTGCTTAGGAGGACTAGGGCAATAATATTGCCTGCTACGGACAATGGTGAGATTCCGCAGTCTGACTGGTATCGCTTGTTCTAACAAATATTGAAGATGGAGGCTACTTTATGAGCTTGGGGGATGCCCTACTACTCTCATATATTCTCCAGGAGAGAATGGAGACGGCTGGTAAGCAGAGGTCCTCCTGCTTTATACACCTCGGCTAGGATTCCATCAGGCCCCGTGGCTTGCCTATTTTTCATCTGCTTGATGGCAGTAGCTACCTCATCGCGGGATGGAGGATAGCTGAGGTAGGTCAGCTCTGGGTACTGAGGGACCTGCTGGGTAGTCAGGACATCCATATCGGCGTTTCAGTTGACCAACGAATGATAGTACTCTTTCCAGCTCTGATGGATGCCTTCTTCGTCTTTAATTAAAGAGTTACGGTCGGATGAGCAGAGGGGGGCTGCACCATGAGTAATTGGACCATACAACGTTTTAGTGTTATTGAAAAATTCGTGCATTTTGTGTAGATATGCATTTTTTTGCGTTTCACACGCTTTATTTTTCCACCATACGTTCTTTAGATTGCGAAGTTCGCGCTGGGTTGCCTCTTTCTTCTCGTGAAAGTTATCAGCTTTTTCCGGCTGAAGATGTTTCTGCCAGTCAGTTAAAGAAGCACGCTTACCATTGATGAGTACATTGATTTCATGGTAATTTTCATAAAACCAGTCCTGATGTATTCTTTCGATCTGACCGAGGGTGTCTTTGCAGGTTTTTGTCATGACAGTGTCGAGAATATCCCATTCGGCACTGGGATTTAGGTTGTTTGTTGCCGATTTGTTCATCAGCTCATGTTCGAGCTGCTCTCTGAAAGCATGTAGCCTACTACTGCTGGATCATCCAGACGCTTAGTATTAAAGCCTCTTCTGGAAGATTGCTGTCTGAGCCACGCATGGCTTGGATGGTGAGAACATATCGGTGATCTCTTTCTCTCACAATGATGTATTGTAATCAATGAGATACCAATGTTTGCTTCGTACCTAAACAATGTGTTGGTGATTGTGAGGTTAGGTTCAGCACACTTGATGAGGGAGAGTAGGCCGCTGGGATTACACTTGCCCATTCCGTTTCTCCCTATGATTCCTTGCCACAAGTTAGCATCTCTACCAACTTTGGCATTGAAGTCACTTAGGAGAAAAAAACCTTACCTTCTCTGTATCCAGTCTTGGAACGTATATACTGATGAAGAAGGCATAACGTGAGTAATTTCAGTTAGCCTATGTAGGATCGATTTGCGAATGGCAAAGCCAACAAAATAAATGCGGTTTCTCTCAACGCCAAGCTTACCCTTCCTAAAGAAGGTATTGATGGACCCTTGTTCGGTAAGTCGACCCATATCTGGGAACCGAGACTCACTAATGGCTGCTATGTCGATGTTATACCTAGACAGCTCTTTTGCCAAAAGGGCGGTTCTTCTTTCAGAACGAACATATCCAGAAGGGTCTTGTCTCCAAAACCAGTGTCCATGTACATAGGGGCAGCAAACTTGTGTGAGTGAGCAAGAAGAAAGATAAACACATCAGCGTCGGGTGATCGAACAATGACAGCTGGGTTTTAATGTGCAGCATCAGCGCAGTGCAGCAGCATGCGGGTGTCAGCTTCTTACTGTACAAAAAATATAATGAAAAGGAAATTGCAAACAGACAATGTAAACATTAATGTAAACAGACAATTCCTAATGCAGATAATGTAAACATGCAACTCCTTGTTTAAGTTATATTCCTTTATTGCTACCAAAAATGCCCTGCCCTCGAATAACTTTTCCAACCATTTATGTTCATATTTGGAAAGCTGAAATTGCAAAACCTTTAATATTAAAGTATTCACAAAGTTACCTGATTGCTTGATAGCTCATTGTAGACACGAGAACACAATGTCACGCCATCCCTCTTAAGTCTTGCAGCATAGTGAGGAGATATCCATTCCTTCAGAATGAGTCGAGACAACTGGCTATTGTTCCGATCATTTGATAAGAAGTCCTTGAAGTCACGAGGTGTTTTCTGGAGAAGGTCCCTGAAGGGTAAGCTCCTGCCTTGCCCCTCTTCACTCGCGCTCCATCGACTTGATAGAGTTCTCCTTGTATGTGTCTCTCACAAAGTCAGTGCGTGTGGTATTGGGCATACTGTTCCATAGCTGCTCTGCAAGTCCCCAAAAGTGCTTGGAATAGATGTCTTAGCTCAAATCAGTGTTCGTCATCAACAATGCTTGCAGCATCAGCAGGCCGGTCACATATTTGGAAGTCCTTCTCAAGGTGATCCACCACTCCCAGTTGAAATGACAGTGCTTTCTCCAGACTGATGTTGTGCTGTTAACACAGAAGAACCAATTGCCCAAACACATTGCGCTGTGCCTGTATTGATATCGTCTTTTCCTTTGTTTTGACAGCTTTGGTCACAGCTAGATTCTGGAATGTAAGTCGTTTTCTTTTCTTGATGGGTTCGTGAAATTTCACTGCTTCATAGCAAGATTTGTGATATTTTGCTTCATTGGTTGTCCCCATAGTCATGGTCATGCAAATCGACTTTGCCAAGATATTGTCAGTATGCTCCCTGACATTAAGACGATAGAAAAGTCATCTGGGTGCTGGGAGCTGGTGTTTAAGGCCCATGCTTCTAGTCAAGTAATTGAGGAGATGAAGGACACCACCTCAACAGACATGAGAATTTTGGCACAGGCAGCCAAGATTCTGCGACGACATATCCCAGAGAAAAAGCAGGTATTTCCATGCTCTTTCTCATGCACCTCAGAAGCTGACTCCGTTGTTCCCACACTGAGATCTTTCCTACACATACTGTTAGACGGCCCTAGTATTAATGTCGATATCTCTCCTGCTTCCTCAAAGAAGATAGTGCTATCACTGGACCAGACCATCATGCACAATTCTTTGGGTAAGGGTCACCGAATCCCCAGAGTGTGCCTCGTCACCGGCTATTAAGGTGCTGCTTGCTATTAAGGTGCATATGAAGACTGGCAAGGAGAGTCTTGTTGGTATGCTGGCTGAACGAGGCATCTGTGAGTCGTATCACCGGCTGCATCAACTGAGCACTGATACTGCCAACTCGGCCATTGCTCTTTGTTGACAGGAGGGTGTTGTAGTTCCTTCACAGGCCACCAAAAGAGTCTTCACGACAGGGGGGATTGACAACATTGATTATAACCCCTCATCTACCACTGCCTCATCTCAGTCCGTGTTGCATGGATCTAGCATTAGCATCTTGCAGCACTTCTCATCGGATCAGGAGGAGAAACACCAGGAAGCCATCTTGAACGCTGCAGAAATGGGCCAAAAGACTATGCGACCACTCCCAGTGTCATACACCACGATGGAGGATGTCTCCTGGCCTAAGGATGAGATTGCTCATGTTCCAGCACTGCATGACATCAACAACCACCCAGTCCTTGGGTGACCGTTTGGAGAATCGACTGGCAAGGGACGACTGGATTTCGTGGGCTGCCTACTACGCAGTGCGTTCAGGTCCTCCCTCATTTATGATAAAGTCCTATACGCTTCCGCTGTTGTCCAAGTCGGTAAACAGTTCAATCACTATTTTACACAGCATGAAGACCATCAGACGTGCCACTGAGTACTTGAACCCAGGACAGACGCCCGTCATGGTTGCTCATTAGTCCCTGCACAAATATCATATCACAAACTTGTATTCTGTTTCAGAGTGAACACGTGTGGGGAAATTCTCTTAAGAAAGATCCTCAACCAGTACCTCCCACCGAATGGGGATGGAAACAGGCGACCCTGTACACTGCCCCAGTACTAGTTTATATCACAATACCTACCATCTCGAGGAAGTTACTGGAGCTTGCCATCTGTAGCTGCCCCAGTGAATGTAAACCTCCATGTACATGCTGCATGAATGGGCAGCTCTGTACAACACTCGGTGGATGTAAGGGTGGCTGTTCACACACAGTGAACTTGTGAGGTCATAACAGCAAGAACTGTTTTGAAATCTGCCATGTGTGCACTATCAAATAAAAGTTACCAATGATTCTTGTTAATGTGGTATTTTTATATCAGCTGTGACGTCAGAAAACGTGCATTACATGAATTTAGATGCCAACAGCATATGTTTAATGCATCAAGTTTGTCTTTAATATAGCTAACGGCAACTATCCTGGAATTCACCTTTAAATGACCTCCTATCAGACATGCAGTGCCAGAAATAATTATCTTAGCCCCAAATTAGTAGAAATTGATGTATCACAAAACTTTAAGAACATAAGAAAAAAAAGAATTTAGGAAATTGCAGTGGGCCTGTTGGCTCATACTGGGCCAACAGGCCCTATCGCTCATATATCCTCCAACCTATGTTTGAAGCTATCCAGTGTATTCGAGTTAATGGTGACGTGTGGTAACTTGTTCCACTCATCAAATACTTTATTTCCAAACCAGTGTTTACCTATCTCGCGCCTAAATCTAAATTTGTCTAATTTAAAACTATTGCTACGAGTTCTCTCTTATTTGGATAGTTTGAGCACCTTTGTTATATGACCTTTGCTTAGCCCTGACTTTCATTTATACACCTCTATCATATCGCCCCTCACTTTACGTCTCTCGGGGGAGTGCAAATTAAGATGCTTTAACCTGTCTCTGTACACAAGGTTCCTAATGCCCTGTATTAGTCTTGTCATTCTCCTCTGAATTCCTTCTAGGGATTCTATATCCATTCTGTAGTACGGTGATCAGAACTGAACTGCTTAATCCAAGTGAGGTCTCACAAGAGCTAGATATACTACTGTTAGCCTTGTTTTGAGCAAGTACACACTATTGACTTGGTTTAAGATCCCACTTACCATTACTACTAAATCTTTCTCGCAATCGGATTTCTCTATAACATCGTTGTTCATCTGATATATGGTTTCTCTGTTTACATCTCCTAGACTAAGTACTTTACATTTGTCCACATTAAATTTCATCTTCCTGTAGTTTCGCGGAGTCCTCGTCAGATTTAATTACACGCTCTATTTTAGTGTCATCTGCAAATTTACTTATGTTGCTGTCTATGTCTATATCTATGTCGTTTATGTATAATAAATAATAATGGTCCAAGTACTGAGCCTTGGGGCACTCCACTAGTGACGCTACCCCAATCGGATTTAATGCCGCTAATGCTTACTCGCTGTTTCCTGTCCTGTAACCACGCCCTAATCCAGTTTAAAATATCTCCTCCAATGCCATGAGCCTCCACTTTTTGAATTAGTCTTTCATGGGGGACTCTGGCGAAGGTTTTGCTGAAGTCGACGAACAGCACATCATAATTGTGCCCTTCCCCCACTGATAAGAAAACAGCTGAACAGAATGTTAATAGATTGGTCAGACGTGAACGCCCGCTTGTGAAACCAAGTAGGGATTCCTTGATCAACTTGTGCTTCTCCAGGTGATTTCGAATAGAGTTAGAATTTATTGCTTCCAGCAATTTGCCTACAATTGATGTTAAACTGATTGGATGGTAGTTAGCGGATAGTGTTCTGTCTCCCTTCTTGAAAATTTTTATCACATTCGCTATCCTCCAAGGTGGCAGCCAGTGGCCATCTTGGATTTGAGGGTCAAAATGGCCGCCAATTGTCAAAATAACCCCCAAAATGGATTAGTGACCCTAAAATTAGCCAGGTTAAACTAATCACACACGTTTATAGACGAATTGGCTAAAAAGTTAGAAATTGCCTTATTTCGGGTGTTAATTAGCATAATTTATGCTAATTAGTGGGTTCTATGCAAAGAGACAGATACGTATGCCTTGAGGTGAATGTATATTAGACTTACATTCTCTTTCAGACTGCTCCTGGTTTAGGCACACCTCCACCATCCATACAGGTTACCGGTACTACCCTGTCTAATAATACTCACTTTCAGTACCTAAGTTCCCACCTCTCCACCACCACGGAGATGAAATTATCTACAAAGTTGTACGTACATCGATCAGTGGTCCTCCCCATCCTGCTGTATGGCAGTGAGACATGGGTACCATACAGGAGGCACCTCAAGGCACTTTAAAACTTTCACCTACGTAGCCTACGTTCCATCCTCCGAGTTCAATGGGAAGGCAAGAGAACATCCATGAACAACTACGTTAAACTGGCCATGTTACCCGCAAGGACGACAGTAGACTGCCACAGCAGCTAGTTTACAGTCACCTAAGGAATGGCAAACGTAACACTGTCTACAGTATAAAATGTATACAGATTGCTACATGGGTACCCTTCATTGTTTGTTGATCATTGTTTTAAAAGGGCTAAAAAATCCTTTCATCCTCCTCAAACCAGGCGGCAAATTACTACATTTAAGAATATTTTGACTCTACCTTATCGCAATGAATTTGTCCCGTTAGTTCAGTCCCGTAAATTATTAAATATTAATGTTGTTTTTAAGTATGACTCAACTATTACTAATATATTAATCAAGAATAGCCCAACCTTAAATGTAAATGGAAATGTTTACTGCATTCCATGTAGCAATTGCAATGGAAATTATGTAGGACAGACTGGGAAAGCATTGCAACTCAGAATTAAACAGCTCAAGTACAATATTAGAACAGCATCTGAAAGCAGTGCACTGTTCGTTCATGATAGGAACAATAATCATCCCATAGATTGGGAAAACAGCTTAGAAGTGTATAAATCATCATGTGTCACAGAAAGACTTCTGGTTGAAGCTAGTTTGATTAGAGAAATTAATTCTAAAAACCTTAGTGATGGTCAGTACAAAACTGATATGTTACACAAATTTATTTGTCAGTGGCCCAAGGTTAAAACTACTTTGAAAGCATTCGAGATAGATGTAGGATAGATGATGAGTGGGTCCCATATTTTTTACTTGACTTGACATGACTAGTTACGTCGCCCTTTCTTTTAAGCTCCTTTGCGTGTGTGGTGGTGTTGGTGTGCGGATTAGTGGATGTCATGTTTATGACCTGACCTCATGTTAGTAAGGTCACCCTGTATACTTAAGCCTCTCTCGGTCCTTGTAATTCAGTTGCCTCTGAAGATGTCTTGAATAAAGACGAAAGCTAAGGTGCTCCATTGTTTCCCTTTCTCCTGTGTGATTTTATCAAGATTTATCATATCCACGTCTTCATTGTGGATCTACATGAAATATATATATATATATATATATATATATATATATATATATATATATATATATATATATATATATATATATATATATATATATATATATATATATATATATATATATATATATATATGTATTCTAATCACCCTGACAAACACATGTTCGACCACGTTGTGTAAGTCACCCTGACCGTAAAAGTTATTTATATCAAGTGAAATACCAAAAAATTACTGGTATACTATTCAGAGACAAAAAATATCGAGCAATTTGTTTCAACTAACGGGAGAATATGACGTTGGTTTATAATTCTGTTATATAAAAAAAAGAATTAACCTTTTCATAAGCTAACAATGAAATCCTTAATATATATATATATATATATATATATATATATATATATATATATATATATATATATATATATATATATATATATATATATATATATATATATATATATATATATATATATATGTGTGGGTGTGTGTGTGAGCGCGTTGATGAGCTATTTAGAAATATTCGATAATTATTAGGATGTAAATAAACATTACTCGCGTCAAATGTGTGTGATAATTTAAGGCGTTTTTATTGTTGGACTCTACAGTAATGCTGCGTTTACATTATGTTGTAGAGTGTTTATTTTCCCTACTTGAGTTTTACTCTATAAGAATATATATTGTAGCTTATTTTGAATTATGTTCAAAGTACGGAAAAGCTTATAAAATAGAACATACAACGAAAAAAACATGGTATTATAGTCAAAGCATAGCAAAAGTGCTTACAATATTCCACTTAGATTACGGTGTCCAGATGAAAAATACATGATGGGTAAGATCTTAATTTTTTCCCCATGGGGTTTAAATTTTGTTAAGATATTACACAATGAATACCGTCGACTCTTTTATTAAAACAAATGTTATTAAATCAGAAAAACATATTTGTGCATTAAAATATTAGTTAAGAGAGATATATTGTATGGCAGTATTTCTTGTTTAATCTCTCTCTCTCTCTCTCTCTCTCTCTCTCTCTCTCTCTCTCTTTTACAACAGTTGTACAGTTAACCAAAGATGCTTTGACCGCACCTTGGGTCACGTACTCGTAATTTTGCCTGGCAATACTTGGTGAAGTAAGGCTGTATGTAATGGGAATTGTGATAAGTTGATTTATTTTCGTATGTATCACTGTCAGGATAAATATCTAAACAATCCAAAAGTAGCAGTTTTATGATATTAAACTATTTATCGTTATTTAAGATCATGACAAGTGTCCAAATGTTCGTATATTTGCGTAAATAATGAGGACATTCGACGTGAAATCTCTTGGCAGCTCTGGTTGTAGTTGAGATGCCAGTTCATTATATATTTTTTCTTCATTATTTAAGCAAATATACGAATATTTGAAAACATAACAGCCTTACTTCACCAAGTATTGCCAGGGAAAATTACGAGTACAAGAGTCAGGGTGGGGCCAATGCATCTTTGGTTGACTGTACATTTTATATACATCCAGTTGTGTTATTTTGCATTGTGTTAGGTTGTGTTGTTCTGTGTTACACTGTGTTATTCTGAGTTACGTTGTGTTCTGTGGCACGGTGTGTTATTCTGTGTTACGCTCTGTTGTTCTGTGTTACGTTGTGTTGTTGAGTGTTACGTTGTGTTGTGTGTTACGTTGTCTGTTCTGTGTTACGTTGTGCTGTTCTGTGTTACGCTGTGTTGTATTGTGTTTCGCTGTGTTATGCTGTGTTGTTCTTTGTTACGCTGTGTTGTTGTCTTTTATGTTGTGTTGTTCGGTGTTACGCTGTGTTGTTCTGTGTTATGGTGTGTTGATCAGTGCTACCTTGTGTTCTCTGTTATGCTACGTTGCTTGGTGTTACGCTGTGTTGTTCTCTGTTATGCTGTGTTGGTCGGTGTTATGCTGTGTTATTTTGTGTTATCCTTTGTTTTTCGGTGTTACGATGTGTGTTTTTATGTTTTACACTGTGATGTGCTCTGATGAAAACAATCACAGTGATTTACAAGTCATGCAAGCAATAAAGTTTATTGTGCAGATTATAAGTGAAGTTCTTTAATTATTAGGTAGTAAACTGATGTGTGTGTGTGTGTGTGTGAGTGTGTAATAATAATAATAATAATAGTTAACTGTTTATTGAAAGAGCATGGCAGCCGGAAGGCTGAAAATATACAGTTACATAATCGGGGAATGGGTCTCTTAATACACGAATAATATACAAGTAACATAAATGATATAAATATGATATATGATAATTAGGCGGGAAGAAGCTCAAACTACAAGGCATTTCAACATAGTGACAGTGCAAAAAGTAAGATTGACTGGGAGTGAATGCACTGGCTGATTACAAGTTATTGCTAATTTTTACAATGGTTGGGACTGGGCTGTTCTTATAGCGATCAGTTCGTGCTCGTATGGGCTGGATGCGGTTGTGGTATCGAACAGCAATTCTCAGAAGAGGGACCTCGGGTAGTAGTAGGAGCCTGTGTCGAGGATGGTGCAGAAGCTTCTCACCAAATTTGCAGATGAGGTCGTGGTGATGGTCAGAAAGAGTCGAGAGGGTCAGTGTGTTGAGAGCTTCTTTATATGTGGAGTAGGAAGGGGAGAGAATAATCTTGCATGCCATCTTTTGCACTTTTTCTAGGTGTTACATTGTGTGGCATTTAGGGAGGAAGACCAGGTAGGAGAGGCATAGGTGAGCTTGGGAAGTATGAATGTTGAGTAAACACTGAGGACCTCGGGCGCAGGAACTCCGAGGGAATTGAGTCGGCGGAGGAGGTAGAGACGGAAACTGGAGGATTTGACAGCTTCACTGACGTGTGGTTTCTAATTTAGTTTGTTGTCTACGGTGACGCCGAGGAGCTTAGTAGACTCTACAACCTGGAGTGTGTTGGGACCTATAGTGATGGAAGGGTGTGGGACAACGTCGGAGGAGAGGTTGATGTGCATAACCATGGTCTTGGTATGGTTGATGGTGGCGTGGTTGTTGGTGGCCCAGTTTTGGAGACTGTTCAATAAATCCTGAAGGGCGGTATAGTCGGGAGCAGAATTGTTGACACTGATACCAATGGTGGAGTCGTCGACAAATTTTCAGCGAACAGGGGCTTCTCTTAGGGCATCATTGATAATCATAAGGAAGCAGAGTGGTCCCATCTTGGTGCCTTGGGGAACGCCACAGGTGAGTGACTGAAAGGTGGAGACAGCCCCTCGGGAGCGTACAGCTTGGCGTCGGTTACAGAGGAAGTCTGTAAGCCATGGTATAAGACTTCTTCGAAACCCGAGGTCGATAGCTTTGTTGATGACTAATTTGTGGTCGACCAGGCCAAATGCCTTGGTGAAATCAATGAAGGCGACAGCTACAGACGCTTTTCGTTTTCTCAGATGGCGGTATATGTAGTCGAGAAAGCTGACAAGACAGTGAGTGGTGGAGGATGTTTTCATATTACCAAATTGCTGAGGATCTACGGTTCCTGCAATATCAGCATAAGCCCAGTCAAACACAAAACTTTCACAGATTAAGCTGGGTATTAGGGTGATTGCAATGGGTCGTAGCTGATTTGAGGATTATGGTCTGGTTGAATTGGGCACTGGTGACACATATGAAGTCTTCCAGTCAGCTGGGCATCTGGCTTGACTGAGGGAAGCATTGATGATGGAGAAGAGGGGTTTAGCAAGCTCCGGGGATAATTCCTTGAAAAGTTTCATTGGTAAGTCAATGGAGGTGGTGGAGCGTCTTAACTTCAGTTTGTTCAGACGTTTTGCTGCTTTAAATTCTTATACTAAGTCAGTGGGAAAGGGGGCTGGTAGGTAAGCAGGGAGATTGGTTGTGCAAAGACGGGGGAGCGTCTGACATATAGAAACGAAATGGTTATTTGATTGCTCAGCTGCGTCAACATTAGTGAGATGGCTAAGGATGGGGAGGGGGTGTGTCTTATTGTTTAGTCCACAGAGTTCTTTAAGCTTACCATACCACTGACTGATGTTGGTCTGCTTCAGGTGTTGCAATTTGGTTGGGCAGTGCGTATTTTGCCGATGACTCGGTTGCGAAGGAACCTGTAGCGGTTGTGGTCATTGAGATAAAAGGTTCTGTCTCTCTGTTGCATAAGATTTTTGATCCGAGGAGTTATCCAGGACAAGTCAGCTGGGTGAGACCTGACGGACTTCTCGGGGAAGAAGAGGTGGTGAGCTTCCATGGTGTGTATGTGTGTGAGTGTGTTGTAATAATAAAAATAATAATAATGTCGTGATCCCAAAATCCTTTATACCTGAGGAGTGAAACCTGCCCCAAGTTATCATCAAATAAAGGAACAAACAGGGAACACGGCAATAATTATCCCCACAAAAACCGACTCAGCTGAATGTACTTGAATAAATAAGAATAAGTTGGAGTAAGTGAGTCACAAATGGGAAGATAATTAAATAATTCAATTTATGTTCTTAAAAGAGTACAGTCTAGCAACCATGGAATTTAAGGGAATAAGTGATTGTATATTAAAATAAGAGTGATGCCGGAAGGGTGAAAATAAACCGTTAAGGAGTTAAATCAAATGAATACTATTTAACATTAACTATATTAAACAGAGACATTACAATATATACACAGCAATCACAACCAACTGGTTATTTCTTACCAAATAGGAGATTCTTTAACACCAGGACCCCTTCCTAGGCGTAAGTTAACATGCCACTAATTACCAGGCACCACTAGGGTATTGTAGATGACTGAACAAGGCACGTCTGTACTGGGCAAGTGTCGACGCTAGAGTAGGTGTGGACACGTCCTGCCTATACTACGGTTTTACTAGAGAGAGTGTCTCTGGCCACACAGCATGTGAGTGAGGAGTGTCTTAGCTCACGTGACCCAGGACAGTTGCCAAATAGTCTTATAACTAATTAATACTACTCTTGGTTTGACTTAACAGAGTAACACAAATAATGCATATTAATGACATACATAGATATACAATTAACCTAAGTAACTAAGAACATCAATAAGATAATAGTAAAAATAACAAGTTATTAATAGCTTGTGTGGAGTGGAGGCGTAAACAGATACCACACGAGATGCGTGCTTCTAAGAGTTACAGGCACGTGACACCTCCCCCCAAAAAGTGAGCTTACAACTAACTGGAAGCAAAACTGGATATACAGCTACAAAGTGAAAGTAATAACTAACACAATCAGTTTAAATCAATATGAAGCCAAATAATTCATAATATAAACACAAGGTACTCAATGACAATAAAACAAAGAAATAATTTGCATACAGACATAGTTTCTAGATAATCAGACTGGAGAAAGTGCATCAGCCAACACGTTCTCTTTTCCGCTGATATGGGAAATGTTCAAGTCATAGGGCTGAAGTGATAGAGCCCACCTCAAAAGTCTTTGGTTGGTATGTTTCCTCCTGTCAACAAAAGTAAGTGGGTTATGATCAGTGAACACTTGAACGGGATAAGCAGTGCTACCAACATATACTTTGAAGTTTTCTAGTGCCATGATCAGTGATGAAGCCTCCTTTTCAATGGTGGCATAGTTTTTTTGATATTTGTTAAATTTTCTAGAAAAATAACACAGTGGATGAAGCACTTGATCACTCTCACCCTCTTGCAGAAGCACAGCACCGGCGCCAGTTTCACTGGCGTCGACATGGAGAGTGAACTGTTTCTGGGGGTCAGGGGCAAGTAGTACAGGAGCATTTGCCAGCAGGGATTTTAGATTCTCAAAAGATTCCTGGCAAGCCGTAGTCCACTTGAAGGTTTTCTTGCCACTCAGCAGGTCAGTCATGGGAGAGGCAACGGAGGAGAAGTTTGGGCAAAAACGGCGGTAGTACCCCGCCATACCCAGCAACCTCATCACACTCTTCTTATCGCCTGGCACTGGATACTGTTGAATTGCCTCAATTTTGGCTGCTATAGGCTGGACTTCCCCTTGTCCGACCACGTGCCCCAAGAAGGTGACGTTGGCATGGCCGAACTCACTTTTGACGAGGTTCACCGTCAGCTTGCTTGCAGCCAGTACGGAGAAGAGGGCTTGTAGACGACTCATGTGATCTTCCCAGGAACTGCTGAAGACGATAAGGTCGTCTAGGTAACAGCGGACACCTTCCAGACCAGACGTGATGAAATTCATGAGGTGTTGAAAGGTTGCAGGGGCGTTCCGCATACCAAACGGAAGGACTGTGAATTGGTACAACCCCTCAGGAGTGACAAAAGCAGAGAGGGCCCTGGAGCGTTCAGTCAGTCTTATCTGGTAGTAGCCCTGGAGGAGATCCAACTTGGTCACGTACAACAGGGGATGCCCATGGACTGATGCTGGGCTCCACGAGGCCCAGCTTTTGAAGACGCTGCACCTCGGCTCTCGCACACACTCCCGCTTGAAGGCATTAAGACGGTAGGGATGCTGTCGGATTGGCTTGGCTCCCCTGGTCTCAACGTCATGCGCCAGCTCCGAACAGGAGTGTGGGTGATCACCAACTATAATAAGATACTCCTGTAATAGAGACTTTATATTATTGGCTTGGTCACTAGAGAGATGGCACAACTTAGCACTGGGGTCCTCCAAGATAGTCGAGTTTTCAACTTTTACACTAGACCCATTCATTATTTCAGAAAAACACTGATCTTTATCATCCTTACACTCTGGCACAATGATACAAGTTGGCAAGGATTGATCAACACAAGCAACTGCTTTTCCCAGGGTTTCGTCACGAACATGATATGACTTTAAAAGAGTGACATGGATAAGGCGTTTTTTCTTACGCCGTTCAGGGGTGCTAATTACATAATTCACGGCCCCCTGTTTTTCCAGTACTTCATATGGACCACTGTATTTAGATTTAAAAGGGTGATCATGTAAGGGCAGGAAGGCCAACTCCTGCTCCCCCACTTGGAATTCTCCAGGTTTTGCCTGATGGGCCTTATCAAAATGCAGTTTCATTCTCACCTGAGCACACCTTAAGTTGGACTGAGCAAGTTCTACAGCCAGACGCAACTTGTCCTTGAATTGGAACACATATGAAGCTAAGGGCGTCGCCCTCTGGTCACTCAACCAACACTCATTTAACACCTTAAGAGGCCCTCACGCCTCACGTCCATAGACGAGCTGGAAGGGCGAGAATCCTAGCGACTCTTGTTTTCTGTCCCGAACAGCAAACAAAAGCAGGTCAACTCCCTCGTCCCAATCCTTCCCAGTCTCCAGACAGAAGGTGCGCAACATGAGTTTTAGTGTCTGGTGAAACCTCTCTACCACCCCCTGTGACTGAGGGTGATAGGCCGAAGACCTCAACTGCCGGACTCCCAGGGTTTGCATTACCTGATTAAACAACCGGGAAGTAAAATTGGAACTCTGATCTGACTGCACCACTGTAGGAAGGCCTACTTGAGTGAAGAAGTGGGAGAAGGCTTTGATAACATTCTTCGCTGTGATGCGGCGCAAGGGAATGGCTTCAGGATAACGGGTTGCACAATCAATAATGGTTAGCAAGAACTGATGACCACGAGGGGTCTTAGGTAAGGGACCGAAACAATCTATGACCATCTTACTAAAGGGCTCTTCAATGACTGGGATAGGCGGCAGAGGGAATGGTTTGACACTGGGGTTCGGTTTCCCCGCTACCTGACAATCATGGCAAGTGCGACAGTAAGAGCTGACGTCTTTCTTCATCCTAGGCCAAAAGAACTGGATAAAATTTTTGCATAGGTCTTTCTAACTCCTAAATGACCACCCACCCCATCATGAGCTATACTAAGTTTTGGGAATAACAACTTGATGATGAACTAACCAAGGGTGATTGGCAGGAGAATTAGAGGGACGGAACTTCCGCATTAATACACCAGACCTAGTGTAGTAGCAATTTGATTCTTGCTCAGCTTCTGTCTCAGTAACTGACCTATTGAGAAAACCTACTAGCTCAGGATCCCCAGCTTGTAGCTCAATAAATTTACTCTTATTGATGGGAGAGGAGCCAAAACTAGTGATATTTGGGTTCCTATCTCCATCAGAACTAATCTGGAGGTTATCTGGTTGTGGGGAGTCCTCAAAAAATTCACTGAGACCAAGATCAGTATGGTCCGGCTGGATAAGATTATCCTCGGACTTCTCACAGTCCTGGAGGGAAACTCCATCAACTTCACTAGTCTCTTCTACCTCTGTACTGCGGCTCATGCTACGGGTCACAGCACACGCAGGGAACAACCCTGGAAAGTCTACTTCTAACTGCATAGTATTATTCTCGGCAGTGGGACAAGATGAGACCATAACATTAGGGAACATCATGTCCCCAACGAGGTCATTTCCTATCACTAGAGAGACCCCTTCTACAGGTAAGCTATCTACTACTCCTAACGTGACATAGCCTGACTTTATGGATGACCGCAGGTACACTTGGCAAAGGGGAATACGCGACCCACCGGTCAAACCGTTCACAAGCACCCAGCTACCAGTATAGCATGAATCCAGGAATGGAGCAGCTTCTTTAGTAACAAGAGATAAGGCTGAGCCTGTGTCCCTCAAGAGTTTAACAGAAGTGGGTTGACTGAATTGATCCAGGGCTAAGGAACCAGGGGAACAAAATGGTTCAAAGGTTGATATCATAGGAGTGGGGGAAGCATCCAGGGCAACAGTCTGACTGAGGGCAGTGACACAGGGCTCCAATAATTTCTCCGATTGCTCGGCCACCCTGACCAAAAGAGCGGGGGATCCTTGGTGAGAGGAATTTC
The DNA here is from genome assembly GCF_018991925.1 of Homarus americanus. Classification (NCBI taxonomy): domain Eukaryota; kingdom Metazoa; phylum Arthropoda; class Malacostraca; order Decapoda; family Nephropidae; genus Homarus; species Homarus americanus. Next base: position 30,902,136 of record NW_024713129.1, on the reverse strand, counting down.
TTTTCTTTAACTTGAGACAGTCGCTGATGACATGTCCTGGCTTCTTACAGTACCTACAACCAAAGTTTCTCTCACCAGTAAGAGTAGATCCACCTGTCCCATGGACCATGGGCTCACCCGGGGTAGATGGTGCAGAACCTGAGGGTCGGGTCGGTATGACAGGAGGCAGGGACCCCGGTGTAGATGTTGGTGTGGGCCGCTTGAAGGAAGTGAAGGACTGGGACATGGGAGCATAAGACCTGGAATTTACATTTCTATTAGTTAAGGAATGATGGTCAGCCACTGGACCAGCATCAGCCAGGGTACGGATACCTCTCTGATCCAGGTGTGCTCGAATGTCGCCTGGGATACATTTTCTAACATCCTCTAGCAGGATTAGTTCAACAAGCTTGTCATGTTCTACATGGGCAGACTCACTTTCAATCCACCTCCGACAAAGGACCTGTTTCTGCCTGAAGAACTCCACAAATGTTTGTTTGTCAGTCTTCCGGCAGTTTCGGAACTGTTGCCGGTAGGCTTCAGGAACAAGTTTATAACTATTCAAAACCGCGGACTTAACAAGGGCATAGTCTCGACATTGATCCTCAGAGAGGGCAGAAAACACATCTAATGCCTTACCAGTGAAAGATCTATAAATAAGTTGAGACCATTGGGAAGCGGGCCACTTGTTAAGTCGGGCAATTTTCTCAAAATGAGAGAAGAACTTGTCTGGTTCTTCCTCATTAAATTTAGGAACACTGTTGAGACATTTGTCTACACTAAATGTTGAAGTATCACTACCTTGAGCCAAACCTCGTTGTTTGAGAGTTTCCAGCTCCACCTCGAGTCTCTTGAGTTCAACTTGAAAGGCCAAATTACTTGGTGTAACAATTTCGCCTGAATTTCCCGACGGTTGGGCTGTCAACAAGGTGGTTGAGGACAGCCTCTTCTAACCTAGCCTTATTCATGGAAGAGCGGCCTTCTAAATCATAATGATGAGCGAGGGATTGCCACTCTGTCTTAGTAAGCCCCTTCAGTCTTTCGGCTGAAGGTGAAGCCAAATAGCTTTCCAGGTCAAACATGTTGAACTCAAAATCGTAGCAAAAAAAAAATGTAACCGTGGCAGTTAAGCTAACTAGCTAGCTAATCAATAATATCAAAATGCAATCAACTGTGAAACACAGAAAGGGATTAACCAAACACGTGGTACACAAAGATAAGGGTTAACTCACCAGTAGCTGAAGCAATAAAACAGGAGCAATATAATTAAATGAACACTGTGAACACAGCAACTTGCATCCAAAAATACTTAGCTATGAAACAACACCTGACGAGTAAACAACACTTGATATGGCACAACAATGGTTAACTCCGGGACCAAGGCCCCCACTTGTCGTGATCCCAATATCCTTTATACCTGGGGAGTGAAACCTACCCAAAGTTATCATCAAATAAAGGAACAAACAGGGAACACGGCAATAATTATCCCCACAAAAACCGACTCAACTGAATGTACTTGAATAAATAAGAATAAGTTGGAGTAAGTGAGTCACAAATGGGAAGATAATTAAATAATTCAATTTATGTTCTTAAAAGAGTACACTCTAGCAACCATGGAATTTAAGGGAATAAGTGATTGTATATTAAAATAAGAGTGATGCCGGAAGGGTGAATATATACCGTTAAGGAGTTAAATCAAATGAATACTACTTAACATTAACTTTATTAAACACAGACATTACAATATATACACAGCAATCACAACCAACTGGTTATTTCCTTCCAAATAGGAGATTCTTTAGCACCAGGACCCCTTCCTAGGCGTAAGTTAACATGCCACTAATTACCAGGTACCACTAGGGTATTGTAGATGACTGAACAAGGCACGTCTGTACTGGGCAAGTGTAGAGGCTAGAGTAGGTGTGGACACATCCTGCCTATACCACAGTTTTACTAGAGAGAGTGTCTCTGGCCACACGGAATATGAGTGAGGAGCGTCTTAGCTCATGTGACCCAGGACAGTTGCCAAATAGTCTTATAACTAATTAATACTACTCTTGGTTTGACTTAACAGAGTAACACAAATGATGCATATTAATGACATACATAGATATACAATTAACCTAAGTAACTAAGAACAACAATAAGATAATAGTAAAAATAACAAGTTATTAATAGCTTGTGTGGAGTGGAGGCGTAAACAGATACCACATGACATGCGTGCGTCTAAGAGTTACAGGCACGTGACAATAATAATAATAATAATAAAAATAATCAACGGTTTATTAAGATAACATGGCACCCCGAAGGCTGAAAATATACAATAAACAGAGATGATAAGTTACTTATGGTGGAATCGGAGAGTGGGTCACTTGATTGACAAAAGCTTTCAATATAGAAACATAAGATACATAGAGTCAATATATAGATTACTGTAGATCTGGTACTGTGGGAGCTGGTCTGTAGACATTCTTGTGACCTGATGTCAGCGCGAAGCCTTGCTGCTAAGCTGCTACCTCACTAAAGCTGCAGATGCACCACTTGGTCCGGGTAGGTCCTCCAGCTCACACAGGGTGTTGGAGATGGTTCTTGTTCTTCATGTGATGTAGTTAGGAATTTAGAGTTCCTCACCTGGATGGAGAAGGGAGTCCTCACTTCTCTCCTGGTGTAGTTTGGAGTGTTTCTTGGGTTCTCATCTAGTGTTGGTGGTGGCGAGCGTACTGCGGGCTGGGTGTGTCACGTCAATTGTCAGGTCAACTCTGACCGCTAAGCACAATTGTCACTAACATTTGTTTCTTTCTTTCGAGTTGAAATTGTCACTTTTGTATATCACTTGTGGGTTGATCGTCAATCTTTGCACTGTACTGTTGGTGGGAGGATGTTGATAAATCCAGATGGGGAGGAGGAGATGGGGAAAGGGAGTGCCAGACAGACCAGGCTGGCAGCGGTCTCCATGGTCAAGAGACCACGGCCGCGTTAGCGGGCAGCGCCGACTACACACGTCCTTACCCTATGAAGGCTGAAGGAAGTGTGTGTGTGTGTGTGTGTGTGTGTGTGTGTGTGTGTGTGTGTGTGTGTGTAATAATAATAATAATAATAATAATAATAATAAACGGTTTATTGAAAAAGTTTGCAGCCCGAAGGCTGAAAATATACATTGGACATAAATGACTTATTACATACATTGGTGTGTGTGTGTGTGTGTGAAAGGGGATATATTGGTTCCGTAGACTTCCTCGAGTATATGCCCAAATGACTGGAAGACGACCTCATATGTGTCTCCAGTACCCAAGTTAAGGAGCTCAAAATCCTTAAATGAGCTACTACCCATTATCAACACCCTAATACCCAACTTAAACTGCAAAAGTTACGTTTTTGACAAGGCCTATGCTGATATTGCAGGTGCAACAGATCCTCAGTAACATGGCAATATGAAATTTCCTCCACCACTCACTGTCTTGTCACCTTTCTCGACTACATATACAGCCATCTCGATAAACGAAAGACTTCACCAAGGCATTTGATCTAATCGACCATAATTTAATCATCAATAAGCTACTGCCCTTGGATTTACAGACTTCCTTAGTGACCGACGCTAAGTCGTACGCTTCCGAGGGGCTGTCTCCATCTTCAGCCACTCACCTATGGCATCCCCAAGGCATGAAGATGGGACCGCTCTGTTTCCTCATGCTTATTAATGAGGAAATTCCCTTTAGTATGACCTTCTCCCCACCTTCTCCTCACTTACCTATATATTATTTGCCAATCAAGCTATCCATTCCACAACTAAGCAACTGTATAATCTCAGCCTTTTTGCTGATATGCTCTTTCAATAAACGATAATTATTATAATTATTATTATTATCATTACACACACACTACTTAGCTACTACTTTGCTGTCACTCGGAATCGAGTATGACGATCATCCAGTGATGATATAGTGATATGAGTTATTAAGGATGTCACCTACGTTGGTGAGTTCTGAGGTGACGAAAGAGGCTGATACGGAACCGGCAATGTCGTTCACAAATGTTACACGTGTGTAGGGCTACATCTAGTGCGGTGGGGGGGGGGTGATGGCAGCGTCTTTCCGACGTTGGCGCATGTTTGCCTCGGTATGCAATCGGGCTAACTCGAAAGTATTGACACGTTCTTTTGTGGTGCTCCTCCAAACGTTACGGTGAGGAGAAATCATCATGCCAGATGAGGGGGTTAATTAGGCACTTTTTCAGGATTGTCTTAAGACGATCCTCATATCTTTTCAGTAGCCTGTCAGCATTACGTTTACTATTCTTTTGGTGACTGTAAAGTAGCTACTTTGGCAGTCTACTATCGTCAATGCGGGTAACATGGCCAGTACAACGTAATTGTTCGTGGATAATGGTATCCTCGATGCTCCTACAGTTGGTGTCAGCGAGAATACTAGCATTTGTTCTCTTGTCTTCCCAGCAAAATCGGAGGATGGAACGTAGACTACGTTGGTGAAAATTTTCAAGTGCCTTGATGTGCCTCCTGTGTGTGACCAATGTCTCGCTGCCATATACCATGGAAGACTACTGCTCGATATACATGCAACTTTGAAGATAATTTAAGCTCTGTCAAAGGCTTGAGATGCACATCTGATGCAATGTTGAATCTCTTCATCGATGTCCGCAGTGGTGGACAGGTGGGATCCAAGATACTGAAAGTGGATAACATTAGAGAGTGTAGTACCGTTAAGGTGGATGGATGGTGGAGGTGTGGCTGAACCAGGGGCAGGCTGAAAGGGAATCTGAGTCTTAAGTACATTCATTTCAAAGCCGAAGTGGAGATACGTATCTGCATAGGTTTTCAGGATATCCTGTAGGTTTCGTTCAGTGTCAGCGACGAGGGTGAGGTAGTCTGCATACTGAAGTTCAGTAGCGGAAGCTACCGACACTTTTGTTCCTGCATGGAGTCGTCTTATGTTGAAAAGACCCCTCATGCTGCACTGTTGTCCACCCGCCAGCTAAATTGACATTGGCATAAGTAAGGAAGAGCAGCCAAGAAAATGGAAAAGAGAGTTGGTGCCAGTACATATCCTTGTTTTACCCCCGTTTGGATGGAGAAGAACTCAGACTGGGTGCCATTGCGCAGGACACTACTGTTCATGCCATCGTAGAGTTGCTTCACAATGGCGATGAATTTTAATGGGAAGCCTAAACGGTTGAGGGTCTGCCAGAGGGCTTCCCTGTTGACTGAGTCGGAGGCCTTGGTTAGGTCGATGAAGGCCATGTACAGGTCAAAATGCTGTTCTCTACATCTGTTCTGTATCTGGCGGGCAGCAAAGTTCATGGCAGTGGTGCTACGTGAAGATCTAAAGCCACATCAAGATACTGGGAGGAAGTTTTCAGTCTCAGGAAGAAGTCTGTTTAGGAGAAATCGTGCAATAATCTTGCCAATTATGGACAGCATCGAGATCCCGCGGTAGTTGCCAATGTCTGTACCCTTCTTCTTATTAATATTGACGACGGAGGTGCCTTTAAGGGCTTGGGGAATTTCCTCCTTTTACCATATATTCTTCAGGAGAGAGTTGAGACGGTTGATTAGCAGAGGTCCTCCTGCTTTATACACCTCGTCTGGGATTCAATCAGGCCATGGGGCTTTGTTATTTTTCATCTGTTTGATGGTAGTAGCTACCTCATCCAGGGAGGGAGGATAGCCAAGGTGGGTCAGCTTTGGAGCTGAGGGACCTGCTGGGTAAACAGGACATCCTCATCGTTCTTTCGGTTGAGCAGTGAATGGTAGTGCTCTTTCCATCGCTGAAGGATGCCTTCTGCGTCTTTAATTAGGGAGTTACCGTCAGATGAGCAGGGGGTGGGCTGCATCATGAGTAATTGGCCCATATTTTTTTTTTAGTGGAATTAAAAAATTCGCTGATCTGCAAGATTTTGTGTTTCACATACTTTAATTTTAAACCAGTTTTTCTTTAGATTGCGAAGCTTGCGCTGGGCTGCCACTTTCTTCTTGATGAAGGTATCAGGCTTAGTCCGAGATTGAGGGTTGTTCTGCCAGTCAGTAAAGCAGCACGTTTTTAATCGACGAGTACTTTGATTCCGGGTCATTTTCTTCAAACCATTCCTTCTATCTGGCTGAGGGTCTCTCTGCAGGCTTTTGTCATGGCAGTGTCGAGAATATCCCATTCGGCACTGGGATTTAGGTTGTTTGGTGTTGGGTTATTTATCAGCCCATGTTCGAGCTGCTCTCTGAAAGCATGTGCTATCGCCTGATACTCCAGACGCTTCGTGTTGAAACTTCTTCTAGAGGCTTGCTGCCTTCACCGTTTTCTGGCGACGTAAAGTGAGAGCTTCGCTCTGACGAGCCGATGATCAGTGTCGCAGTGATCTGAGCACACACACACACACATGCACGCACACACACACACACTAATAAATAGCCCCTAATTCATAACATCTACAGTAGAATAGCTCTAAACAGCAATAAAATAAAGAAAATATAATGGACTCAGGGTACAAAATGGCAGGTTATGAGGTCGGTTACTCTTCTTGAACACACACGAGACACGATGACTATAAAGTTTATTTATTGCAGAAGCGAATGTTGCTCTGACACTTTAGAATAATATGTCTTTTAATTGTTGAGGCTTCCTTCCCCTCCTCGTCCTCCTATTCATCCTCCTGCTCTTTTCCCTCCTCCTGTTCCTCGTCTCTCTCTCTCTCTCTTTTGCCTTGTCTCTGCTCACTTTTTCATATTTATTGCTTCGTTTCTATTCAATATTTCATCTTTATTACCTCTCTTCCACCCACCATTCTATCTTTATTACCTCCACTGTATCTACCAACACCTTATCTTCATTGCCTTGATTCCATCTACTATTTTATCTGCTTGCCTTTATTTTACCCATTATTCCATCTATATTGCCTCCACTTCTACCCACCATTCCATCTTTATTGCCTCCATTATATCCATCATTCCATATTTATTGCGGTCTCTCTATCCCTCGCTTCACGTCTTTCTGGTCGTGTCAAATATAAAACAAATTCATATGGTCACCGACGTTGGGCCTCACCAGATGAATACAAACGGCCTTAAATTCACTCATATTTTACCACGAGGTTAATTTTTTGAGTGTGTGAGTGCGTTGTTGTGGTGTAATGGTCAGCTTGCTGGACTCGCAATCTAGTGGACCCGGGCTCAATCCCCGGGCAGGGTGAAACCATGGGCAAGTTTCTTTACGCCATTTGCCTCTGTCTACCCAGCAGTAATTGGGGACCTGAATGTTAATCGTTTTGCGAATCATGTTCCGGGGTAATGGTTAGCCAGTGCAGTTGGCAAATTGTTCGGTCTTATCGGACTATTCCTGGACACTGTGTACTACAGCTAGTTAACTCAGGGTGTGGTTATTGTGGTGGCGACAGCTTCTACACCTTAAACAAATTCACGCCAAGGTGGCCCTTAGGCCGGCCATCCTCGTTACACGAGGGGCAACCATTATAGTATTATTTGATGATCTATGCACAGTATTTATATTTTATAATTTTTCGTGTTTTTTGACTGTGATAGGATAATATTTTGGAGATATTTGTCCATGTTCCCACGCGTAAATATTTCACTTTTTTTTAATTGTATTATGTAGAAAAGTATTCTAAACTTGTCGATAGATCTTGGTACAATCTCAGTAATACTAGCCGTATTTTCCAGTAACACTCGACGAATGTCCCAGTAAAACTCGACATATGTTCCCGTACTATATGGGATTCAGTAGCCCAACGTAGAAAAGTGTCCCCCAAAATGGAATATGAATTGGATGAGTGTCTTAAAGTTTCTATTTTCTAACCTGAATAATTAATACAAAAATATTTCCCTTGTGTACATATAAATTTTTAATAGTGTTTAGTAGATCAGAGATATTTGATAACGAACGGAAGAATGTTTGTTGTGAAAGAAACATAGAGAAGTAAGATTAGAAAATAACATCGAGAATAGAATGTGAATACAAAGATAGATAGAGAGATAGATAGATAGATAGATAGATAGATAGATAGATAGATAGATAGAGAGAGAGAGAGAGAGAGAGAGAGAGAGAGAGAGAGAGAGAGAGAGAGAGAGAGAGATTGTTAGATAAATAGATAGATAAAAAGATAGATAGATAGCTCCCTTCCTACTCCCCGTACTCTTCCTTCTTCTCCCCTTAACCTTCCCCCTTTTCTTCCAAATCCACCCCTTCTCCTCGTCCTCCCCTGCTCCACCTCCTTCATCTTCCTTCTCCCCTTGACCTTCCCTCTCCTCCTCCTTCTTTTCTTCCTAACCTTCCCCCAATTTCTTCCCTCTACTCCTCCTTCTCCTCTTCCTCCTCCTGCTCCTTCTCCTTCATCCTCTTTCTCCCCTTAGTCATCCTCCACCTCCTCCTCCTTCTCTTACTAGCCTTCCCACTCCTCCTCACTCCTAAGCCTCCCCTCCCCTCCTTCTCTTCACTCTCTAGCTTTCCCTCCCCTCCTCCTCCTCTTCCTTGTTCTTCCCCTTACCCTCCACCTCGTCCGCCTTCTCCCCCTAACCCTCTCCTTCCTTCTCCTCCTCCTCCTCCTCCTTCTCCTTCTCCCCTTAACCCTCTCCTTCCTCCCCATCCTCCTCCTCCACACCCTAACCAGGAGGGCAGTTACAAGACGCAGGTTAACTTGGTCTCGGCCAATGAATCACCGCCATCTCTTTCACGAGTCTTGATTGGAAAGCTGTAAGCCAGGTCCTTTATGCCGACATTTAAGGCTCACTGAAACCTTACCTTCATCTCTACCTTTAACACGCTCAGGTGATCACGATAGACCGGCGGTAGAGTGGAACAATAATGTGAGAGGTATTAGACTCGCGGTTGAGTGGAACAGTAATGCGAGTGGTATTCGACTGACGGTAGAGTGGAACAGTAATGTGAGAGGTATTCGACTGACGGTAGAGTGGAACAGTAATGTGAGTGGTACTAGACTGACGGTAGAGTAGAATAGCCATGTGAGCGGTATTAGACTGGTAGTAGAATGTGTTTTGTGAGTAAAGGTGTGTTATGTGAGTAAGGGTGTGTTATGTGAGTTCAAGTGTGTAATGTGAGTACAGATACAAAACTCTCGTAATAGGTACAGTACACAGCCCTTAATACCCACCCTCTCTCAGTCCTCACTATCCACTTTACTGTAAGAGACCTCACTATACACTTCTCCCATCACTCACTACCCACTCCCTAGCACACACTACCCACTCCCTAGCACACACTACCCACCTCCTAGCACACACTACCCAGTCCCTAGCACACACTACCCACTCCCTAGCACACACTACCCAATCCCTAGCACACACTACCCACTCTCCCAGACCTCATCATCCACTCTCCAAGCCCGTAGCACCGACACTCCCCCGAGCCCTCATTATAATAATAATAATAATAATAATAATAATAATAATAATAATAATAATAATAATAATAATAATAATAATAATAATATTAATAATAATAATTATAATAATAATAATAATAATAGTAATAACAAAAACAATAATAATAATAATAGTAATAATATTTAACGGTTTATTAAAAGAACATGGCAACCAAAACTGGAATCAAATTTCTTTGTGATCGCTGTTTGCAAGTTCGTTCCCTACCTCGACATTACTAATGAGGTTTTCTCTGTTCGACAGAACTAAATCGAGTATATTATTACCCGGGTCGGTTATATGTTCACTTAGAAAACAGTCCTGGATCGTCTCGAGAACATCCTGTGATTCTGAGTTACCCGTAAGGTCAGTCCAATCTATTTGACCAAGGTTAAAGTTGCCTACTATAGTATAGTCTGTATAGTAGTACTATACAGACTTTGCTATGTATGGAAGCCCTGCGCATTTCATCCCAGATAAGTCGCTCATTGAATCTATCAAGATTGGGAGGTCTATATATTACTCCTGTGATTAATTTTTCCCTAATGTCGATTAATTCTATCCAAATTGTTTCTGTATTCCACTCAGTTTTTATTTCCTTATTTATTTCACACTTCAGATTATCCCTAACATAGATTGCTACTCCGCCTCCTTTCCTGGTCTGCCTATTGGTATGGAACAGTTTGTAACCCGCAATTTGGTATTCGACCGGTAACTCACGTGAGTCTAGGTTGATCCATGTTTCAGTGAATGCTATTATATAGATTTTTTCGGTACATACCAAGGCCCTAATATCATCCATTTTGTTTCTCATACTTCTACTGTTCGCGTAGTATACATTTAAGTTAGTCGTGTTCTGAGTCCTCCCCTTACCACGTTTAGTTTTAAACTCCCTGTCTAATTTAGTTTTGTCATCATTCCTAACACTATTTCCCTGTAATCTTTCACTTTGTTTACCCGCTCCCACTGCATTGTCCTCCACCCCTATGCTCATATGTTCTCCTAGCAGTTTAAAGACTTCGATATCTTTTGAACTGCCCCCTCTAGAGCCCCAGCCAGGGTTGCTACTCCATCTCGAGACAGGTGCACCCCATCCCTAGCATAAGGGTCCCTTCTGCCGTAGAAGTTGTCCCAGTTGTCAATGAATGGGATTGATATTGACTTGCAATATCTGTCAAGACGGTCGTTGACACCAACTGCCCTTGACAACCATTCACTGCCAACTCTCCTTCTTGGCAGGACACGGCATATGATAGGGATCCCATCCTTAGTCCTAATACGATCTATAGCTGCCTTGAACTTATCAAGAAGCTCCTCGCTCCTACACCGGCCAATATCATTGCCTCCTGCACTGAGGCAGATAATGGGTTTGTTCCCATTACCAGACAAGAATTGTCCATCCTGTCAATTATATCCCCCACCACAGCTCCTGGCAAACACACCCTCATCCTATTTTTGTTTTTACCACAAAAGGCCCTGTCCAAGTACCTTACCTGTGAGTCACCAACAATTAAAGTTCTTATACCTTCCTTGTCATCCCTGTCCCTGACTGTACTAACGTCCAATTCGACTATCAAGGGACTGAACGAGTTGGTACACTTAGCTGCTGATGTCGTTGTTGACGTATCCTTGGTGTGTTTCTTCATCACCAGTTTGGTCTTCCCTCTCCTTACAACCTTCCACTCACTTGAATTTTCGTCAGATAATGGCTTTATTGAATTTTCGTCAGACACTGGCTTTCCCTGTCCCGCCTCCCCCTTCAATCTCGCCATCTCTTCTTTTAATTTCAGGTTCTCCAACGTGGCCCTCTCTATTTCTTCCTTCGCCCTCTCCAATTCTTTCATGGCCCATTCCAGCTTGGCCAACAAACTCGCAGACCCCAGACCACACATAGCGCTGGCCATATCTGATAATTATCCCTCGGGAGCTATCCCTGCCGTGACCTTTCCCCTAGTGAGGTCAGAACATGACACGTAGTGTAGTAACTCCCTCACAGGTGGCGTTATGAGGGGCATCACGTGGAGTAGTAATTCCCTCACAAATGGTGTATGAGGGGCCTGTGTGGTGTAATAATTCCTTCACAGATGGTGTTATGAGGGGCATCACATGATGTAGTAATTCCCTGACAGATGGTGTTATGAGGGGCCTGATGATGTAGTAATTCCCTCACAGATGGTGCATGAGGGGCATGATGTGGTGTAATAATTCCCTCACAGATGGTGTTATGAGAGGCATCACGTGGTGTAATAAATCCATCACAGATGGTGTTATGAGGAACCTCACATGATGCTGTAGCAACTCATTCACTATGTGGTGTCGTAGTATCATGGGGACACCACATGGTCTGGTGTCAGAGGACCTCACTCACTCAAGTGAGTGAGGTGTGGTCCCAGGCCTCCCTATCGTGGACGGATTAACACATAGCTGTGTTGTAGAGTCTCAGGGTACCTGGGACCTCACTGTGTGAAGGCTAGCTTAGGTAAGACTCAGCTGTTACTGCCGAGTTGTTTTTCACTGACTTAAGCACTGTTCACCACTATTCAACATTGGTTCCATTCCTTTCCTAAATGAAATAGTAACTTCTGGCGTGAACTTGTTGATGTTCCGGTGGGGAGAAGGGTTCAGGGGAGGGAGTTGGTATGGGCCAACATAACAGTTGACCTGGCTGCTGCCAGAGCAGCGCCAGGTATGTCTTGACCCTTCAGTGTGTGTCTTCGCACACAGAGTGGTGAAGTGCATCTAGTGTGTTAGCATTATATTGCTACCACCGCTGGCTAGCCCTCATGACGAACAGGGATGCAACTTGCATAAGTCTTCCCCTGCCAGTACACAGCCTCTTCACCCTCAAGTCTCCTGCTGTGTTTCCTCGTGGCAACAGACGGTAACTGGGTGGCTCGTGGGCCCAGGATAGACCAGCGGAGGATCTTGGAGTAGCAATGGACCCCAGAGGGACTGCGTATAGGCCCATTGGCATGTGGAATCGTTTTGGCGCCTCCCAACCATTGCCCAGCTGCCTTGCGGATTAAACTTGGTAGGTATGAGGCTACGGGAATAAACCCCGAAGGAAAATATGAGGTGGAGCCCCGCATCAGGCAGACATGCATACAGAGCTCCAACACGACCCCAACGACGTTATAGGCAGAAGAGGTGACCACAATGGGAACCCAACACCTAAACCTGCGGACGAAGGCAATGCCTGATGGACAGGCTACTAAGGCGAAACCCAACAAACTGGGCTATCGCCAGTCCATTGCAACTCACCCGCTCCCCAGTCGTTGCAACGCTTGCAGCACTGGATTAGGAAAAGGGGTAGCCAAGATCTGTGGTTGCAGCCTGCGTTCCTGCCTCACCTCATAATCAACTCACGCGGAGCAATCATCCAGCACATCACACCTCTCACCATCATCAAAACCTCAATACCTCGCAAAAGTCCTGAGTTCGTAGTCTCAGTTTCAAACGCCAGAGTGTACAGTAACGTAATACAGTGAAATGGTTGAGTAGGTGGAATCTGCGACCTGGCATGGGTGAGAGTGTGGCCAGTGCTCTTCAAACTGTCAGTAAGCCACCACGATCCTCACCCCACAGGTATGTCACCTCACCCCGTATTATACTCGCCATTTTAAGTGATTTGACCTAATTGATAGTTTGGTTGTGCAAGTGTTACAGTAACGTAGCTGATGTGCTTTGAGTGAAGTTTTTTTATGTCCTTAACGTCCTTTTGAAACGTTGTTGTTCCTTTTTAATCGTCAGTAAGCCACCACGATCCTCACCCGACAGGCCTAGGTCATGTCTATAGCTTGGATGACGCATCCACTAGTCTGGAGAGATGTCTGAAGACCAGTAGAATCGGGTATCTCTATGAATCCCGAGCGTTAGAAGCCCCCTACCACCTATGGGACCCATAGCTGGCCAGCCTTCTCCTAACGCTCACTGCCCATGTGGTGACACCGGATCATCAAGCCCCACAAACAACTACCAGCCCCCATCATTGGTGGATGAGTCCATGACTCAGTAGGGCTATTTGGTGGTTGAGTTATTCCACCGGAATTATCTGAGTTTGTTGGAAGGTGCCACATGGTGGGAACTCTACCATGGCTGCCGCCTTAGTATTACTCCTGATGCTGTTGAGTGTTGTAACTGGCGTCATTGCCACGGGTTTTATTGGTGCTAAGGTGCTGTGAGAGAGTTCATGTGTGTTATTGTGTATGTACACCCAGTCGTGGTGTAAGTAAATTGGGCCTGAGGGACACAGAAAAGTGAGTTCCTATTTGTGCATTAATATAACGTCATTTTAATAGCCATTTGTGTTTTTACTAAACCATTGTATTTGTATGTTGGGTCTATTATTCACCTGCAGTATTCACCGTTGTTCTTTCCTATTGCTTGATACTATAATTACATGTACCCATGGGCCTAACCACCGAGTCACGCTACCACAGGTCAGAGGTTGAAGTATTAAAGTATAAGTGATGTTATAAGAGTCGAAGCTCTTATACCAGTTCTGGCAGCTTTCTTCCGAAATGTCTTTTAAGCTACCAATTGGAGTTTCAGAGAGTGACTCCATAACTAATTGTTGCTGTGCCAAAGACTCCCCCGTGCCTATCGAGGCAGTTATTACACGAACACCCGAAGTAGGCAATGTATGTGAAGTTTGCATTACGTGATATGTTTTACAATTATGCGTGATTGCTCGATCTCGTGGCTGAACGTTAATATTGTTCTACCTTGGAGTGATCAGACCAAGTAACCCGTTCGCTGGCAAAAAAATGCCTTAACTATGTAGAAATCGGCCAAAAACGCTTTACTGGACCTAGAAAAACGGAGTGGTAGTATTATCACCCCCGCTATGTCTAATTGGATTCCCGACACACCGGACAGAGGAATGTCTGTAGGTCTTATTAGCCACTTATTTGGAGGATATCGCCGCTGGAGTTCATTGAACGACTTTAATGAGATAAAATATACACAGGCTCCCATATCTATATCTAGGGATAACTGATTGTTCCCTATCCTCGCTGGTACGTTCAACACCTCCACTTTGTTTAACGCGGCGATTAATGAGCTGGTGATGGAAGTGTAGTTTTCTTTAATCGTTCACGCTATCCAGGGAGGGTAGGAAGGGGGGAGGGGTCGCACTCTTCGTCAAGGATACATTAAAATGTTGTATAAATAATTCAATAAAGGGTGAAATGGGAACCGAGTCTGTATGGATAGAAATCACGGAAGGAAGAGAAAAACTAATTATGGGAGTGATTTACAGGCCCCCAAGTTTGGGCAAAGAAGCATCTCAGCCCATATGGTAGGAAATGAGTAGGGCAGCAAAATACAACAACCTGTGCATTATGGGGGATTTCAACTTCAGAAATATTGACTGGGACAACATTGTAGGCGACTATGAATCTGAAGACTTCCTAGAGGCAGTACTGGACAATTTTTTGAAACAACTAATTACAGAACCTACTGGAGATGACAATATATTAGACCTAGTATTAACAAATAAAGAAAATATTATCAGAGATATCACAGTTGGGGAAGAACTAGATAGCAGTGACCACAGAGAAATCAGGTTTACCCTAAATTGGGAAACAAAAAACAATGACAATATGGTCAGAGTCCCAAACTTTCGGTTGGCGGATTATCAGGGATTAAGAAGGTACCTAGGTGAGGTCACCTGGGAACAGTCACGTCAGTCCCCAGTAGGAATGGGTGAGGTCATAGATGACACAACAATCGATCATGACTATAATATATTCACTAGCATACTACATAAAGCACAAGAACAAAATATACCATACAGAAAAATTCGGTCAAATAAGAATGAGCCAAGGTGGATGACCAGAAAACTTAAACATGACATAGGAATAAAGAGAGGAATTTATAAGAAATTAAAAGGAGGGGAGGAGCAGCTCAGAAATAGGTATAATGAACTATCTAGGAATGTTAAGAAAATGTAAGGAAAGCAAAGAGAGACTTTGAAGTCAAAATAGCAAGAGAATCCAAGGCGAATCCCAAGGGATTTTTCCAGGTATATAGAACAAAAGTCAAGGGAGGGGAGAAGTGATAAATGGCAGTGAAGAAATAAGCAAGTCATTGAACAACTACTTCTTATTAGTTTTCACAGAAGAAATTCGCGAGGAAATTCCAGAGGTGGAACTGATATTTAGGGGAAAGGAAGAAGAGAAATTAAAGAATATCACTATCAGAAAAGAGGATGTTCTTAAGAGGATAAATAAACTAAATAAGACAAAATCCCCAGGGCCAGATGAATTTTTCCCTCGAGTCTTGAAAGAGTGTAGGGAACAGATTAGCGGACCCCTCGTAAACTTATTTACAAAATCATTAGACACCGGAGTTGTGCCAGACTTGTGAAAACAGGCAAATGTAGTACTCATATTCAAGAAGGGAGACAGAGCATCAGCGTCAAATTACCGGCCGATCAGTTTGACGTCAGTAGTGGGGGAATTTCTTGAATCAATTATAGCACATAGCATCAGATCGCATCTAGAGAAAAGCAAATTAATCTACGACTCGCAACATGGGTTTACAAAGGGAAAATCTTGTCTAACAAATCTGCTGACGTTTATTAGGAAAGTCTTCGAGGTAGTAGATAATGAAGAAAATTACGATGTTATTTACTTAGACTTTAGCAAAGCATTTGACAGAGTACTGCATCAGAGGCTTCTGAGAAAAATTAAGGCTCATGGTATCAAGGGGAAAGTTTTAAATTGGATAAAATCATGGCTCACCGATAGAACGCAGAGGGTCAGCGTAGATGGTGTTAAATCTGAGTGGGGCCGTGTAACCAGTGGGGTTCCCCAGGGGTCAGTACTAGGCCCACTCTTGTTCATAATCTACATAAACGATCTAAATCCTGGGATCAGCAGTGACATAAGCAAAATTGCGGATGACACCAAAATAGGGCGGCAGATTAATTCAGGGCAGGATGTAAATGCATTACAGGAGGAGCTAAATAAACTGCAGGGGTGGTCTGAAAAATGGCAAATGAAATTCAACACCAGCAAGAGCAGCGTACTTAATATTGGAAGAACAAATACTGACAATGTATACAGTCTTAACAACATCAACCTAGAGAAGTCGACTTGTGAAAGAGACCTAGGGGTACTTGTAAGCCCGTACCTATGGCCTAGAAAACAGTGCGTTAATGTTCGAAATAAGGGAAACAGAGTATTGGGTTTTATATCTAGAAGTGTAAGTAATAAGAGTGCAGAGGTCTTATTGCAACTATATCTTGCCCTAGTCAGGCCGCACCTCGATTATGAGGTTCAGTTCTGGTGCCCATATTATAGAATGGATGTCAATTCACTAGAGTCGGTGCAGCGA
Source organism: Homarus americanus (assembly GCF_018991925.1). Lineage (NCBI taxonomy): Eukaryota > Metazoa > Arthropoda > Malacostraca > Decapoda > Nephropidae > Homarus > Homarus americanus. The sequence continues at coordinate 30,885,419 of NW_024713129.1, read as the reverse complement.
AGAATGACGAAAATGATTCCGGGACTTAGAAACCTTCCATTTCAGGATAGGTTAAAGAAACTTAACTTGCATTCCCTAGAAAGACGAAGAGTGCGGGGAGATATGATAGAAGTATTTAAGTGGGTGAAAGGAATCAATAAAGGGGATATAGATAAAGTTCTTATAATATCCGAGCAGGATAGGACTCGGAGCAACGGATTTAAGTTAGATAAGTTTAGGTTTAGGAGGGAGATAGGAAGAAACTGGTTCACAAATAGGTTAGTGGCCGAGTGGAACAAGCTTAGCAACTTAGCAACTTAGCAACTGGAAAGTTTCAAAAGGAGGCAAGATAGATTCATTGATGATAGAGAGTGGTAGTAACTCACGACAGGAGCTGCCATGCACAGGCCAACCGGCCTATTGCAGACTCCTTATTTTTATGTTCTTATGTTCTATCCTAGATCGTGTTGCTGGACGCACTCCTCTTCCCCTGAAGGCTGTATAGTTGTCTCCCGTCGATTTGCCATTTTTTGCTTCTTATGCTGTACATTTCCACAAGCTTCTGTGCTGCGGTATGGAGACTGATGTACTATACACCATTTATTCGGAGTGCCTTTAGTGTTTGGAGACATTTTATTTCTTGCGTAATATCCTTTTGGAGTTTTTGCTTTCGCAGGGCTATCTGAATTCCTAAGGTCCTGCAATGATTCTTTCCTTCAATCATTTTTGTGTCTGGATCCCATGACAGACTGTGGTTTTTCCTTGAAGCTGGTGACTGGTGCCACTGACATCGCCCTAGGAACATTTTCCTTGGGTTCCGCAATTTCTTCTACATACTGTACAAGTTTAGTCCCTTTTTTAAACTCTTTCTTTTGGGCTTTCGTGCATAAGGGTACATTTGATGACAAGATAAACTGAAGAAATTCAATAGTCCTGTAGAAATTTACTTTAGATTAGTTGTCATTTTTTACTGAAACAATCTGAGGAATCCATGTAAGATATGAGATCTATCATAGTGAGACCCGCACAAATTTGGGCTTCCTGTGCTTCATGTGCAAGAAGAATGTCACCTGTCTTCTCTGCCATCTTAAAAATCCAAGTAAGTGGACCTCTCTTGGAGCCCGATCACAAAAAAGAAATGAATTGCTGCTTAAATGTTGGATAATTATCCGTTTTTTCGTCAATAATTGAAGCATGGATACCTCTAGCTGCCGGACTATCGGTTTTGATAAGGCTTCGGACGTATGAAATTTTATCTACGTCATTAGTAACATTGCTAGTGCTCATTACAGTAAACTCTTGTACCCTAATGTTATTTGGAAATACCTTTACCGTTTGACAGACTGATGCAGTCTGTGGGTTAGTAGAACCACCTGTTGCCATTTATTTTGTTAGTTAAAGCATTAGCATTAGTAACAGGTGAATGCAATGGGTAAATGTTACCTGACCTTAATTGTCTACTGTGTAATTCTTCAAACTGTGAATCAATGAACTTTTCACAGCTCATTCGCTAGGCCACGGTAGGACGTCACCCTCCGGGAGGCTCCACATTGTCTCACTATTCAGTCCCCAAAACTTCTTCTTCCATCAATAGTTCATTAACGGTGTATGTAAGTTCCACCATGTTTTTCACTACAACGGTATAGCAAAGTATATATTTTTAGCATTAACTTTTATTATTTTATTGTCTAATCATCACTACATATAACACCACCCATCATCTCTACAAATAACATCATCCATCATCACTACATATAACGCCATCCATCATCACTACATATAACACTATCCATCCTCACTACATATAACACCATCCATCATCACTACATATAACACCATCCATCATCACTACAGATTGGTAAAGTAGGTTACAAGATTCTCGTGCGGACACACAAACGCACACATATTAGTTCTTGAATTGATAAGTGGCAGGGCTGAAGTAAACAATTTATTGGTTTTCTTTTATTTGTAGAAAAATAAGTTTCACAGGTACTGACCTCAGTTGAGAATATATTGTACCATATACACTAAGGGAAGTGTCTTAGTGCACTTCAGGAGAACACTTGAGTGAGGTGTTCACTGGGTAACTAGTGATATGAGAGCCTCTCTCACACCAGATATGTGTCAGATATGTTGTTGCTGAGAGGCGCTGACCCAGCATGACCTCTCTCACTCCCGGGAGGAAATTTCAACTGACCAATTGATTCATACTCATGGGTGAATGACCTGGTGAATATTTGGGTATTATACATTTGGGTAAAATTTTATATAATACAAATGGTGCTGATACACCGTCCTGTCTGTGCGACTAAGCAACCCTTTTGAGGAGCCACTCTGCTCAACTCAAATGGGAAGGGGCTAAAAAATATAGCCTGACTTGGCAACTGCACTAAGTTCATCCTTATGCAGACGAAAACACAATCTAAATCGCACAACCAAACAAAAACAAACTACACAACCTCTTATGGTCACTGCATTGAATGTAAGGACCCTTCTGGATACTGGCACACATGAACATCGTGACAGAAGAACTTCCCTTGAGGCAAAAGACCTGGCTTGGTATAACATCGACATAACAGTCATTAGTGAGTCCGGTCTCCCAGAAGAGGGTCAACTCACTGAACGGAGATCTGGCTATAACTTCTTTTGTAAGGGTAAGCCTTGCAGTAGAGAGAAACGGCATTTATGGAATTAGCTTTGCCATCTGCCAATGCATCCAACACAGGTTAAGTGAAATGCCTATTTGGATCAACGAGCGCCTCATGACGCTCCGAGTCCCACTGAATCACTCATGTTATCCTTTCTTCTTCGGTGCATACGCCTCAAGACTGGCTGCAGAGGATGACATCAAGGAGGCGTTTTATGGCGAACTTGACAGAGTGCTAACCTCTATCATCAGAGAAGAAAAGGTTGTGCTCCTTGGTGTCTTCAACTCCAGAGTTGGCAGAGATGCTAACATTTGGTAGGGAATACCTGTAAGTGGACTAGGTAAGTGTAATCCTAACGGCCTACTCCTCCTCAGCAAGTGCACTGCACAAAACCTCATTATCACCAATTCCTTTTTCAGGCAGGCCTACAAGTTCAAGGACTCATGGCAACACCCACGATCCAAACACTGGCATCTCACTGACGACATCATTGTCAGAGAAAGAGATCACCGAGATGTCCTCATCACCCGTACCATGCGTGGCTAAGACCAGTGTTTTACTAATCATCGGCTCGTCAGAGCCAAGCTCTCATTTCAGGTTGCCCCTAAGACGGCGAAGGCAGCAAGCTTGCTCAAGAGGTTTTAACACTAAGCGTCTGGAGGATCCAGCAGCAGCTCATGCTTTCAGAGAGCAGCTCGAACATGAGCTGATAAACAACTCAACAACAAACAACCCAAATCCCCGTGCAGAATGGGATAATCTCGATACTACCATGATAAAAACCTGCAGAAACCCCCGGCTAGATCGAAAGAATACACCAGGATTGGATTGATGAAAATGACCCGGCAATCAATGTACTCGTCGATGATAAACGGGCTGCTTTAACAGACTGGCAGAGCAACTCTCAGTCTCGGACAAAAGCTGTTACCTTCTGCAAGAAGAAAGCGGCAGCCCAGCGGGAACTTTGCAATCTAAAGAAGGACTGGTTTAGAATAAAGCATGTGAAACACAAAAAAATGCTGATCAGCACAAGAAGCGTTAATTTTTCAATTCAACTAATATATTTTATTGGCCAAACACTCGTGGCGCAGTACCTCTCCACTCATCCGACAGTAACTCCCTAATTAAAGACGATGAATGTATCCTTCAGCACTGGAAAAAAAACATTACCATTCACTGCTCAACGGAAACACCGATGTGGATGTCCTGACGACCCAGAGCTACTCCACGTGAGCTATCCTTCATCCCTGGATGAGGTAGCTACTGCCATCAAACACATGAAAAATAACAAAGCCTCAGGGCCTGATGGAATCCCAGCCAAGGTGTATAGGGCAGGAGGACCTCTGCTTTCCAACAGTCTCCACTCTCCTGGAGAATATATGGGAAAAGGAGGAAATCCACCAAGCTCTTAAAGACGCCTCCAACTATCTATACAAAACAAAGAAGTATGTCTGTTTGTTTGTGTGTGTGTGTGTGTGTGTCCGCACAAGAATCTCGGAAACTACTTTACCGATGTGTAGTGATGATGGATGGTGTTATATGTAGTGATGATGGATGGTGTTATATGTAGTGATGATGGATGATGTTATATGTAGTAATGATGGATATTGTTATATATAGTGATGATGGATGTTGTTATATGTAGTGATTGAAGGTTCCGAAGGTTCCAAGTGTTCCCTGAAGAATGCAGTGATGGGTAGGGAAACACCGGGTAACATTGAAGTCCGTTTATTGAAGGATAGGAGAAGTACAAGTGGTGACTAGGGTGTGCCATGCACGGCTCACACAGTCAGACTGAGACTGCCTTGCCATATGGCAGCCTCGGGTCAATGTTGCCACATAACACGTGCAGTGTTGCCACGAAATTATATACATAGATGCTACTCGGCACAGTAGCTTATATACAAGGTTGCTACTCAGCACAGTAGCATAGATACAAAACCTACAGTGATGATGGGTGGTGTTATATGTAGTGATGATGGATGGTGTTATATGTAGTGATGATAGGTGGTGTTCTCAGTAGTGATCGGAAACTACTTTACCTATCTGTAGTGATGATAGATTGTGTTATATATAGTGATGATGGATGGTGTTATATGTAGTGATGATTGATGGCGTTATATGTAGTGATGATGGATAGTGTATATGTGGTTTGATGGATGATGTTATATGTAGTGATGATGGATGTTGTTATATGTAGTGATGATTAGACACTCTATCTATATAAAGCAAAGTAGTATGTCTGTTTGTGTGTGTGTGTGTGTGTGTGTGTGTGTTGTGTGTGTGTCCGCACGAGAATCTCGGAAACTACTTTACTGATCTGTGGTGATGATGGATGGTGTTATATGTATTGATGATGGATGGTGATATATGTAGTGATGATGTATGATGTTATATATAGTGATGATGGATGGTGTTATATGTAGTGATGATGGGTGATGTTATATGTAGTGATGATGTATCATGTTATATGTAGTGATGATGGATATTGTTATATGTAGTGATGATAGATGATGTTATATGTAGTGATGATGGATGGTGTTATATGTAGTGATGATGTATGATGTTATATGTAGTGATGATGGATGGTGTTATATGTAGTGATGATGGGTGATGTTATATGTTCTACATATAACATCACCCATCATCACTACATATAACACCATCCATCATCACTATATATAACAATATCCATCATCACTACATATAACATGATACATCATCACTACATATAACATCACCCATCAAACCACATATACACTATCCATCATCACTACATATAACGCCATCAATCATCACTACATATAACACCATCCATCATCACTATAAAATAAATCATACATCATCACTACATAAAACACCATCCATCATCACTACATATTATGTAGTGATGATGGATGGTGTTATATGTAGTGATGATGTATGATGTTATATTTAGTGAAGATGGATATTGTTATATGTAGTGATGATGGGTGATGTTATATGTAGCGATGATGTATGATGTTATATGTAGTGATGATGGATATTGTTATATGTAGTGATGATACATGATGTTATATGTAGTGATGATGGATGGTGTTATATGTAGTGATGAATGCATGATGTTATATGCAGTGATGATGGATATTGTTATATGTAGTGATGATGGGTGATGTTATATGTAGTGATGATGAGTGGTGTTATATGTAGTGATAATGGATGGTGTTATATGTAGTGATGATGGATGGTGTTATATGTAGTGATGATGGATGGTGTTATATGTAGTAATGATGGATAGTGTATATGTAGTGATGATGGATGGTATTATATGTAGTGTCGATGGATAATCTTATATGTAGTGATGATGGGTGGTGTTATATGTAGTGATCGGAAACTACTTTACCGATCTGTAGTGATGATGGATGGTGTTATATATAGTGATGATGGGTAGTGTTATAAATAGTGATAATGGATGGTGTTATGTGTAGTGATGATGGATGGTTTTATATGTAGTGATGATGGATGGTGTTATATGTAGTGATGATGGATGATGTTATGTGTACTGATGATGGATGGTGTTATCTGTAGTGATCATGGATGCTGTTACATGTAGCGATGATGGATGATGTTATATGTAGTGATGATGGATGATGTTATATGTAGTGATGATGAATGGTGTTATATGTAGTGATGATGGATGGTGTTATATGTAGTGATGATGGATGCTGTTATATATAGCGATGATGGATGATGTTATATGTAGTGATGATGGATGGTGTTACATGTAATGATGATGGATGGTGTTATATGTAGTGATGATGGATGAGGTTATATTTAGTGTTGATGGGTGGTGTTATATGTAGTGATCGGAAACTACTTTACCGATCTGTAATGATGATGGATGGTGTGATATGTAGAGATAATGGATGTTGTTACATGTAGTGATGATGGGTGGTGTTATATGTAGTGATGATGGATGGTGTTATATGTAGTGATGATGGATGGTGTTATATGTAGTGTGTGATGTGGATGGTGGTGTTATATGTAGTGATCGGAAACTACTTTACCGATCTGTAATGATGATGGATGGTGTGATATGTAGAGATAATGGATGTTGTTACATGTAGTGATGATGGGTGGTGTTATATGTAGTGATGATGGATGATGTTATATGTAGTGATGATGGATGGTGTTATATGTAGTGATGATGGATGATATTATATGTAGTGTTGATGGGTGGTGTTATATGTAGTGATCGGAAATTACTTTACTGATCGGTAGTGATGATGGATGGTGTTATATGTATTGATGATGGATGGTGATATATGTAGTGATGATGTATGATGTTATATGTAGTGATGATGGGTGGTGTTATATGTAATGATGGATGATGTTATATGTAGTGATGATGGATGGTGTTATATTTAGTGATGATGTGTGATGTTATATGTAGTGATGATGGATATTGTTATATGTAGTGATGATGGGTGATGTTATATTTAGTGATGATGGGTGGTGTTATATGTAGTGATGATGGATGGTGTTATATGTAGTGTTGATGGGTGGTGTTATATGTAGTGATCGGAAACTACTTTACCGATCTGTAATGATGATGGATGGTGTGATATGTAGAGATAATGGATGTTGTTACATGTAGTGATGATGGGTGGTGTTATATGTAGTGATGATGGATGGTGTTATATGAAGTGATGATGGATGATATTATATGTAGTGTTGATGGGTGGCGTTATATGTAGTGATCGGAAATTTCTTTACTGATCTGTAGTGATGATGGATGGTGTTATATGTATTGATGATGGATGGTGATATATGTAGTGATGATGTATGATGTTATATGTAGTGATGATGGGTGGTGTTATATGTAATGATGGATGATGTTATATGTAGTGATGATGGATGGTGTTATATGTAGTGATGATGTGTGATGTTATATGTAGTGATGATGGATATTGTTATATGTAGTTATGATGGGTGATGTTATATTTAGTGATGATGGGTGGTGTTATATGTAGTGATGATGGATGGTGTTATATGTAGTGATGATTGCTGGTGTTATATGTAGTGATGATGGATGTTGTTATATATAGTGATGATGGGTGGTGTTATATGTAGTGATGATTTGACAATAAAATAATAACAGCTTAATGATAAAGAAATATACTTTGCTGTACAATTGTAGTGAAAAACATTGTGAAACTTACATACACCGTTAATGAACTATTGAAGGAAGAAGAAGTTTTGGGGACTGAACAGTGAGACAATGTGGAACCTCCCGAAAGGTGGCGTCCTACTGTTGCCTAGCGGATGAGCCACCCGGAGGGAGGCGATTCTGCTAGTTGTCAATATTTAAAAGAACAAGGGAGACCGGTCAGACTGTGGTAACTAACGCAGGATCTCGCTGCTGTCCGTAGCAGGCAAGATTATCGACCTTGTGGTGAATGTATTTATGACTCAGATTCTCTTTCAGCCTGCCCCTGGTTCAGCTACACCTCCACCATCTATCCAGGTTAACGATACTACCCTTTCTAATGTTACCCACTTTCGGTAACTCGGCTCCAACCTGTCCACCACCGCGGACATCGATGAAGGGATTCAGCATCGGATCAAATTTGCATCTCAATTCTTTGGCAGACTCCGAAACCGTTTCTTCAGCTGTAGGGAGCAGAAATTATCTACAAAGTTACACGTTTATCGAGCAGTGGTCCTGCCCACCCTTCTATATGGCAGCGAGACATGGTCACATACAAGAGGCACCTCAAGGTACTTGAAAACTTTAACCAACGTAGTCTACGCTCAATCATCCGAATTCGCTGGGAAGACAAGAGAACAAATAGCAATATTCTTGCTGACACCAACTGTACAACCATCGAGGCTACCAATATCTACGAACAACTACGCTGAACTGGCAATGTTACCGGCATGGATGACAGTAAACTGCCAAAGCAACTACTTTACAGTCACCTAATGAATAGTAAGCATAATGCTGGCGGGTACCTGAAGAGCTATAAGGATAGTCTTAAGACAAACCTGAAAAATTGCCAATTCAACCCCCGCACCTGGGAGACGATTACTCCACATCGTAATGGTTGGAGGAGCATCATACAAGTTGTTAATATTTTCGAGTCAGCCCGACTGCAAATCGAGGCAGACAAGCGCAAACGCTGGAAAGACGATGCCGCCTCCCCTCCCGCAATAGATGTAGCCCCCCCACATATGCAACTTCTGTGTTCAACCTTGCCAGTCTCGTATCGGCCTCTTTAGTCACCTCAGAACTCACCAACCTAGGTGACATCCTTTATAACTCATATTATTATATCATAGTTAGATGATCGTCATACTCGATTCCGAGTGACAGCAAAGTAGTAGTAGTAGTGTTGGGGGAGGGGCTGCCGACCTGATTGGGCAACCCCACCTTGTAAGGTCATCCAAATGTGGTCGAAAATATAATTCTAATCACAGATCAAAGCACATTAAGCTGCAAAAATACCTACAAACATCCAGAAAGATATTTTGTGTTAAATACCAGCCCTGCTCACACATTATTATACTAAATTATATTGACATAACTTGTGGGTAATATGCTTAAGAAATATTTCATTATGCACAGCACAATACACCACTGTACATTACGCCATGCATAACAGTATATGTGAGTTGTAATTTTAACCACTAATAGAACAAAGCCAGACTTATACGGGCAATCTACTGAAAGAAGCTCATTCTCTGATCAGATTTCTTAAGGAGCAGACATGTTTAACTCTGTCTTGGAATACGTGTTTTTATTAGTGTGTTATAAACCCGAGAGATGGTACAGTAAGATGAATATTTTATTAGTTTTTTACCAGTGATAGAAGGAATACATGATAATACTTGACATATAACTTGAATATACTTTAGAAGTGCAATGTGATTGAAATTTTTATTATAAGCATTTATAAACAAAATAATTGTTTATGAACAAAAAATTATGTGTAATATTCTTTCAAAGATTATACACTATTGATATATATAGCAAATGAATATAATTTACTTAACTGTGAACATATGAAAGATGTATTATAGTATTTTTTTATTTGAAATAAATAGTGAGATACCACAGTAGTTATTTTTTAACATAATATATTTAATTTCTTTACTTGATTATTTACTTAAATACTCTCTTTTATGAACTGAACATTAGTGATTGAAGTGAATAATTTTATGATTAATTTACCTGGTATAGGTTACTGAAAATTATTAATTATTTCAGGGGATTATGTGCAGGCTGTGTATTGTCCAATGAAGTTTCAATTAATTTATGACGTAACCAGTTAGAAGATATTTGCTGGATCAGACAGCAATGTACCAGCTAAGTTGATGAACAGATATGATTGTGACTAGAGTAATATGATCACAAGAGAAGTTGTGAAAATTACAAGCTGATAAAGTTTATCTAGACTTGTTTTATTATGATGAATATTAATGAGAATTAGAAAATGTTCTATCTCATAAGTTTGTGTTACTGTTTTTGATTATATGATAATGATTTTTAGTTAATAATTCTGTATAAGTGTATCTTTAATTGAATACCTTAATTGAAAACCTTTGTTCGTTAAGATTTAAATAGGTTTCAAACTTTAAACATTGTAATCAGTTGGTGCTACCAACACTTACCGATTGCCTACCGCTCATATATCAATAACTGAATTATCTTGTCTGAATAACAAAGAATAAAGTAATAGATTCAAATAATATGATAAACCGGTGGGATTAGTAAGTTCACTATGCTGGTAACAGTTGGTGTGATTAAAAACACTATATTGCGTTCTGAGGAACAGAAAACTACAGCACTGTTGACGTGTTAATTTTCGAGGGTAATTTTATTAGACAAGCTCAGGGAATACTGAATTTTTATTTTTTTTTAATCAGGGAACATCAGGGAAATTCTTTTTATTAGAATGGGCCGGGAGAAATTATACACCAAAATCAGCAATAATCAATTTATTCTTATATTTTTTATTATTTTTTTTTATTGTTTTAATACATTTTATTTTATTTTATTTTTTATCACTATTGTTGTTTGGACAGTCGGACCCCGTCCATGTGGTATGGTTGTATATAGGACTCAAGATCCTTCACATTTTCGGGAGCCTGATCCGGAAATGAAAAGTTTATTTTCTTATTACTTTTGTTAATACAAAGGGAGGATGTTGCCTCTTTCACAGATTTTAAAATACTTACTAGTGTTTTTTCGGAACCGTCACTGATTACTCTTATCTTCTTGGCCTCAACGTCGGGGTCCAGTCTCAAGACTCCTTCAGCGGGCAAAAAATCGACCCTGATGTTTTGGTCATTCATCAGCACGGCGTCTTTCTCAAGACCATAATCCCTGTCACTCTCAGTTTTGTACCTAACTTCCGCTAATCCCATGTGGTGACCGGTGAGTTCATCTTTTGGCATATACATATCGACAATTGATAAATCCCCGTTCTAGCTCATAATCGCCTTCACGTCATCGAAGGTACACTTAACGTGAATGTTGTCGACCACTAACCCGTATTGATCATAGGAACGGAAGTGGGAGATGAGATGAGTGCCATAGGTGCTTCTAGTGTCTTCGTCGACATAACTGAAAACGACATCGTCGTCGTCGTCGTCGTCGTCGTCTTTGAAAACGACCTCAAAGTCGTCAACGTCATCAGACTCATCACTGTCGTCTTTGAAAACGACCTCAAAGTCGTCATCAGACTCATCACTGTCGTCTTTGAAAATGATTTCAATGTCGTCAACGTCATCAGACTCATCACTGTCGTCTTTGAAAACGACCTCAAAGTCGTCATCAGACTCATCACTGTCGTCTTTGAAAACGACCTCAAAGTCGTCAACGTCATCAGACTCATCACTGTCGTCTTTGAAAACGACCTCAAAGTCGTCATCAGACTCATCACTGTCGTCTTTGAAAACGATTTCAATGTCGTCAACGTCGGCGGTGTTGACGAGAGAGTTAATAAAATTTCTGTACATTTGGGCCTATCGTCGACCCCAGTCAGCGGCCGCTTTTCTTGCCTCAGCCACGCAACAGATAGAGCTAGTTTCCTTAGTCGTATTTATTTTGTTTGGAAGAGCATGGTTATTCTTCTAATGATTTCCGTTTTTTCTATAGTGTTGGGCCTGTCGCCGACCCCAGATAGAAGCATTTTTTCGGGCTATTTCCACTTTGTTCATTGTTATTCACAATCCTAATTAAGATATACTGAAGGTGTGCTGAACAGGATCAAGGAAACTATTTACACTCCAAATTTATAGTAAGAGGTTATTACAAGATTTTATCTTCCTATAGTATTGTTGTTATATGTAGTGATGATAGGTGGTGTTATATGTAGTGATGATGGATGGTGCTATATGTAGTGATGATGGATGGGTGTTATATGTAGTGATGATGGATAGTTTTATATGTAGTGATGATGGATGGTGCTATATGTAGTGATGATGGATGGTGTTATATGTAGTGATGATGGTTGGTTTTATATGTAGTGATGATGGTTGGCATTATATTTTAGTGATGATGGATGGTGTTATGTGTAGTGATGATGGGTTGTGTTATATGTAGTGATGAGGGATACCGTTATATGTAGTGATGATGGATGATGTTATAAGTAGTGATGATGGATGTTGTCATATGTAGTGATGATGCATGGTGTTATATCTAGTGATGATGCATGGTGTTATATGTAATGATGATGGGTGGTGTTATATGTAGTGATCGGAAAGTACTTTACTGATCTTTAGTGATGATGGATGGTGTTATATGTAGTGATGATAGATGGTGTTATATGTAGTGATGATGGATAATGTTATATGTAGTGATGATGGATGATGGTATATATGTAGTGATGATGGATGGTATATGTAGTGTCGATGGATTTTGGTATATGTAGTGATGATGGTTGGTGTTATATGTAGTGATGATGGATGGTGTTATATGTAGTGATGATGGATGGTGTTATATGTAGTGAGAATGGATAGTGTATATGTAGTGATGATGGAGAGTGTATTTGTAGTGATGATGGATGGTATTATATGTAGTGTCGATGGATGGTTTTATATGTAGTGATGATGGTTGGTGTTATATATAGTGATGATGGATGGTATTATATGTAATGTCGATGGATGATCTTGTATGTATTAATGATGGATGTTGTTCTATGTAGTGATGATGGGTGGTGTTATATGTAGTGATCGGAAACTACTTTACCTATCTGTACGTATGATGGATGGTGTTATATGTAATGATGATGGATGACAATATATTTTAGTGATAATGGATGGTGATATATGTAGTGATGATGGATGGTGTTATCTGTAGAGATAATGGATAGCATTATATGTAGTGAAGATGGATGATGTTATATTAAGGGCTGAGGAATGTTGTTACATGTAGTGATGATGGGTGGTGTTATATGTAGTGATGATGGATGGTGTTATATGTAGTGATTATGGATAATGTTATATGCAGTGATGATGGGTGGTGTTATATGTAGTGATCGGAAACTACTTTACTGATCTGTAGTGATGATGGATGGTGTTATATGTAGTGATGATGGTTAGTATAAATGTAGTGATGATGGATGATGTTATATCTATTGATGATGGATATTGTTATATGTAGTGATGATGGGTGGTGTTCTATGTAGTGATGATGGATGATGGTGTATATGTAGTGATGATGGATGGTGTTATATGTAGTGATGATGGGTAGTGCTATAAATAGTGATAATGGATGGTGTTATGTGTAGTGATGATGGATGGTGTTATATGTAGTGATGATGAATGGTGTTATATGTAGTGATGATGGATGATGTTATGTGTAGTGATGATGGATGGTGTTATCCGTTGTGATGATGGATGCTGTTTTTTGTAGCGATGATGGATGATGTTATATGTAGTGACTATGGATATTATTTTATATAGTGATGATGGTTGCTGTTATATGTAGTGATGATGGATGATATTATATGAAGTGATGATGGATGTTGTTATATGTAGTGATGATGGGTAGTGTTATATGTAGTGATAATGGATGGTGTTATGTGTAGTGATGATGGTTAGTGTAAATGTAGTGATGATGGATGATGTTATATGTAGTGATGATGGACGATGGTATTTATGTAGCGATGATGGATGTTATTATATGTAGTGTCGATGGATGGTCTTATTTGTAGTGATGATGGTTGGTGCTATATGTAGTGATGATGGATGGTATTATATGTGGTGTCAATGGATGGTGTTATATGTATTGATGATGGAGGTTGTTATATGTAGTGATGACGGGTGGTGTTTTATGTAGTGATGATGGACGATGGTATATATGTAGCGATGATGGATGGTATTATATGTAGTGTCGATGGATGGTGTTATATGTAGTGTTGATGGTTGGTGCTATATGTAGTGATGATGGATGGTATTATATGTAGTGTCAATGGATGGTGTTATATGTAGTGATGATGGTTGATGTTATATGTAGTGATGATGGATGGTATTATATGTAGTGTCGATGGATGATCTTATATGTAGTGGTGATGGATGGTGTTATATATAGTGAGAATGGATAGTGTATATGTAGTGATGATGGATAGTGTATATGTAGTGATGATGGATGGTATTATATGTAGTGATGATGGATGGTATTATATGTAGTGTCGATGGATGATCTTATATGTAGTAATGATGGATGTTGTTATATGTAGTGATGATGAGTGGTGTTATATGTAGTGATCGGAAACTACTTTACCGATCTGTAGTGATGATGGATGGTGTTATATGTAATGATGATGGATGGCAATATATTTTAGTGATGATGGATGGTGATATATGTAGTGATGATGGATGGTGTTATATGTTAAGATAATGGATAGCATTATATGGAGTGATGATGGATGATGTTATATTAAGGGCTGAGGGATGTTGTAATATGTAGTGATGATGGGTGGTGTTAAATATAGTGATGATGGATGTTGTTATATGTAGTGATGATGGATGGTGTTATATGTAGTGATGATGGATAATGTTAAAGGTAGTGATGATGGGTGCTGTTATATGTAGTGATTGGAAACTACTTTACTGATCTGTAGTGATGATGGATGGTGTTATATGTAGTGATGATGGTTAGTGTAAATGTAGTGATGATGGATGATGTTATATGTATTGTTGATGGATGTTTTTATATGTAGTGATGATGGGTGGTGTTATATGTAGTGATGATGGATGATGGTATATATGTAGTGATGATGGATGGTGTTATATGTAGTGATGATGGGTAGTGTTATAAATTGTGATAATGGATGGTGTTATGTGTAGTGATGATGGATTGTGTTATCTGTAGTGATGATGGATGATGTTATACGTAGCGATGATGGATGATGTTATATGTAGTGACGATTTAATGGTGTTATATGTAGTGGTGATGCATGGTGTTATGTGTGGTGATGATGGATGGTATATGTAGTGATGATGGATGGTGTTATATGTAGTGATGAAGGTTGCTGTTACAGGTAGCGATGTTGGATGATGTTATATGTAGTGATGATGGATGGTGTTTTATGTAGTGATGATGGATGGTGTTACATGGAGTGATGATGGATGATGTTATATGTATTGATGACGGATGTTGTTATATGTAGTGATGATGAGTAATGTTATATGTAATGATAATGGATGGTGTTATGTGTAGTGATGATGAGTGGTGTTATATGTAATGATAATGGATGGTGTTATGTGTAGTGATGTTGGATGGTGTTTTATGTAGTGATGATTTAATGGTGTTTTATGTAGTGATGATTTAATGGTGTTATATGTAGTGATGATGGATGGTGTTATATGTAGTGATGATGGATGGTGTTATATGTAGTGATGATGGATGATGTTATATGTAGTGATAATGGATAGTGTTTTATGTAATGATGATGGATGTTGTTACATGTAATGATGATGGGTGGTGTTATATGTAGTGATGATGGATGTGGTTATATGTAGTGATGATGGATGGTGTTATATGTAGTGTTGATGGATGATGTTATATGTAGTGATGATGGATGGTCTTATATGTAGTGATGATGGATGATGTTATATGTAATGATGAAGGATGTTGTTATATGTAGTGATGATTGTTGTTTTGTATGTAGTGATGATGGATATTGTTATATGTAGTGATGATGGATGATGTTATATGTAGTGTTGATGGATGATGTTTTATCTAGTGATGATTTAATGGTGTTATATATAGTGATGAAGGATGGTGTTATATGTAGTGATGGTGGGTGATGTTATATGTAGTGATGATGAATGGTGTTATATGCAGTGATGATGAATGGTGTTACATGTAGTGATGATGGATGGTGTTATGTGTAGTGATGATGGTATGAGTTTATATGTAGTGATGATTTGATGGTGTTAAATGTAGTGATGATGGATGGTGTTATATGTAGTGATAATGGATGGTGTTATATGTAGTGATGATGGATAATGTTATATGTAGTGATGATGAATGGTGTTATATGTAGTGATGATGGATGTTGTTATATGTAGTGATGATGGGTGGTGTTCTATGTAGTGATGATGGATGATGGTATATATGAAGTGATGATGGATGGTGTTATATGTAGTGATGATGATTGGTGTTATATGCAGTGATGATGGAATGTGTATATGTAGTGATGATGAATTGTGTTTTCTGTAGTGATGATGGATGCTGTTATATATATTGATGATGGATGAAGTTATATGTAGTGATGGTTGATGGTGTCATATGTAGTGATGATGGATGGTGTTATATGTAGTGATGATGGATGATGTTATATGTAGTGATGATGGATGCTGTTATATGTAGTGATGATGGATGTTGTTACATGTAGTGATGATGGGTGGTGTTATATGTAGTGATCAGAAACTACTTTACTGATCTGTTGTGATGATAAATGGTGTTATATATAGTGATGATGGATGGTGTTATATGTAGTGATGATGGATAGTGTAAATGTAGTGATGATGGTTGATGTTATATGTATTGATGATGGATGTTGTTATATGTGGTGATGATGGGTGGTGTTATATGTAGTGATGATGGATGATGGTGTATATGTAGTGATGACGGATGGTGTTATATGTAGTGATGATGGATTGTGTTATATGTAGTGATGATGGATGATGTTATATGTAATGATGAAGGATGTTGTTATATGTAGTGATGATGTGTTGTTTTGTATGTAGTGATGATGGATATTTTTATATGTAGTGATGATGGATGATGTTATATGTAGTGTTGATGGATGATGTTTTATGTAGTGATGATTTAATGGTGTTATATATAGTGATGAAGGATGGTGTTATATGTAGTGATGGTGGGTGATGTTATATGTAGTGATGATGAATAGTGTTATATGTAGTGATGATGAATGGTGTTACATGTAGTGATGATGGATGGTGTTATGTGTAGTGATGATGGTATGAGGTTATATGTAGTGATGATTTGATGGTGTTATATGTAGTGATGATGGATGGTGTTATATGTAGTGATAATGGATGGTGTTATATGTAGTGATGATGGATAATGTTATATGTAGTGATGATGAATGGTGTTATATGTAGTGATGATGGATGTTGTTATATGTAGTGATGATGGGTGGTGTTATATGTAGTGATGATGGATGATGGTATATATGTAGTGATGATGGATGGTGTTTTATGTAGTGATGATGGATGGTGTTAGTGATGATGGATGATGTTATATGTAGTGATGATGGATGGTGTTATATGTAGTGATGATGGATGATGTTATATGTAGTGATGATTTAATGGTGTTATATGTAGTGATGATGGATGGTGTTATATGTAGTGTTGATGGATGGTGTTATATGTAGTGACGATGGATGATGATATATGTAGTGATGATGAATGGTGTTATAAGTAGTGATGATGGATATTGTTATATGTAGTGATGATGGGTTGTGTTATATGTAGTGATGATAGATGATGGTATATATGTAGTGATGATGGATAGTGTTATATGTAGTGATGATGGATGGTGTTATATGTAGTGATGATGGATGATGTTATATGTAGTGATGATGGATGGTGTTATATGTAGTGATGATGGATGATGTTATATGTAGTGATGATTTAATGGTGTTATATGTAGTGATGATGGATGGTGTTATATGTAGTGTTGATGGATGGTGTTATATGTAGTGACGATGGATGATGATATATGTAGTGATGATGAATGGTGTTATATGTAGTGATGATGGATATTGTTATATGTAGTGATGATGGGTTGTGTTATATGTAGTGATGATAGATGATGGTATATATGTAGTGATGATGGATGGTGTTATATGTAGTGATGATGGATGGTGTTATATGTAGTGATGATGGATGATGATATATGTAGTGATGATGAATTGTGTTATATGTAGTGATGATGGATGTTGTTATATGTAGTGATGATGGGTTGTGTTATATGTAGTGATGATGGATGATGGTATAGATATAGTAATGATGGATGGTGTTATATGTAGTGTTGATGGATGGTGTTATATGTAGTGATGATGGATGATGATATATGTAGTGATGATGAATGGTGTTATATTTAGTGATGATGGATGTTGTTATTTGTAGTGATTATGGGTTGTGTTATATGCAGTGATGATGGATGATGGTATATATGTAGTGATAATGGATGGTGTTATATGTAGTGATGATGGATGGTGTTATATGTAGTGATGATGGAATGTTCTATATGTAGTGATGATGGCTAGTGTAAGTGTAGTGATGATGGATGATGTTATATATATTGATGATGGATGTTGTTATATGTGGTGATGATGGGTGGTGTTATATGTAGTGATGATGTTTGATGGTATATATGTAGTGATGATGGATGGTGTTATATCTAGTGATGATGGATGTTGTTAAAGGTAGCGATGATGGATGATGTTATATGTAGTGATGATGGATTGTGTTTTATGTAGTGATGATGGATGGTGTTATATGTAGTGATGATGGATGATATTATATGTAGAGGTGATGGATGTTGTTATATGTAGTGATGATGAGTAGTGTTATAAGTAGTAATAATGGATGTTGTTGTGTGTAGTGATGATGGATGGTGTTTTATGTAGTGATGATTTAATGGTGTTATGTGTAGTGATGATGGGTGGTGTTATATGTAGTGATGATGGATGGTGTTATATGTAGTGATTATAGATGATGTTATATGTAGTGATGATGTGTGGTGTTATATGTAGTGATCGGAAATTAGTTTATCGATGTGTAGTAATGATGGATGGTGTTATATGTAGTGATAATGGATGTGGTTACATGTATTGAAGATGGGTGGTGTTATATGTAGTGATGATGGATGGTGTTATATGTAGTGATGATGGATGATGTTATATGTAGTGATGATGTGTGGTGTTATATGTAGTGATCGGAAATTACTTTACCGACCTGTAGTGATGATGGATGGCATTACATTTTAGTGATGATGGATGGTGTTATATGTAGTGATGATGGATGGTGTTATATGTAGTGATAATGGATTGCGTTATATGTAGTGATGATGGATGTTGTTACATGTAGTGATGATGGGTGGTGTTATATGTAGTGATGATCGATTTTGTTAGTGATGATGGATGATGTTATATGTAGTGATGATGGATGCTGTTATATGTAGTGATGGTGGTATGGTGTTATATGTAGTGATGATGGATGGTGTTATATGTAGTGATCAGAAACTACTTTACTGCTCTGTAGTGATGATAGATGGTGTTATATGTAGTGATGGTGGTATGGTGTTATATGTAGTGATGATGGATGGTGTTATATGTAGTGATAATGGATAGCGTTTTATGTAGTGATGATGGATTTTGTTACATGTAGTGATGATGGGTGGTGTTATATGTAGTGATGATGGATGTGGTTATATGTAGTGATGATGGATGGTGTTATTTGTAGTGATGATGGATGATGTTATATGTAGTGATGAAGGATGTTGTTATATGTAGTGATGATGTGTTGTGTTATATGTAGTGATGATGGATATTGTTATATTCAGTGATGATGGATGCTGTTATATGTAGTGTTGATGGATGATGTTATATGTAGTGATGATTTAATGGTGTTATATATAGTGATGATGGATGGTGTTATATGTAGTAGTAATGACGGATGACGTTATATGTAGTGATGATGGATGGTGTTATATGTAGTGATCTCAAAAAAACTCCAACCAACCGGATCTGACACACCCAACCCGACCCGACCTGACTCGCCTGAGAGAACGAGAGAAGGAGAGAGAGACTAACGTAGAAAAGTCGTATTCCTTGCAATGTTTTACAGCTATTTTCATCCTAAGGTTCTCTTTCATTATGGCTTACTTTTCTCTGCATCTAACCTCCATCCTTATATCTACTACACGTTCATTACAATACACATACAACCCGTTCACTACAACACCAGTACTACACGGTCACTACACCACCTGTACTACACGTTCATTACAACACCTGTATTACACGTTCGCGACAATACTAGTGCGACTCTTTTACTACAACACCAGTACTACATCAAGCGACTTCAGTTCCCGGTTAAAGTGAGCTTTGCTATGACCCTCTACAAAAGCCAGGGACAGTCCCTAAAGACAGTTGGCCTAAACTTGGTGTTTACTTGCTTCTCTCACCGACAGTTCTATGTTGGATGCTCCAGAGTGGGAATTAGCAGAAATCTCTACATACTTGCTCCTAATGGCAAAACCAAAAATGTGGTCTACCTTAA
Source organism: Homarus americanus (assembly GCF_018991925.1). Classification (NCBI taxonomy): domain Eukaryota; kingdom Metazoa; phylum Arthropoda; class Malacostraca; order Decapoda; family Nephropidae; genus Homarus; species Homarus americanus. Next base: position 30,864,984 of record NW_024713129.1, on the reverse strand, counting down.
TGCAATACAGTGAGACAATATGGAGGCCCCGGATGGTGGCGTCCTACTTTGGCCTACGTTTCTGCTAGTATTGAATATGTAGAACTAGTGTTGTAGTGAATATGTAGTACTAATATTGTACTGAATATGCAGTGCTAGTTTCATAGTGAACGTGTAAATATAGCGTTGTTGAACAAGTAGTACTATTAGTGTAATAAACTTGTAGCACTGGTGTTATAGTGAACATGTAATGCAGATGTTGTACTGAACAGGCTGTACTAGAGCTGCCCTGAACATGTAGTGCTAGTTTTGTAGTGAAAATGTAATAATGTTGAAGAACAAGTACTTCTGTTGTTGTAGTGAACTTGTAGTAACAGTGTTATAGTGAAAATGTAGTACTAGCGTTGTAGTGAACATGTAGTAATGGTGTGGCAGTAATGGGCGCCTCGAACTGGTTAACTACATTCCCGAAAAGGGCAAATGGTTTCAGTCTCAATAAAATAGAATTTAAAGATGCCAATGCTCTAAGGTACGGTAGGCCAGTAGAAGGTTTGCTCTCCCTATATGTGTGTGGCTCTTCCTATGACGTCGATCACGTCATAGTGTGCAAGAAAGGGGGCTTCATATAAATGAGGCATGACGAAGTAAGGGATCACACAGCAAATATGTTGAAGGAAATCTGCCGTGAGATCAGGGTAGAACCGACCCTCCTCCCATTAGACGGTGAGAATTTCCAACATAGGACTTCAAACACATCCAACGAAGCCTGTGTTAACGTCAGTGCTCGGGGATTCTGGATGCGGTGACAGCGAGCCTTTTTCGATATCTGGATTTTTGATCCAATGGCCGCATGTCACCGTAACTTAGCTCTCGATGCTGCACACAGGAGGAACGAGAATGACAAGATAAGGGCATAAGGGGAGAGAATTCAGAACGTATATCAAGGTAGCTTCACTCCTTTAGTGTTCACAACCTCTGGTGGGATGGGACCAAGTGCAAGATGTTTCTACGCCAGACTCGCGTAGGTGATCTCCGAACAGAAGCAGCAGCCCAGAAGTTATGTTACAGCCTGGATGAGATGTCGACTGTCTACTTAGGTCAGCTTTGCTCTGCCTCAGGGGAACGAGAGCTTCGGCCCCAAAGCCGACAACAGCTGCAGATATTGACTATGAGACTACAGTCACTGAATGCCGCATACATCTGCGGCTCAACTAACTCAACGCAGCTAGGATAGCTACTTATGTATTAGGATATTTAATATCAAGGTAATAAAATGTCCGCGATGGTGTGGCTATTGTGGGAGGCCGGAGGCCACTTTAAAAAGAAAAAAAAAAGAATAGTGTTGTTGAACATGTAGTACTAGTGTTGTAGGAAGCATGTATTTCTGTACTAGTGTTCAAGTGAACATGTAATACTGTGCTAGTGTTGCAGTTAACATTAAGAACTGTTGTTGTAGAAATAATGTAGTAATTGTGTTGTAATGAACATGTATTACTGTACTAGTGTTGCAGTGAATATGTAGTATTAGTATTGTAGAAATAATGTAGTAATTGTGTTGTAATGAACATTTAGTATTCGTATTGTTGAACATGTACTACTAGTGTTGTAGTGAACATGTTGTACTGTACAAGTGTTGTAGTGAATTCGTAATACTGTACTAGTGTTGTCGTGAACATGTTGAACTAGTGTTGTAGTGAACATATAGTACGAGTGTAGTAGTCGACATGTAGTATTAGTCTTGTTGATCATGTAGTACTAGTGTTATATTGAATATGTAGTACTAGTGTTGTAATGAACATATATTAACAGTGTTTTAGTGAACATGGCATACTAAGGTTAGAGTGAACAGGTAGTACATTAGATTTGTAGTGAATATGTACTACTAGTCGTTTTGAACATGTAGTACTAGTGTTGCAGTGAACATCTAGTTCTAGTATTGCAGCGAACATGTTATATTAGTGTTGTAATGAACATTCAGTACTAGTGTTCCAGTGCTGTAGTGAAAATGTAACACTAGTGTTGTAGATTTTAAAAGAGTAATAAATATCTGATCTTAGAAACACACTAACAAAACAGACCACTATGAAATGAAACGTCACTCCAGTCTTTATTTACATCATGCCAAATAGACACACCAAGAAACTGTGCAGTATATCATATAAACTTTAAACCCTCTATAAAATTAAACGTTTTAAACCACAATTAGCATCTATTATGAGCTATAATTTCACTATGAGTCATAAATTAACTAACGTCGTAAAAATACGCACAACTAACCTGAGCACTGTGAACATTTTCAGCGAAATTTTTTTTAAATGGACCTGTGTGTGTGGTGGGGGATTATATTCCAAACAGCAGTAACTGCAACAATAACAGCAACATTAACAACAATAAAACCAATTACAATAAATACAACAGCAACAACAGCAAAAACAACACATTTCATCATCATCAACAATAACAACAAAAATACAAGATGAAAGAATGATAATAACTGTTGACGGAAAGTAGACTATTTGATGGGGTGAACATGGTCGAATAATTGAAGGTTCTGGACGGATGATAGTCGGATAATGGTGGTTTTGGACGGAAGATAGTCAGTTAACTGAAGGTTTTAGACGGAATATAGCCGGATAATTGAAGGTTTCGGACGGATGATAGTCGGATAATTGAAGGTTTTGGAAAGATGACAGTCAGGTAATTAACGGTTTTGACGAATGGTAGTCGGATAATTGACGGATTAGACGGAAGATAAACTGATAATTGAAGGGTTTGGGGCGAAAGGTACTCGGATAATTGAAGATTTTAGATGGAAGATAGTCAGATCACTTTCTCACTAACTCTCACATTCACTCATTTAACTTTCTCACTCACTCATTCATCCAATCACTCATGTAAGCTGAGTAACGCCCCATCATTACTCACCCACCGTGTCGAAACTCACTGGTATCATAACTCACTCACCTGTGTCGTAACTCACTCACCCGTGTCGTAACTCACTCACCCGTGTCGTTACTCACTCACCCATATTGAAATAGGACCGTGACAGAACTAACAACAACATTAACACTCTGACCTCATACCAATACTAGTAACTCACACAAACACTGGAAACTTACACTATGGTGGTAACTCACACAAACGCCTGGAAACTTACACTATGCTGGTAACTCACACTAATGCTGGGAATTCACAGCATGCTGGGAACTCACAGTGAAACTGAGTACTCACACTACACTGGGAACTCACACTAACGCTGGAAACTCGCACTAACGCTGGGAAGTCACTCGATACTGGGAACTCACACTAATGCTGGGAACTCGCACTAGCGTGGGAACTCACACTAGCGCTAAAAACTCTCTCTGATACAAAGAACTCACACTGATGCAGGGAATCACACTATGCTGTGAATTCACACTAATGCTGGGAACACACATTAATCTAGGGAACTCACACAGAAACAGAACTCACTCTAACGCTAGGAACTGTCACAAACGCTGGGAACTCACACTATTACTTGGAGTTCACACAGACGCTGAGAACTCACACTGAAGCTGAGAAATCTCACTAACGCTGGGAAGTCACACTGACACTGAGAAATCACACAGACACTGAGAACTCACACTAACGCTAGGTGTTCACACTAACTCTGGGGACACACATAAATGCTGGGAACTCATAATAACGCAAGGAACACTCACAGAAAAAAGCTCAGACTTACGCTGGGAGCTCACACTATGCTGAGAACTCATACTAATTCTGGGAACTCACACAGAAAGGTGAGAATTCATATTAACACTAGGAACTCACATTAACGCTGGGGACACACATTAATGCTGGGAACACTTACTTACGCTAGGAACTCACACTGAAGCTGAGAACTCACATCAACGCTGGGAACTCACACTGACGGTGTGACTCACACTAACGATACGGACTCACACTTTGCTGGGAGGTCACACTGACGAAGGGAACTCACACTAACACTGGGAACTCACATTGACGCTGGGAACTCGCATTAACGCTGGGAACTTACACTGAAGCTGAGAGCTCACATTAACGTTGGGAACTGACACTGAGGCAGGGAACTCACACTAACGCTGGGAACTCACACTAACGCTATGAACTCATTCTAACGCTGGAAACTCACTAACCCTGGGAACTCGCACAAAAACCTGAGAACATACACTAACGCTGGGAACTCACACTAACACTATGCTGGGAATTCACACTCACGCTAAGAAGTCACACAGAAGTTGAGAACTTACAGTAACGCTAGGAACTCACAATATGCTGGGAACTCACGCTAATGCTGGTAACTCACACCGATACTGGGATCTCAGACAGAAAGCTGAAAACTCAAACTAACTCTGGGAATTCACACTGATGCTGAGAACTCACAGTAATGCTGGGAACTCACATTATGCTGGGATCATATACTGACACTGGGAACTCACACTGAAGCCGAGAATTCGAGAATTCACAGTAATGCTGGGAACTCACATTGGGGGTGAGAACTCACACTTAAGCTGAGAGCTCACACTTAAGCTGAGAAATCACCCTTATGCTGAGAACCCACAGTAACGCTGGGAGCACTCATTGGGGGTGAGAACTCACACTAACTCTGGGAACACACGCTGAGGCTGGGAACTCACACTAATATTGATAACTCACACAGAATCTGAGAACGCACACTAATGCTAGGAACTCACACTAATGATGGGAACTCACACTAAAGCTGGGAACTCACACTAATGTTGAGAACGCACACAGAAAGCTGAGTACTCACATTAACGCTGGGAACTAACACAGAAAGCTGAGAACTCACACCAATGCTAGGAACTCACACTAATGCTTGAAATCACACTAAAGCTGGGAACTCACACTAATGCTGGGAACTCACACTAATGTTGAGAACGCACACAGAAAGCTGAGTACTCACACTAACGCTGCAAACTAACACAGAAAGCTGAGAACTCACACCAATGCTAGGAACCCACACTAATGCTTTGAACTCACACTAACTCTGGGAATTTACTCTAATGCTGTGAACTCACACTGAAACTGAGAACGAACACTAACGCTGGGAAGTCAAACCAACGTGTCAGTATAGGTCATGACCACATGTGTCACTATAGGTCATGACCCTCCATGTAAGTGTAGGTAGTGACCATCCATGTCAGTGTAGGTCGTGACCATCCACATCAGTGTAGGTCGTGATCATCATGTCAATGTTGGTAGTGACCATCCGGGTCTGTGCGTGAAGTGGAAACTCAGGAAGTGACCAGATTTCTTTTATGAAATCTATGATTACAGTCTCAACAAATAACACATTTTCCAGCAGTGCAGGTGTGTGAGGAAGGCTGGTATGTCCCCCTCCCCAAACACACACACACCGTCATACGCATGCAAATAGACACACAATCAATCTTACACAACCATTGTTACATATGTCGATGTATTTACATAACATTAAGATGTGTATTTTAGCTCATTTCGTGCCAGTCACCATTGCTAGAGTGGTTTTCTATAAATCAAGTATGAACGAAAGACGTACGTCCTTTGTAGCAATTAGCTTATTTTTTGCATTATATGTAAATTATAATGGTTCTATGTAATTTTTAATATTTTGCAATCATTTAATATTATGTACTTATTTAGAGAAGTTTTGAGTTAATATTCTAATTGTAGGAGATGTATTTGTTGTTTACATTGATAAGCTGCCTTCCTCCACCCGTGGGTGCATACAGGGTGTGGATGTGAGCCAGGAAAGTGATTGTAATCTTGTTTCAATTATTGTGTATCCGACTTTTTGGTATTAATTTACTTATCAGCTTTAGGGGCGAATACTAAGTGATACTTTTGTGAATGGAAAAACAGCCATATTATGGAATTATGATAGATAGAATACTAAATCAGTCGGGTCACAGGAAAATGCAACTCTGTACTCTTGTTTTACTGTAAATATAATAATTGTTGCCTATTATTAGTTGGTATTTATCAGTGTTGACTCAATTTGCACAGTATAATAAATGATTTCCTTGGATGTATTCTCACAATGTAATAAGTACATTAAATGTCATATTCAACTGTCAGCTGGAAGTAACAAAAGATTGTAGATGGCTCCACATGATTCTGGTAGGTTAACCAAAGTTGTTATTTCAGAATGTAAATCTGATTAATGAGCCTAGAAATTGGAGCAATGGTGAAAGAGGAGGATTATTCAGTAGTGGCCGTGACACACACACACAGACAGAGAGACAGAGCCTTTCATCTCAATGACCACATCCGCTACAGGTCCCTTCGCAACCGAGTCATCCGCGAAATACGCACAGCAAAGAAGTCCCACTAGCCAACCAAATTACAACACCTGAAGCAGACCAACATCAGTCAATGGTAGGGTAAGTTTAAAGAACTCTGTGGACTAAACAATAAGACACACCCCCTCCCCTTCCTTAGCCATCTCACTAATGTTGACGCAGCTGAGCAATCAAATAACCATTTCGCTACTATATGCCAGACGCTCCCCCGGCTTGACACAACCACTCTCCTTGCTTACCTACCAGCCCCCCTTCCCACTGACTTAGTAGAAGAATTTGAAGTAGCAAAACGCCTGGACAAACTAAAATTAAAACGCTCTACCACCCCCATTGACTTACCAATGAAACTCTTCAAGGAGTTCTCCCCGGAGCTTGCTAAACTCCTATGCTCCATCAGCAATGCTTCTCTCAGTCAAGCCAGATGCCCAGCTGACTGGAAGACCTCTTATGTATCACCAGTGCCCAAGTCAACCAGCACACAATCCTTAAATCAGCTACGATCTATTGCAATCACCCCAATACCCAGCCTAATCTGTGAAAGTTTTGTGTTCGACTGGGCTTATGCTGATATTGCAGGAGTCGTAGACCATCAGCAATTTGGCAACATGAAAACTTCCTCTACCACTCACTGTCTTGTCAGCTTTCTCGATTACATATACCGCCATCTCGAGAAACGAAAAACGTCTGTAGCTGTCGCCTTCATTGATTTCACTAAAGCATTCGACCTAGTCGACCACAATATAATCATCAACAAAGCTATTGACCTCGGGCTTCGGAGAAGTCTTATACCATGGCTTACAGACTTCCTCAGTGACCGACGCCAAGCTGTACACTTCCGAGGGGCTGTCTCCACCTTTCAGTCATTCACCTGTGGCGTCCCCCAAGGCACCAAGATGGGACCACTCTGCTTCCTTATGCTCATCAATGATGCCCTAAGAGAAACCCCTGCTCGCTGGAAATATGTCGACGACTCCACCATTGGGATCAGCGTCAACAATTCTGCTCCCAATTATACCGCCCTTCAGGATTTATTGAACAGTCTCCAAAACTGGGCCACCAACAACCATGTCACCATCAACCATACCAAGACCATGGTTATGCACATCAACCTTTCCTCCGACATTGTCCCACCTCCTTCCATTACTTTAGGTCCGAACACACTCCAGGTTGTAGATTCCACGAAGCTCCTCGGCGTCACCATAGACAACAAACTAAATTGGAAACCGGCAGTGAAGCTGTCAAATCCTCCAGTTTCCGTCTCCACCTCCTCCGCCGACTCAAGTCCCTCGGAGTTCCTGCACCCGAGCTCCTCAGTGTTTACACGACATTCATACTTCCCAAGCTCACCTATGCCTCTCCCACCTGGTCTTCCTCCCGAAATGCCACACAACGTAAACACCTAGAAAAAGTGCAAAAGAAGGCATGCAAGATTATTCTCTCCCCTTTCTACTCCACATATCAAGAAGCGCTCAACACACTGACCCTTTCGACTCTCATTGACCATCACCACCACCTCATCTGCAAATTTGGTAAGAAGCTTCTACACCATCCTCGACACCGGCTCCTACTACCACCTGAGATCCCCAGCCCGAGAATTGCTGTTCGACACCACAACCGCATCCAGCCCATACGTGCACGAACTGACCGCTATAAGAACAGCCCAGTCCCAAACCATTGTAAAAATTATCAATAACTTGTAATAAACCAGTGTATTCACTCCCAGTAAATACTACTTCTTGCACTGTCACTATGTTGAAATGCACTGTAATTTGAGCTTTTCCCCATCTAGTTATTATATATCTTATTTGTATCACTTATGTTACTTGTATATTATTTGTAAATCGAAACCCATTCCCCAAATATGTAATTGTATATTTTCAGCCTTCTGGCTGCCAAGCTCTTTCAATAAACCGTTAATTATTATTATTATTTATTATTATTACACACACACACACAAACACCACTGCTTCTGTGGGTTAGGCCTCCTAACACAGCCCCAGCAGTACATCAGGCGACACTGGCTACTAATACCACAGCAAAGCAATTTCGGTTTCCTCCACAGTAATGTTACTTCCAACCACTTACTAGCCACAACTTAACTCTTTGCCACCCTCACTAACCACTACTTAACTCATTGCCACCAGCACTAGAAACAACTTAAGTCTATGTCACCAGCACTAACGACAACTGAATTCTTTGTCGCTAGCACTAACCACAACTTAACTCTTTGCCGCTAGCACTAACCACAACTAAACTCTTTGCCATTAGCACTAACACCAACTTAACTCTTTGCCACCAACACTAACCACAACTTAAGTCTAAGTCACCAGTACTAACGACAACTTAATTCTTTGCCACCAGCATTAACCAAAACTTAACTTTTTGCCGCTAGCACTAACCACAACTTAACTCTTTGCCGCTAGCACTAACCACTACTTAATTCATTGCCACTAGCACTAACTGTAGATATATGAGACGAATATGGCTGTAATATGTAACTCTGTACTATTTACCATTATTGATTCAGGTCTCTGTATTATATGTTATAATCATACTCCCTTTTGTCACCAAGTGTTAGTTCAGACTTTGGGCACATGTGCACTGTACGCGCATGCGCAGATAGAGATACCCAGAGAGATTCTAAGACAGGACGCTGTTTACCCCTGTCTTAACTCCTTTTGTGTTTGTCCCAGAAATAGAACTTACGAACTTGACATCAGTGTGTTTCCTTTACCCCTGAGTATAAGGACCACCTGAGTCTCCCACACTAACCACAACTTAACTCTTTGCCGCTAGCACTAACCCCTACTTAACTCATTGCCACCAGCACTAACCACTACTTAACTCTTTGCCACCAGCACTAACCACAACTTAAATCTTTGCCACCAGCACTAACCACTACTTAACGCATTGCTACCAGCAGCAACCACAGCTTAACTCATTGCCACCAGCACTAACCACAACTTAAGTCTATGTCACCAGCACTAACTACAACTTAATTCGTTACCACTAGCACTAACCACTACTTAACTCATTGCCACCAGCACTAACCACTACTTAACTCTTTGCCACCAGCACTAACCACAACTTAAATCTTTGCCACTAGCACTAACCACTACTTAACCCATTACCACCAGCATTAACTACTACTTAAATCTTTGCCACTAGCACTAACCCCAACTTTACTCTTTGCCACCAGCACTAACCACAACTTAACTATTTGCCACCAGCACTAACCTCAACTTAAATCTTTGCCGCCAGCACTAACCACAACTTTACTCTTTGCCACCAGCACTAAACACAAATTAACTCTTTGCCACCAGCACTTACCACAACTTAATTCTTTGCATCCAGCACTAACCACAACTTAATTCGTTACCACCAGCACTAACCACAACTTGATTCTTTGTCGCTAGCACTAACCACAACTTAATTCGTTACCACCAGCACTAACCACAACTTAATTCTTTGCATCCAGCACTAACCACAACTTAACTCTTTGCCACCAGCACTAACCACAACTTAACAATTTGCCACCAGCACTAACTACAATTTAACTCTTTGCCCTCAGCACTAACCACAACTTAACTCTTTGTCACAAGCACTAAACACAACTCTTTGCCACCAGCACTAACCAATCCTTAACTCTTTACCAATAAAACTATTTTATTAGAGAATTGAGTTTATAATGTCGAATTCTTAACAAAACTAGCCTGCAATTTTTGAAGACACGTTTGTGACCAATTCTGTCTTTATACCTAATATATTGCTATTTTTATTAATAAGCTGTGCCTATATTGTTGTTTTTCTCTTACTACGACCTTCTGCTACGTGTGTTTGGGGTTTATTTCGTCTTCGTGTAAGGGATGATTGTTGTTATGGTTGGGAGATGTAAGCGGATAGTTACAGAGGCTTAGCTCTATGTGTGTGTGTGTGTGTGTGTGTGTGTGTGCGAGAGAGATAGAGAAACAGGCAGACAAACAGACAGATAGACAGGCAGACAGGCAGAGACAAGCATAGAGAGAGGGAGAGAGAGAGACAGAGATAGACAGACAGACAAAGACAAATATACATATACCTTATATTATGTACCTCCAATATAAACTATTAGAGAAGCTGATAATAGAGGAAGATAGGGAGAGGGAAGGGGGGGAGGAGAGGAGAGGTGTGTGGAAGAAATATGGAGGAGGGAGAGAAGAGGAGCAATCGAGAAAGAAAGGGTGTGGGAGGAGATCGAAGAGAGTAGGGAGGGGTAGGCTGGAGGAAGAGGAAGGAAGAGTAGGGAGGTAGGGGTGAGTGAGGAGCTAGGATGGAGAGAGGGGGTAGAAGGAATAGAGGAAGGAGTTAAAGGATGTGTGGGTGGGAGGTGGAATGACGGAGTTAGGGAGTGTGAGGGAGTGTGTAGGAAGAGGAATAGGAGGAAGGGAGTGTACAGAAGAAGGAAGGAGGAAAAGAGTGTAAGTGAAGAAAAGGGGAGGGGTGAGTAAAAGGAGGAATAGGAGGATGAAGGCAGTGTGTAAAGGAAAGGAGGGGGTTTATAGAAGGAGGAAGGAGGAGCGAGGGAGTGTGTAAATGGAAGGAGGGAGTTTTTAAAAGGAGGGGGGGAGGGAGGGAGACAAAAACTACCTGGCAATATACTGAAAGGAAGAAGACAGATTGAGGCAGTCTTGTGAACTCAACTGAGGAGGTGATAGACGAGGTGTGGTGGTGTTGGGGGGGGAGTTCCATCGTTCCCCTACCTCTTCTCCTCTTTTTCCTCCTCCACTCCCTACCCACTCCTACCATTCCTCCCCTCTCTCCCCAACCTTATACCTTAACCCTCTCACCCCTCCAATGTTGCCCACTGAAGTATCTTAGCTCTCACCTGCCCACCTCCATGAATATCACAAGCCTTTGGCAAACTATATACCTGTTTCTTCAGCTGCAAGGAGCTGAAATTATCTACAAAGCTGCACCTGCATCGACCATTGGTCCTCCACATCCTGCTGTATGGCAGCCAGACATGGGTCACATACAGGAGGCACCTGAAGGCACTTGAAAACTTTCACCAACGCAGTCTACGTTCCATCCTCTGAGTTCACTGGAAAGACAAGAGAACACCTGCCAGTATTCTTGCTGACACCAACTGTAGGAGCATCGAGGCTACCCTTATTCATGAACAACTACTTTGGACTGGCCATGTTACCCGCATGGACAACAGAAGACTACAAAAGCAGCTACTTTACTGTCACCTAACAAATGGTAAACGAAAAGCTGGGAGAGAAGGTATAAAGATACTCTTAAGACAAACCTCAAAAAGTGTCAAATCGACCCCCTCACATGGGAGACAATCACTGCACACTGAAACACTTGGAGGAGCACCACATAAGGTGTCAACATCTGTGGCCCTGCCGATCCCATCGGCTTCTCGATTCACCTCAGAGCTCACCAACGAAGGTGACATCATTAATAACTCACTAGTCTCGCTTTTGTGGTGGTGGGACGTGTGTGTGGGAGCTCCATGTTTTGCGTCGAGAAACAGGGTCTTTCCGGGAGTACCCAGTCTGATTTCTAGGAAATCTGATTCGTGAGTGACTAGTGAGTGTCGTGACCAGTACAATATCTATCTGTGATCTCCCTAAGTAGATATACTTGTCAATTTACTGGTGAATCTGTGTCTACGAAGTGAGGTATAGGCCTACCAAGCTCCCCTCAGTGCCACGGCTTGTAATATGAGCCCTGTCCACCCCCACCGACCCCCACCGTCCCACTAGGTAAACCCAGCTGACCACACAACTCTGCCCCAAACCCAGGGAATACAAGGTCTGTTCCAAATGTACCTCTACGGAACATACCTGGACCCAATGTAATGCACCACTAAAATGCCTTAACTGTGATGGGCCTCACAGAACTATGTCCATGAACTGTCCCAAAAGAAAGCATAACAAAAAGCCACAAAAAACATTAGTATCACCATACAAGGCTGTGCTGCCGATAGGGGACTTCTGACATCTGCAGTCACTGCTGCATGACATACAGAGATGTGTGATGGTGAGAAATCTTGACTCCAGCCACGTGTCCCCAGCCATTACAGACCTACATTCTGGATGAATGCCAGAGACAGATACTTCCATACGTGACATATCACAGCATGATTTCGTCAAACACGCCTTGAGGAGGATGTTCTGCACCCAGGCTGCTTTCTAAACAACACTCGAAAAATGTGCTTACGCCCACCACAGTCTGTCAACCCCAAACTGTTCAGGGTAACATCCTCAACCTTGAGGACAATAGAGTTTTTGTAAGGCATCGCACCAGATTATACATGTCTCTCAGACTCCAACTAGCACAGAGAAGACAACAGTAGTCTCTGATGTGGATGCACAAGTACCCACACCGGAGATGATACTTGTCTCTCAGATTCCAAGCGATTTATCTACGCATCCACGTACCAGACCACATCAACGAGGACTGTACATGTGATGAAGTCGCTAAAGGAGTAATTGATTACAAGATGAAATGGAAGTGCGACCACCCCATTTCCGAGGCGGACATCCACGAGGCCATTAAACAAAAACAAGTCGTTTTAACAGACTGCATCCAAAAATCATCCTTTGGGATGATAAAAAAAAATGAGGAATGGACGCACAGTGAACAAATCACGAACCCTACAGATCCCCCCAAAACAAAAAACAAGATACAATGGACTCGTTACGTAAGGCAGTGAAAATAATGCAACATAACGTCCTCCACTGGAGAACTAATAAATTCAGTTTGTCCAGCCAATACAACCAAGTTGACGCAGATATTATACTCATAAACTCACACGGCCAAAAACCGGCTGAGGAACTGAAAATATGTGGTTACAGAGTCCATAAATCCAATCTATCAGAGGAGCCAAATGGCGGGGTGGCCATCGCCATAAAAAGAGATGTCCACCACCGAATCATAGAAGACTTCACCTCTGAAACTCTCGCTGTTCAAATCAAGTTGACCACAGGGCCAATCATAATAGCCACAGCCTACTTCCCGTCACGCAGGGACTACCTGCCTTACGGGGACTTCCACAGACTCCTATCATACCACCACCCAACCTACATCATTGGAGACATGAACGCCAGACATCCTCTACTAGATGGTAAGAGGACAACTAAAAATGTTGGAAGAGGACTCGCTGGTTTCATAACAAACAAAAAAGCCCAACTAATAGGCCCGGACTTCCCCACGTTCTACAGTAGGAACTCAGCCACAACTCCAGTTATAGCAATAACAAACGGCAGATGCTTCCACAACTATTTCTTTGAACAAGGCCCTGAAACCTCCAGGGACCACCTACCTATAATCATGACCATCTCAGCAACACCAATAACTATACCAGCTCCACCAAGGAGGATCGCCAAGCAGACCGACTGAGAACTATTCAACGAAAAATCTGCAGCCGAACTTGAGGCCAAGGACATGAAAATTCTGCAGACCATAGACAATCGGACGGTGAACAAAATAGACGAAGAAATCAAGACATGGTGTGAAGCCATAGGAACAGCCTACCAGGAGGCCACGCCTCTCAAGCGCAACAGAACTCTCCCACACCCACAACAGACTCCAGAACTCATAGCCCTCACAAAACAGTTCCAAATGCTACAACAGAGAGCCCAGACCCCTGTTTGGGACATCGTAAGCTACAATACATACAGAAGAATTCGGGAGGAAATAAAAACAAGATCTCTGGAAGAAAGCAACCTTAAATGGGCCGAAATAGTTGAACAACTCTCATATACATACAACGATCCAGGAGAGTTCTGGCTTCGAGTTAAGAGACTGAAAGTTTGCAGCCGTAACGAGTCATCATATATAACTGACCACGCAGGAAGTAAATTATATGACGACCAAGACAAAGAGGCCATATTCAGGGAAATAGGGAGGAACATCTTCCGAATCACAAATGAAGAGAATAGGGGATTTGATGGTGCCCACGAGGAGCTCGTCCTTGATGAACTCCGGGGCCAGACACACCGCACTCAGCCTTCCCCTGAAATCTTTTTGGAGGATCTAAGAGTGGACAGCCCACTGTCCAAACCAATCACCCCGGAAGAACTCAACACAGCCGTCTCCAATACCAAAAATAAAGCCCCTGGTTATTCAGGCATCACCAAGGAGATCCTCAGTCACATAACCAACCCGGTCATGGAGAGACTGAGAACCACAATGAAAGCTTGCCTGGCCTCAGGTTACTTCCCAACTAAATTCAAAGAGGCCATTATTATCCTAACACCAAAACAAGGAAAGAACCCCGCCGTCCCACTAAACTACAGACCGATCTCCCTCCTCGAAGTAACTGGAAAAATCCTCGAAAAAATCATCAATAACCGTCTGAGAAATCACCTGGAATTCGGGTTCAGGAAAGGGAAGTCCACCACAACAGCGATAGCCGTGGCATTTGAAGACATAGCCAGAGGCGCGGCCAGTGATAGACAGCGTAATCTAACTCTCCGGGATGTAGCGAAGGCATTTGACAAACTCGGACTTCCCACCAACATTTAAAAGTTGCTTTCAACTTTCTTGAGGGCAGTAATGCCAGACTGAGGGTAGGACAACACACAGGAGAGACCTTCCCACTCATGAGCGGAGTCCCTCAGGGAAGCGTCCTCTCCCCCACCCTATATATTATCTACACAAGTGACACCCCGCCTCCCACTAGAATAGGTAACGAAGATATTTTGTATGCAGATGACATCACCCAAATAACAACACATCAAGGAAAATCGCTTGCGTTACAGTCCGACAACACCAGGCGGGATTTAGAAAGGGTATATAATTACGAAAAACAATGGAAAATCCAAACCAGTCTCCCAAAATTCACAGTGATACCCTTATGCAGAAGGAAAACCCATCCATTCGTAACCAATAATGGCCAGATAAAATTCAAAAGCAGAGGTTTCCTCCTGGGCCTGCATATATCCACGACAGGTTACTCCCATCATGTCCACACCAGGAAGGAAAAGGCAAGAAGAGAGCTGAGAAAACTATACCGGTTTAAAGCGCTTCCTGAGAAAATAAAACTCTAATATTAAAATTATAGGTGGTCCAAAATGAAGCTCTAAGATTCATCACAGGTCAAAGATACCTCTTCATCAGAACTATAGCCGAGATAGATAGAGACCTGAGCATAAAACCCATCAACCAGCAGCTGCACACCCTGACCAGCAGAATCTGGCAAAGGAGAGAACGATCAGAGCAAGAACTCCTTCAAAGACTCCCACCAGATAACGACAACAACTATACATGGTTCCCAAAAAGTTACCAAATCTCAAAAGGTTCATTAACACTACCGATCTACACGGCCAGGCAATAGACAACCTCCCTAGACCAGCATCCGCCAGTAGGGTCGGCGGAATATGAAATAAGACCCTCAAAACACCCATATATTGGACAGGGTAGGATGTCTAGTGCCTGTACCGACAGACACAACCCTAACACCATTAGCTTAGCTGGGCGGTTAATTTTTATGACCTGTTGTAAACTCTACTCTGTAATCCTTTTGTCCTATCGCTCACAGGATGAGTGTGGGGTGCACCATAAAGTAGCCGCTGTAAGCGGCAAAAATAAACAAAAAACAAACACATCCAACGAAGCCCATGTGGCCGGTAATGCTCGAGGATTCCGGACGAGGGGACACCGAGACTTCTTTGACATAAGGATTTCACTCCCATGGCCGCATGTCACCGTAACCTAGCTCTCGATGCTGCGCATAGGAGGAACGAGAATGACAAGATCAGGGCATACGGGGAGAGAATTCTGAATGTTGATCAGGGCAGCTTCACTACTCTGGTGTTCACAGCCTCTGGTGGGATGGGACCAAGTGCAAGATGGTTCAATGCCAGTCTCGCTGAGGTGTTATGTGAACGGAAGCAGCAGCTCAGAAGTTACGTTACAGCCTGGTTGAGATGTCGACTGCCTTTCTCTCTGCTTAGGTCTGCATTGCTCTGTCTTAGGGGAAAGAGAGCATCGGCCCCAATGCCGACAATAGTCGCAGATACTGACTAAGAGGCAACAGTCACTGAATGCCACATAGACCTGCGGCTCAACTAACTCAACACAGCTAGGGTAGCTACTTATGTATTAGGACATTTAATTTTAAGGTTATAAAATGGCGGCGAAGGTGTGGCTATTGGGGGAGGCTGGAGGCCACGTTAAAAACAAAAGTAGTAGTAGTAGTAGTAGTCGTCTGTGTGTGTGTGTGTGTGTGTGTGTGTGTGTGTCCCAACCCTTTCCCTCCCTCTTCTATCTCTTTCCCCTTCCGTACCCCCTAGTCACTCTTACCATTCCTCCCTCCCCTCCCCCCCAACCTTACCCTTAACCCTCTCACTTCTCATTTTCCCAACCCTCCCATCTATCCCTTCCCTCCCTCCTTCTCCAACATTCCCCTCCCTCAACAACAACCACTCAATTTCTACCTATTCCTCCCTCCCAACCTTTCCCTACATCCCTACTCTTACTCTTTTCCACTAAACTTTCATTCTCTCCTCTCCTTCCTCACTCTTCTCCTCCCTCTCCACTCTCCCCAACCTCACCTCCCACCCCACTCTTCCTATACACGAAGTTGACTAAATCTGACTTGTGGATCGGAGGAAGGGTGGAGAGAGGGAGAAGGTGGGAAGGACGTGGAGGAGGGATGAAGGTTAGAGGAGGAGGTGGTGACGGGGAAGGCTGTAGGATGGAATGTTGAGGGAGAGAGGATGAAAAGTTGGGGAAGAGATGGTCGGCATGAAGTGAAGTTGGTGGATTAAGAGCTGTGTGTCTTGGGGGTGGGTGGTTTATGGCCATCATTTTACATTCACATATGTATATTGATATATATTGACATTGTAATGGTTACTTGATAATACTACTACTACATTTACATCAAGTAGTGCCTAAGATAACATTTGAAGGACGACGTACACAAACTTCGGCCCCACGAAGGTCTTGGTCCATCTACATAACATGACGCGTCCACACAAACGATGGATACTGCAAAATGTTTACCGATCGGATGGTGGTTCCCGCTAGGCCAAGTGAGGTATCATCAAAGTTAGAATGACTCCGGGAAAAAAGATTCGAACTATCGCAATTCTTTCATTATGAAGCCTCAGAAGGATTCACAAGCAGAGTTCGGTTCACTTATGTTATAAATCTGGCTTGAAAAATCTTGAGAAGTCTTGCTTGTAGGACTTTTGCCGGATTCTTACTGCCGGATTATTCTTACCAAGCTGGTCAGAAAGGAAGTCGTGAATCCGCTTCGAGCTTTGTGTTGTGGGTTCCTAAAAAGGTTCACTCATTCACTTTACAGAATCATGTTTTTCACTTAATATCTGTTAAAACTAGCAAGAATAAAAAGAAATAAATGCCAAAAAAAATTAATTATTGACAATTTTTAAGAAAAAAAACGATGATATTAAAAGAAACACAAATAAAAAACATGTTGTAAAAAGAAAAACATTAGACAAATACGAACAAACGTAAATACTAGAAAAAACGCTAAAATAATTTTAAAATCTACCATTTGACGGAGTATTTGAGACCTCTACCACAGGCTTCAATAGCTCGGTGAATCCGATTCGAACTGGGGCGTAATAGGGATTCGAGCCGGCGACACTAACGATGATAACTAGATCAGAGGAAGTGGTTGTTATCACAATCAGGTGGGGGGGAGGGGGAGGGTGGGGGGACAGAGAAAGAGGTCGGAGGAAAGTGAGGAAAGGGGAAGGAGAGGAGAAAGAGAATGAAAAAAGGTAGAGGGAAGTAACACGATAACACGATGCACGAAAGAATTAACTATACTCCTAACGCGACAACCTCCTTCCCTCATCTTCCCTTGACCCAATCTTCCCTCCCTTCCTTCAACCTTCCCCCTCCCTCCCTCCCTCCCTCCCTCCCTTCTTCCCTCCCTCCGTCCCTCTCTCCCTTATCCTTGTCTACCCCATTGCTCCCTCCTTCTCTCCCTTCCTCCTCCCCCTCATCCCATCCCTCTCTCCAGTTATGTCTAAGTCGCCTGTGGTGTCGTATCTAGTGAAAAAAAAAATCTTTACCTAAAAACTTCCTTAACATTTCACATTCTCTTGACACACCTGACACTCTCTGACACATCTGACACGCCTAACACACCTGACACTCCCTGACACTTCTGACACTTTTCTGACAAACCTGATATATCTGACACTCCCTTGGCACACATGACACTCTTTTGATACACCTGACATACCTAATACTCTCTTCACACCTCTGATACTCTCTTTACACACCTGATACAATAACACTCTTGACATAAATAGTACTCACATGATACACCTGACACACCTGACACTCTCTTGATACACCTGACACATATGAAACTCCCCTAATACACTTGACACATATGACACTCTTGACATAACTACTACTACCACTTTGCCTTCACTTGGAATCGAGTAATACGACCATCCAGCTATAATACAATGATATAAGTTATTAAGGGTGTCACCTTCGTTGGTGAGCTCTGGGGTGACACGTTTGGAGGGCTGCAACTAGTGCAGGAGGGGCGGCGTCAGCGACTTTCCGGCGCTGGTGCTTGTCTGCTTTGATTTGCAGTTGGGCGAATTCGAAAGTATTGACACCTTTTCGTGTGGTGCTCATCCAAGCGTTATGGTGCGGAGTGATCATCTCCGAGGTGAAGGAGTCGATTTGTCAGTTTTTCAGGATTGTCTAAAAATTACCCTTGTACCTTTTCTGTTGCCCACCAGCATTAGGTTTACCAGTCTTTAGGCGACTGTAAAGTAGCTGCTTTCGCAGTTTATAGTCGTCAATGCGGGTAACATGGCCAGTAGGGTGTATCATAGGAGGGAAGATCAGCTAAAACTAATGGCCCATCACTTTTTTGGTAGATTTTAGTGTATATAAACAGAAAATAATTTCAGTTTCAATATTTTGCAACCTTTTGCTAGGTAAATTTTAGCGTGAAATTTATCGAAAATCTAACGTACAGCTGCATTAGTGCATTACAATTAAATAGTGAACATTGCTTTCTGACTTCATTCTTTAACAACCCAACTAACAATATTTTTTCTGTTTCAGATTCTGATGCATTTATAAGTTGATAATATTTGCGATGGCTGCTTGTGTCAGGACGAGGAACCAAAAATCCAGCCATCTCAGTCACTATCTTGGGTCTGGGAGAGAGCTCCTGAAGTCGGAGTTGCCTACATTGAGAGATGCTTTGAGATACGGTGTTTTAATCAGGCAAATCAGTGAAAAGAACCAAAGAACTTACACAAACAAAGACATTGCCAGTGATATGACCAAAGCTGTCTTGGCACAGTACACTCTGGCTAACGCTCAGTTCAAGCCTCCAGTCATAACAAGTCAGAAGAAGATTAGTGAGAGACTGCTAGCCAGTTGGGAAAACTTGCAGTTAAGGACAGCTTTGCCAAGCAACTGGACCAGTTATTTGACATAATTACTTGCAAGTGCCCAATTGTTCTCTGTCCTGAGTTTGGATGCGATCGTGACTGTAAATCCGAGGCCCACATCTCCTGTATTTGCAAGCGTGAACTGAAGATTCCTGTGATCGAACTGCCATTTGTCAAAGCACAGAGAAGAAGACTGGCAGTATAGGGGCTCTCATGATTTCTAGCCAAGATATTCCGGAGTCCAAGAGACAGGAGGCTGCCACAGAGAGACAGAAGAGGAGAAGAGTTGCCGAGGAAAAGAGACTTGAGAAGGCCCAGGGTGAGGTAAAAAAGGCCGATGATTGGAGTCAAGCTGATTCAGAGTTTAATGACTTCCCCATGGCTGATCCGAGTGCTGACCAGGAGAATGGTGACTTTGTCCCTAACCCAGAAAATAATGATCCCAAACCTTCCAGGCATAACATTCGAAATAGGAAAGATATCCCGAGCATAGCTCTGGCCAGCATGCGACACCACACTGGTCTCAGAGAAACTGCAGAGATAGCAACAGCTGCCTGGATTGACGGTGGTTTGATAACACCTGATGATGTTCACCTGGTGATAGATCATAACAAAGTAAGGAGAGCTCAGGAGAAACTTGTCAGTAACCTAGAAGAGGAGTTTGATAAGGGGATAAGAGAAAAATGGAATCAATTGTTTGTTCTTTGATGGGAGAAGGGATGACACTAAAGTGTTCATGAAAGTTGGAGATTCTGACAAGTTGTTCCCTGCCATGGTGAAGGAGGAACACTACTCCTGCTGCAGTGAACCAGGAGGAAGTATTTGTGGCATTTCACTCCAGAGAAAGATGACATCAGGAAACCAGCTGAGATAGTGGCAGATAACATTGTGAACTGGCTCAGAGAGAGAACGTAGACCAGACCCTGCAGGCCATTGGAGGGGACAGCACCAACACGAACACAGGGTGGCAAGGGGGGTCATACAGTGGATAGAGCGGAAGATTGGGAGGAAGCTGGTCTGGATTGTTTGTGACCTCCACACCAACGAGTTGCCACTCAGACATCTGATCCAGGAGCTGGATGGCAAGACTCTTTCAAACAGATGGTCTGGTCCTCTTGGCAAGATGCTGGACTCTGCCACTGAGTTAGAAATAAATCCGAGCTTTGAAAAAGTCACAGTTGGCCCTCCACTCGTTGAGCTTGCACATACTGTCATTGACGACCTGAGTACTGACCAGTACTATGGTTACATGATTTGCAGTGCCATCAAAACTGGGGTCATGCCTGATAGACTTGCTTACCTGCAGATAGGTCCAGTCTCACATTCTAGGTGGCTCACAACGGCTCTCAGGTTCTGCAGAATTTGGGTCGCTCATCATAAACTGAAAGGGAACCAGCTTCACAACCTGAGACTTATTGTCCAATTCATCGTGAGTGTCTACTTGCCAAATTGGTTCAACACCAAGGTCAAGTCATCGTTCTCCGAAGGTCCGAGGCATGTTCTCTTCAGCTTGAGCTCCTGAGGAGTCAGCCAAGGAAGGTTGTTCAGATTGTGGAGCAGACTGTGAGGAGATCTTCCTGGTATGCTCATCCCGAGGCAGTTCTGCAGACAATGCTCTGCAGTAAGGATGAGGAGGAGAGAAGAGTGGCAGTCAAAAAGATCTTGGATATGAGACTTATGAGAGGATCTGGGCATGACGAATCAGTTGGTGACGATTCCTTCAGGGTCAGGAAGACTCCTGAAGTCAATCTAGGTGCCAAGACCCTCACTGATCTCATAGATCTGGATAACATCCAGGCTGGCAGTGAGCCCCCTCTTACCTGCAGCCTCACCAATGTTCAAGTCAGAGCTTTCCTGGACAACCCCATGCATGTCCCTGCCTGGCCCTCGCACACCCAGAGTATAGAGCGTTGTGTACAGCAAGTGAGCGAGGCCAGCAGTCACGTACAGCCAGGAGAGGAGGGAAGGCTACATCCGAGCTCAGGTGGTCAGCAGGGAGGTGATGAGTAGAAACAGAAGCAAGCAAGACATGTTCTCTATGGTGTGCAGCAACACCGGGTCGTAGTAGTAAAACCGGTTTTTGTATTTGATGATTTTGTTTTCTAAAGGAATATTAAATTTAATAAATGTGTCAAGATCATTCGTTTCACTATTCTGGATCATTTTCATCCTAATAAATTAACCTGATACATTTACTTTACTTTAAATAAGCTATTTAGTGGTGTTGGTAAAAGGGTGGGAATACTGAATTTTCATAAGATTTCAAGTTAAAATTTACCTAGCAAAAAATGAAAACTTTTCAAATCTGAAGATATCACATGATTCTGCACATAGAACTACATCATTAATACCATGGGCCGATTTTTCAAGCTCAATAACAAAAAATTCGCCTCCGTATGACACACCCTAATGGCCAGTCCAATGTAGTTGTCATGAATAATGGTAGCCTCGATGCTCCTATAGTTAGTGTCAGCGATAATACTAGCATTTGTTCTCTTGTCTTCCCAGCGAACTCGGAGGATGAAATGTAGACTACGTTGGTGAAAGTTTTCAAGTGACTTGAGGTGCCTCCTATATGTGACCCATGCCTCGCTCTCATTAACATGGTAGGGAAAACCACTGCTCGATAATTTCTGCTCCCTACATCTGCAGACAGGGTACAGAGACTGCCAAAAGCTTGAGATGCACATCTGATTCGATGTTGAAAGTGAGTAACATTAGAGAGGGTAGTACCGTTCAGCTGTGTGGATGGTGGAGGTCTAAGTGAATTAGGGGCAGGCAGAAAGAGAATCGGAATCTTACGTACATTCATCTCAAGGCGGAAGTGTACTTACGCATCTGTGTAGGTGGTCAGGATTTCCTGTAGGTCGTGTTCAGTGTGAGCGACGAGGGTAGGGGCGTCTGCATACTGAAGTTTCGTAATGGAAGCTGTCCACGCCTTTGTTTCTACCTGGAGTCGTCTTATGTTGAAAAGTTCCTTTATCCGGTACTGGATGTCCACCCCACTAGCGAAATTGACACTGGCACGAGTAAGGGAGGCAGCCAAGAAAATGAAAAAGTGAGTTGGTGTCGGTACACATGCTTGTTTTTTCCCCGTTTGGATGGGGTAGAACTCCGACTGGGAGTCATTGTACAGGACACTGCCATTCATGCCATCGTGGAGTTGCCTTACATTGGCAATGAATTTTGGTGGGCAGCCAAAACGGCTGATGTCCACGAGAGGGCTTCGCTGTTGACCAAGTCGAAGGCCTTGGTAAGATCGGTGAAGGCCATGTTCAGGTCACGCTGCTGTCTTCTGCAACTTTCCTGTGTGTGGCGGGCAGCAAAGATCATATCAGTGGTACGATGGATGGTCTAAAACCACATTGAGATTCTGGGAAAAAGTTTTCCGCCTCAGGAAGAAGTCTGTTTAGAAGGATTCGGGCGATAATCTTGCCAGTTACGGACAGCAGCGAGATTCCGTGGTAGTTATAACGGTCTCCCTTGTTCGTATAAATATTGACGATGGAGGCGTCTTTTAGAGCTTGGAAAATTTCCTCCTTTTCCCATATATTATTTCAGGAGAGAGTGGAGACGGCTGGTAAGCAGAGGTCTTCCTGCTTTATACACCTCGGCTGGGATTCCGTAAGGCTGTGCGGCTTTTTTATTTTTCATCTGTTTGATAGCTGTAGTTACCTCATCCATAGAAGGGCGATAGACGAGGTGGGTCAGCTCTGGATGTAGTCAGCTGGGTAGTCAGGGCATCCACATCGGTGTTTTGGTTGAGCAGCAAATAGTAGTGCTCTTTCCAATGCCTAAGCATGCCTTCTTTGTCCTTACTTAGGGAGTTACCGTTGGATGAGCGGAGGGGGGTTGTGCCATGAGTGATTGGTCCATAAAATGATTTAATGGAATTGAAAAATACTTGTATCTCTTGTTGATTTGCACGTTTTTGCTTTTCACATGCTTTATTTTTTCGATAATTCGTTCTTTAGATTGCGAATTTCGCACTGGGCCGCCGTTTTCTTCTTGTAGAAGGTGTCAGCTTTGATCCGAGACTGAGTGGGTTTGTTCTGCCAGTCAGTTAAAGCAGTACGCTTATCATCGACGAATAGGTTGAATTCTGGGTCATTTTCATCAAACCAGACCTGGTGTATTCTTTCGATCTGGCCGAGGGTCTCCCTGCAGGTTTTTGTCATGACAGTGTCGACAACACCCCATTCGGCACTCAGATTTGGTTTGTTTGTTTTTGGGTTGTTTATCAGCCCACGTTCGAGCTGCTCTCTGAAAGCATGTGCTGTCTTTGGACCTTACAGATGCTTAGTGTTAAACTCCCTCCTGAAGGAGCGACCTGAAGTGAGAGTTTAGCTCTGATGAGCCGATGATCAGTCTCACAGTGGTCTGAGCCACGTATGGCTCGGGTGATGAGCATATCTCGGCGATCTCTTTCACTGACAATGATATAGTCATCGAGATGCCAATGTTTGGATAATGGGTGTTACCAAGAATCCTTGAATTTGTCGCCATGCATATACAAGGTGTTGGTTATAGTGAGGTTGTGTTTAGCACACTTGCTGAGGAGAAGTAGGCCGTTCGGAATACACATGCCTACTTCGTTTATCCCTATGGCATGCCATTTGCCAGCATTCCTGCCAACTCTGGCATTGAAGTCACTGTCGAGGGTTTAGCTGATAGTGCCCTCTGGTTCTTTTCAAGATTACTGTCGGGTGGAACACTTTCACTTTCACCAAGGATATTGAACACGCTGAAGATTATTGTAACAAGATATTTCTATTTACAAGTATTTACACATGAACATACTGCATGTAGGTATAATAGTGCCGGATTGTCAGTCAGAAGAGATGTCGGGAGTGTAGACATTAAATGTGAAGCATGGGATCATATATATCAACACGGAACAGGTGGTAAATAGGGGTCTTCTTTACAAAAATGGCGCTGGAGGGCAAGTATCCTCCTAACCGGTACAGGTACTTGAGAATGGACCCGGGAGGAACAGCACAGAGGCTAGGGCTGACAGCGTCTTAGCTGGCGTGCTGACATACAGGGCTAGCAGTGCAGCCTCTCACACCAACGTGACCATGAATAAAAGAGCTGTAACAATACAGTACTTTTAGAATATTGTCCTGTTAATTTAGTAGTAACGGTCAACATGCCATTACATTTGCAAGATTTATAAGTTGTACATACATAATAATTAACAAACATATTACACAAGGCACTTAAGACACCAATAACTCCATAAGAACCATAAACCACAACGATAATAAATATGGAATACTCACAGGTGACCAACTGGGTCTGAGGAAGGGAACCAAGTGACCAGCCATAGGATCACACCCCGCACTATGACTCGGGTCGAGCTACCCATCAGCAACACCTGCTTCATATGCAGAACAAACCCAACACTGAACAACACTGGACCAACAGTCATTGAACTGGAATATAAACCCCTTACAGTCATCTTGGAGCACAACCTTATTATCTCTGGGGATTGAGGTTAGTACTCTTCCATGGTCAGCATAAATGGCCTCCTCGATGTCATCCTCTGCATCCATTGTTGGGGCTTATGCACTGATGAGAAAGGCATGACGTGAGTGATTGAGTATGCCTCGGAGCGTCATGAGGTGCTGGTTGTTCTCAACAGGCATTTCAGTCAACTAATGTTGGACGGATTAGCGAATGGCAAAGCCAACTCCGCAAATGCGGTTTCTCTCTGCAGCAGGCTTACCCTTCCAGAAGAAGGTATGGCAACACCCCGTTTTATGAGTCGACCCTTACAGTATCTGGGAGACTGGACTCACTAATGGCTATGTCGATGTTATACCTAGCCATCTCTTTTGCCACAAGGTTAGTTTTTCAGGATGCTCATTTGTGCCAGCATACAGAAAGGTCCTGAAATTCCTTGAAGCAACCATAAGGGATTCTATAGTTTGTTTTGCTTTTATTTGTGATTATGATTGTGTTTGTGACCGTATAAGGATGACCTTACTGGATGCAGTTGCCCAATCAGGTTGATTGTTTAGGCAGGCTATGTTTAGGACACCTTTTCTGCCCCCACCATGTGGGGTAAGCGGGGTGGCCCCTCGAAATGGTTGCTCAGTCGATAGATAAAACGGGATTGCCTAGATACCAGTGCAAAAGTGAACATCTTATCCATGCCGCCCATGTACAGAGTTGTGACTAGAGACTTCCAATAGTCATCTCTGCCTGTCCCCGTCGCGACTCGTCCGTTGCCAGAGGACTTTTTTGGGTATAGGGGTTTTGATGATGATGAGAATTATAATGAGCTGGATGATGGTAGGCTGCAACCGCAAACCTTGGCGTTCCTTTTTCCTGACACGCCTGACATTCTCTTGACGCACCTGACACATATGACATTCTCTTGACATAACTAATACACTCATGACACACCCGGCACATCTGGCACTGACTCTGCCTAAAACTTCAGGTATTCTAATCAACTTATGATAATGACCTCTCTTTCTGTCGTACACACACACGCAGGTCAAACTCTCGATAGTATGTGACACTCATATGACGGGGAAGGAAAGGAATGTCATGTCATGTTGGAGAGAGAGTGTCATGGTATGGGGGTGAGAGGGAATGTCATAGAACGAGGAAGAGAGGGAAAAATTGTCATGGCATGGGGTGAGAGGGAGTGTCATAGCACAGTGTCACGGTCAACCTCACCTGACGCCATCGTTAAATAATAGTATCCTGTCATTGGGCAGAATGTTAAA
This sequence comes from Homarus americanus, assembly GCF_018991925.1. Lineage (NCBI taxonomy): Eukaryota > Metazoa > Arthropoda > Malacostraca > Decapoda > Nephropidae > Homarus > Homarus americanus. The sequence goes on along the minus strand of NW_024713129.1, from coordinate 30,838,542 downwards.
AGCGTCATCCACAAAGTTCTCTCATTAAAACATTGGCCCAAATTACTGTTCCTAAAAAGTAAACTGCATTTATTTCCCCCTCCTCCCCTCGTCCTTCCCCTCTCCCTCTCCCTTACCCCTCTCCAACCCCCCCCCTCTCCTTCCACCTCCCCTCACCACCGCTTCTCTGATCCGTTCATGAATGGTGTTAATATACGTATTGATGTGAACTATAATGGTTAATTACCCTGCATCTGTCCGTTTGTCTATCTGTCACTCTACCTGTCTGTATCATTGTTTGGTTTAGCTACCTATAACCATTTTTATTATCCACACATACACACACACACTACTACTACTACTTTGCTGTCACTCGGAATAGAGTATGACGATCATCCAGTTAGGTAGTAGGTAGTAGGCAGCTACCAAGCAGGGAGGTACTACCGCCTGGGAAGATATTGGTCTCATTATGTGTTGTCTAATGGTAGACCTTGCTGCCATATGGCATCACAAAAAATGTGAATAAGTCCTAGGTTGCTGATCTGACTTTCTGCCTCATTTACACACAATTGCAGGGTCTCAATTGTTTCTCTTATTTGGACAACACAACATACAGAATATATATCGTTTCTCACTCTTGATTTATTTTTTTCGTTCTATATTTATTTAAGGTTATTATGATTTATATTATTATTTTTATTATTTAATTTTGTTTTTATTTGATATTCATTTTTAATTATTATTATTATTATTATTATTATTATTATTATTATTATTATTATTATTATTATTATTATTATTATTATTACGCCCCCCAGGCGCTGATGTGGGTCAGTAATCTGTGCCCATAAAAAAAAAAATAATACAATGAATGAGTTATAGGGGATGTTACCATTATAGGTGAGTTTTGAGGTGACTAAAGAGGCTGATACGGGACCGGCAGAGTTGTTCACAGATGTTGCACATGTGGAGGGCTAGATTTAGTGCAGGAGGGGCGGTGGCAGCATCTTTCGGCGATGGCGCTTGTCTGCCTCGGTAGGCAGTCGGGCTAACTCGAAAGTACTGACACCTTCTCGTGTGGTGCTCCCCCAAGCGTTACGATGTGGATTAATCGTCTCCCAGGTGATAGGGTCAATTTGACACATTTTCAGGTTTTTATTAAGATTACTCTTATACCATTTCAGTTGCCCGCCGGCGTTACGTTTACTATTCGTTAGATGACTGTAAAGTAGCAGCTTTAGCAGTCTACTGTCGTCTGTGCGGAAAACATGTCCAGTCCAGCGTTAGTTGTTCATGGATAATGGTAGCCTCGATGCTCCTACAGTTGGTGTCAGCTGACTACGTTGGTGAAAGTTTTCAAGTGCCTTGAGGTGCCTCCTATATGTGACCCATGTCTCACTGCCATGGAGCAGGTTGGGAAGGACCACAGTTTCGGAGTCATCCAAAGGCTTGAGATGCACAGCTGTTCCGATGCTGAGTCTCTTCATTGATGTCCGCGGTGGTGGACAGGTGGGAGCCGAGATACCGAAAGTGGGTAACATTAGAGAGGATAGTGCCATTAAGCTAGATGCATGGTGGAGGTGCGTCTGAACCAGGGGTAGGTTGAAAGCGAATTTGAGTCTTACGTACATTCACCTCAAGGCCGAAGTGTGCATACGCATCTCCGTATGAGTTCAGAATCTCCTGTAGGTTGCATTCAGTGTGAGCAACAAGAGTAAGGTGTAGTAATGGAAGGTGCTGACACCTTTGTTCTTACCTGAGTCGTCTTATGTTGAAAAGACCCTTCAACCGGTACTAGATGTCCACCCCGTCAGCTAAATTGTCACTGGCATGAGTAAGGAAGGCAGCCAAGAAAATAGAAAAGAGGGTTGGTGCTAGTACACACCCTTGTTTAAGCTCCGTTTGGATGGGAAAGAACTCAGACTGGGTGCCATTGTGCATGACACTGCCGTTCATGCCAACGTGGAGTTGCCTCACAATGGCGATGAATTTTCGGGGGCAGCCAAAACGGCTGGGGGTCCACCACAGGGGTTCCCGTACCGAGTCGAAGGTCATGATTAGGTCGATGAAAGCCAAGTACAGGTCACGACGCTATTCCCTGCACTTTCCTGTATCTGGCGGAAAGCAAAGATCATGTCAGTGATGCCACGTGATGGTCTGAAGCCACATTGAGATTGCGCGAGGAAGTTTTCCTCCTCAGGAAGAAGTCTGTTTAGGAGGCCTCGGGCGATAATCCTGCCAGCTATTGACAGCAGCGAGATCCCGCGGTAGTTGCCACAGTCTGACCTGTTTCCCTTGTTCTTATAAATATTGGTGATGGGGGCGTCTTTAAGAGCTTGGGTATTTCCTCCTTATCCCATATATTCTCCCGGAGAGAGTGGAGACGGCTGGTAAGCAGAGGTCCTCCTGCTTTATACACCTCGGCTGGGATTCCACCAGGCCCTGAGGCTTTATTATTGTTCATCTTGTTGATGGCAGTAGCTACCTCATCCAGGGATGGAGAATAGCTGAGGTGGGTCAGCTCTGGATGCTGAGGGACCTGCTGGGGAGTCAGGACATCCACATTAGTGTTTCGGTTGAGCAGTGAATGGTAGTTGTTCTTTCCAGCGCTGAAGGATGCCTTCATCGTCTTCAATTATGGAGTTACCGTCCAATGAGCGGAGGGGGGCTGTGCCATGAGTGATTGGCCCACAGAACCGCACACAGTGTGTCAACACAAGAAAACTAGGAAGTGCAATGGGAGAAAACATCCATGGCAACTTGATAGGGTTACATGCCTTTACATACAGGCTGTAGCACCGTGAGTTCCTTAGCTGGTCATGGGAAGCTACTGTAGGTGTCCTGCACCTGCTTAAGATGGACATTGCCTTCCAGAACAGTTTGAGAAGGTCCAGCAGTTCAAATGACGTATGTATGCTGCAGGTAACAATACCTATAAGGTGAAGGAACTGCGCTACTACCTTTTCTGTGCCAAACGGGGAGAAGTTGAGTCAAATCACCTTCCACTATGTAGAGAGTTCCTCTTTATGTATACGTTCTTCGTGCCAACTACATAGGTAGCACCCTGCAATGTCAACCTTCTGTACCAGACCCTACCAAGAGCGGGTGGATATGAACAGAGGATGATGGCAAACTTGCCAGTCCCTGGATGCGCACGCCACCCGCACCAAATGTGGTCTTGGAATTTTTTACCTGCAAGTGCGTGCGCTCCATCAAACGGCCTATGGGTTGAAATGTAAAGACCTCTGCAAGCTGCAGAAGTGTTCTAACCAAAACCAAGAGGAAGAATCTATTTTTGAGCTTGGAAACTCTGATGATGACAGAGATGTGGAGTCCAATGATAAACTATAAATGTTGTTATTCTTTGATGACTGTTCAGCATAATTTTGTTTGGAAGAGCCTTTGTATTAAGCTGTATTACAGTATGCTGTATTGTTGTAGTTATTAATTTGCTGCATTGTATTGACTGTATTATATTGATTGATTTGCTGTGTATTGTATTGATCATGCTGCATTGTAATTCTATATTGTATAAGATTATGATGTATTGTATTAAAATTATATTTCCTGAGATAAGTTTTTGCCACATTTATTCAAGTCTATAATCAAGAGCACTTACAAAAAAAAATTGGCTTGAAATATTCACCAAAGCCATTTGCATCCTGAAAATGTAGCAACAATTTTCTTATTCAATGCCTAGGCATATTTGTTCTGTTTCTGGGATATTATTACTTAGACTAGGATGAAAGATCTATTTCGGGTATTTATGGGTGATTATTAGTTAATTAACCACCATTGAGATATAGTAATATCTATATACCCATCGCCACGGAGGGGGTTGGGGGCCAACGGGGGGAACTGCTCCCCATTTCTACTGCTGTTCTTGTTTCAAAACGGACTGCAAATCAATCGATTCTACTTGTGGATCATGTTTTCTAAAGAAAAAAATGCATGAAAAGCAACATTGAAAGTTCATTGTTAACTTGTTTGTGCATCATATTACAGTAAAACATATTTTTAGATGTATTGAACGACCTCTCTGGGATACACATTGTTAGATATTAAGTTATACTACCTATGTGAATGTGAAACTTAAAGGGAAGATTTTCTCACTGTGTGATTTAATAATTCTCGCTGGGCGCGCCACAACCAGCCTTCAACGCTTTAGTTATCGCGATCGTTTCCTGAAGCTGTTCCAGTATACACTGTCTAAAGATGAAGATCTTTGTCATATTTTTCAAATAATTCCAAGGAATGCATCCTACACCTGTGTTCAGTTACACAATTAAATAATTCAGACCATGAAGTAAATTGCCATAAAAAATATGACAACTGACATCAGAAAAGCAGACATTCCTTTCCTTAGTATCAAAGCAAACGGAAAACATGATCCAACAAATACCTAAAGCATATCCTAGGTTGTCCGGTATGTACAGAATGAAAAAGTACATGAAAGTTTAGTATGTATGCCAACAACAAATGATTTGGATGCTGCAAGTTTCTCTTGTTTAATATTGCAAACTTTGAAGGACTGTGGTATGGATTCCAAGAACATACTGTTGCTTCCGTAATTTTTTTTTTTTTTTTTTATTTATTGGGTACCCCCCTACATCCTTGTGTAAGGTGAAGCGCAGAAGCGTTTACAGTGCCCAACAGGGAAGCATGCTAAGTTCATGCTTGCCTTTATGTCTCATGAGTTAAGGGCGTAGAAGCCTGAAGAGTCAAGGGCATAGAAGCCTGAAGAGTCAATGGTTTGTGTCATCAAGTTATTGGAAGCTCCAACAACTTGTCCTTGAATACGAATTCGCAACTTTCGACTTACACCAGGTACCTACTTTACTGCTATGTGAACAGGGACTAATGGGGGCTAGAAAGTGTGTCCAAACAACTTCCACCGGCCCGGGAATCGAACCCGTGACATCTCGCTTGCAAAGGCAAGAGCGGTACCACTCTACCACCAGCACCCCCTTGCTTCCGTAATGACAGGAAGACAAAGAGGTGCTTAAAAGAAAACATAAGATCAACTTCAGAAGAAGTACCATATGTGCACTGCTTTAACCATCAGTTAAATTTGGTTATAGTACATGCTATTGGAATGCTAGCAGATTTTGAAATGTTTATCAGAACTTGCAACAAGCTGTACAACTTCCTACGTCGTCCAAAATTGGACAGAATCAATGACAGGACTAAACTGAAGCGCCTTCTAGAATACCAGTGTGCATCGAGGCAACTGTATTATTGTAATAGATAAAACCCAGAAAATTCATGGTTACTGAATACTGTGTGAAGGAAATTCTGCTGATACTTCGACTGATTTTATGACAGGTATTCGCCTTATTGAATATGTTGTCAGTAGTCTTAAAGACATCCGGAACAACACTGGCACTGAAAATAGTTCATCAAAATTTAATTATCATGACTAGGAAAATTAAAGGCATAAACACAAACTTCCCCAATACATAGCAAAGATTCAGTGACTGAAACAACTGTGGGACATTCTAATTTCCATGATTTTGATAGTGAAGCTGCTCTGCATCGTCAAATGTACTCAATATTTTAGATAACTCCATTGGTGAACTGATTGCTGGGTTTGGTGAGCGTAGTAGTACAGTACTTGTAGCAATATCTCGTCTTCGAACAAAATGTAAGGATTGTTTTTACGTCCATTAAAATTTTGCCTCATTAGCAAAACTCATAGGTGTTAACATTCAGTCGTGTCTTCTGGTAAGTGAATGTCATGTTGCTATTGGAGAAGAATTTGATTGGTCAGTTCAAAAGAACCTTGGTGATATTTGCAAGGTATTGTATCCTTTCCGAAATATACAATCTTATAGCTGCCTTAACATTTGGTGCAAGCACTGCAGTCTGTGAACAACCCTTCTCAATTCTGTCACGTTTGCTTACACCATATAGGAGTTCAATGAGTCATCATCGAAAAAGTAACCTGGTCTTGCTTGCATTTTTGGCACACTTTACACATAAATTGAACATGGAGGAATTTCTTCATACTTTTATTTTAAAAAAGCAAGAAAATTCAATTGTAATGAGTTGATTATTACCAGCAGATAATATGGATTTGTGTATAATGTTCTCATTATTTCTCTGTTGTAACTTTCTTGAGGAACATTATCAGCATTCACTTATCATTATTGTTAGTAAGAGCTGTTAGAAGGGGTTTAATAGGATTGTCGGTAAGGGTTGTTAAAAGGGTTTATTATAGTTGCTGCAAGGGTTGCTAGAAGGGGCTATTAGTGCTGTTAGTAAGGGTTGTGAAATGGGGTTATTAGTGTTGTTAGTAAGCGTTGTTAGAAGGGGTTATTAGTGTCGTCAGTAAGGGTTGTTAGAGGGGGGTTATTGGTGTCGTCAGTAAGGGTTGTTAGAGGGGGTTATTGGTGTCGTCAGTAAGGGTTGTCAGAGGGGGTTATTGGTGTCGTCAGTAAGGGTTGTCAGAGGGGGTTATTAATATTGTTAGTATTAGTTGTTAGAAGTGATTGTTAGTGTCGTTATTAGAAGGTTGTTAATGTTGTTAGTGAGGAGTTGTAGTAGGAGTTGTTCGCAGCGCTGTTAGTCTTAGAAGGGAGCTTCCTGGGTTGTTGGTTTTAATAATTAGGGTTAACCAGGTTGTTAGTGGTATAGGTACATAATAAAGACCACCCAACACGTTAACTTCTCTTAAGACGAAATAGTACCTCAGGTGGTCACTGTGTACAGTATATTGAATAAATAAAGTAAAATACAACAGTTAATTCTTAATACATAAGTTAAAATGGAGTTAATGAAATTAATATGATACAACCCTGACTAACTCACAACCCTGACTGGCTCACAACCTTAACCATCTTACAAACCTGACTGACTCACAACCCTGACTGGCTCACAATCTTGACCAACTCACAACCCTGACTGGCTCACAACCTTGACCAACTCACAACCCTGACTAACTCACAACATCCAGCAACTCACAACTCTGACTGACTGACAACCTTGACCAACTCACAACCCTGATTGACTCATAACCTTGACCAACTCACACCCATGACTTACAACCTTGACCATCTTCCAACTCTAACTGACTCCAACCTTCCTTAACCAACTACAAATCCTGACTGACTCATAACATTAACCAACTCATAACTGAACTGTGACTCACAAGCTTGACCAACTCACAATCCTGACTGACTCACAACCCCCTACCAATCACAATCTTGACCAACACACAACCCTGACTAATCACAACCCTGACTTACTCACAACCTTGACCACCTTACAAACCTGACTGACTCACAACCATGATCTACTCACAACCCTGACCAACCCAAAACCCTGATCATATTACAACTTTGACAATCTCACAATCCTGACCAACTGACAACCCTGATCTACTCACAACCATGATCCCCATCTCACAACGTTGAACAACTCACAACCCTGACTAACTTACAACACTGACCAGCCATAAGTATAATGGCACAGGTTAATTAATGATATGCCAGGTGTATTGGCCTTCTGCTACAGGTGTGAGAAATCTGATGGATGATGGAATTAATAATTATATAGTGGATGTTGTTACTATTATGATACATTTTTGTTCTTATTTGATCATTGTTTTTATATCTGTTTTTACATGTTCGTTGTTCTCATATTTTTCATATATGTTCACTTTTTTTATTTGTTCGTATTTTATCATATTCCCAGACGTTTTATTGCAACAGATGACATATATACAAACGCACTTACACATACATATATTTGGGTAATGGTTGACAGTATTTGGCTGTTAATATCTATTACCCACTAGACTGTGGGCAATTTATGTTAAATAATTATAGGTATAAATTCACGACTCTTGTGTAAATCATTAATGAAAGATATATTCAAATATGTCCTGCAGAGTTGTGAGTTATGGTCTGGGTGTTTTGAATACATACAGCAATAACCTATACTTGATCTTTTTAATATGTCCGAGGCTGATGTTATGAATGAGTGTTTGTTTAGCGGTGGTTCAGCGGTAATGTGGTTCTCTCATGTACTGTACACCCTGGGGCCCTGGGTTCGACCTTCACTGATTGAAATGTAATGTATTGTATACATGTGATCCAGTTGATGTACATTTATATACTTTTTGTTAGGCATATCTGTACTTAGCATATACAGTATGTAGGTATAATTGAGCATAATTTGCATATACATATAGAAGTCTACTGAACCAATACATTACCTGTCACTACTACTACTACTACTATTTTGCTGTCACTTGGAATCGAGTATGACGATCATTCAGTTATGATACAATGATCTGAGTTATTAGGGATGTCACTTACGTTAAAGGAGAGGCGGCGGCAGCGTCTTTCTAGCGTTGCGGAGGGACGGCGACAGCGTCTTTCCGGCACTGCCGGAGGGACGGCAGCAGCGTCTTTCCGGCTTTCGCGCTTGTCTGTCTTGTTTGCTCTATCATTAATGCCTCCCCCAGCCAAGCAAGATGCCTAGCTGACTGTAAAATCTCTTATGTATCACCAGTGCATATGTCATCGAGCCCACAATCCTTATATGAGTTACGACCCATTGCCATCACCCCAATACCCAGCTTAATCTGCGAAAGTTTCGCTTTTGATTGGGCTTATGCTGATATTGTAGGCGCCTTAGATCCAAAGCAATTTGGCAATAAGAAATCTTTATCCACCACTTGTCAGCTTCCTCGACTACATATACCGCCACATGGAAAAGCAAAAGATGTCTGTGGTGGTCACCTTCATTGACTTCACCAAGGCATTTGACCTAATCGACCACAATTTAATCCCCAACAAAGCTTTTGACCTCGAGTTTCGGAGAAGTCTATTACCATGGCTTACAGACTTCCGTAGTGACCGACGTCAAGCCATGCGCTGCCGAGGGGCGGTCTCCACCTTTCAGTCACTAACCTGTAGCGTACCCTAAATCACCAAGATGGGACTGCTCTGTTTCCTCCTGCTAATTAATGTAAATATGTCAACTACTCCTCCATTGGAATCAGTGTGAACAACTCAGCTCCCGACTACAGCTCCCTAAAGAATATTTTGAATAGTCTCCAAAATTGGGCCACCAACAAGCGTGTCACCAGCAACCATATCAAGAGCATAGCTATGCACATCAACCTCTCCTCTGACTTTGTCCCCATTACTTTGGGCCGCAACACACTCCAAGTTGTGCACTTCGCCAAGCTCCGGGTAACACTATAAATAAAAAACTCAATTGGAAAACACACATCAGTACAACTGTCTAATCCTCCAGTTTTCGTCTCCACCTCATCCGCCGCCTCAAGTCCCTCGGAGTTCCTATGCCAGAGCTCCACAGTGCTTACTCAACATTCATACTTCTCAGGCTCACCTATGTATACTTCCCCTGTTTTGTTCTTCCTCCCTAAATGCCACACAACGAAACGCCTAGAAAATCTGCAGAAGAGGGCGGGCAAGATCATTCTCTCCCCTTCCTATTCCAAGAAGTGCTCAACACACTGACCCTTTCGGCTCTCTCTGATAATTATCACCATGACCTTATCGGCTATAAAAACAGCCCAATCCCAACCAATGTAAAATTATCAACAATTCGTTGTCCACACTCAATCAATCTTACTTTTGTACTGTAACTTTGTTGACATTTCCTGTTCTATGGCCTTCCCTCCCCCCTTGTCATTATATATCACATTTGTATCACCTATTTTACAGTACTTTCATTATTGTATGTCAATCAAGAGACCCAATCCCCAATTATGTAACTGTTTATTTACAGCTTTCTGGCTGCCATTTTCTTTTAATGAACCGTTAATTATTATTATTATTATTATTATTATTATTATTATTATTATTATTATTATTATTATTATTATTATTATTATTATTATTATTACTATTATTTTTATTATCATTATTATTTCACACACGTGCACACACACACACACACACACACACTATACTACTACTACCTTGCTGTTACACGGAATCGAGTATGACGATCATCCAGCTATGATAGATTGATATTAGTTATTAGAAACGTCTCGTTCGTTGGTGAATTCTGGGGTGACTAAAGAGACCAATACGGAATGGGAAGGGTCGTTCACAGATTTTTCACATGTAATATGCTACATCTAGGGCGGGGAAGGCCTGTGGCAGCGCCTTTCCAGCATTAGCGCTTGTCTGCCTCGGTATGAAGTCGGGCTAACTCGAAAGTATTGACTCCTTCTTATGTGGTTCCCCTCCAAGCGTTACGGTGTGGAGTAATCGTCTCTCAGGTGAAGGGATCGTTTTGATAGTTTTCAGGTTTGTCTTAACACTATCCTTATGTCATGGGTTGCGTTGGGCCTCCCGCACAACCCATCCCAAATGTTTATTTAGGTAGAGATAAGGTACCCGGCCAGCGGATAGGGGCCATTTCACGCCTCAAAACATCATTTTGGGCAGTGAGCTTTAGACCTTGGGTGAGAGTAGACCTCCTGCTCTGCAGATTTAGAACAGGGGCCATACAGTCCTACCAGTGCTACGAGTCTGTGTGTGCAAATTCCCGAGATTGTTGTTAAGTCCAGCGAAAAGTTAATGCACCCTGTAAAGGAAGTGATCACTGGTGAGGGCCTGTTTGCTACAAGAGCATTCCAGGCCCGCCTAATAGATCTAACGATTAATTCTCCAGGTTGACAAACTCTCCCTTATAACTTAAGGTACTGTGGCGCGAATGTGAGTGACTGACCTATCCATACAAATTATAAGTCCAGTGTATGGAATTGTGCTAAATAAACGTAAGTGCAATTATCTGCCCGTATCTGTGGCCTCTCTACTATTATTATTATCAAAGGTAATGACTGATTGGTTATGACAAAGTATAACCAATAACTTAGATGGATGTTGGAAGTTAATGGAATTCATTAAATCATCATTTATCAAGTACACAACGCATTGAATGCCAGAAGCAGAGTGAAATTCTACGTAGTGATACACCATAATATCCTGGGTGAGTAATCAGTGTCAAGGTATCTGAGTTCTACGGTAAGAAAACCACTTTCTTGCCTTTAAAACCTAACACCTTATACATTTAGAGTTACCGCAAACGTTACATTTACTTTTCGTTAGGTGACTGTAAAGTAGCTGCTTTGGCAGTCTACAGTACTGACATTCATGAGGGTAACAGGGCCAGTCCAGTATAGTTGTTCATAGATAATGGTAGCCTCGATGCTCCTACATTTGGTGTCAGCGGGAATACTGGCATCTGTTCTCTTGTCTTGCCAGTGAATTCTGAGGATGGAATTTAGACTATATTGGTGAAAGTTTTCAAGTGCCTTGAGGTGCCTCCAGTATGTGACCCATGTCTCGCTGCCATACAGCAGGGTGGGAAGAACCTCCGCCCCATATATGTACAACTTTGTAGATAA
>NW_024713129.1:30789668-30822168 GCF_018991925.1 Homarus americanus | reverse complement strand
GCTTTTGTAGATGGTCTTGGCAAAGCTCACTTTAAACGGGAACTGAAGTCGCTTGAACTTAAATGGCAGGTCAGTGGTGATGAGAGGTATCCTTGGTATAAAAACGTCCTCTCCTTTAGCTTTTCCTGTCAGTATTGTAGCTTCCAGTGCATGTGGCATCATGTTCTTCTTGTGAGCGACTCGTCTCTCATTCTGATTAGGATGTCTCGTTTCTCAAACTCTTGACCGACAATCAGGATGGCTACTTCATCAACTACAGGAGCATTGAATCTTCTTTTATGTTCTCCCTTAGGGGTCGTGTCTGAAATGATCCTGACTTTGTTCTCGTCAGAAGGCATGTTTTCCAGAGCATTTTTAAATGACTGTACATACGTGTTGCGCTCATGCAGCATTTCTTCGATAGATAGGATAATGTCATGTCTGACACCTTGAATATTGCCACACCTGATAGTAGTCTGCTTTTCATGATCTCCCATGAAGTAGATTTGGAGGAACATTGCCTGCTCATCTTCCAGTGGTAAGATGGATCCTGCTTTGTGATAGACTTGACCCTGGACTTTGAATGTTGGTATGTATCTGTGCTCACGTACTACTCTGGTAGCTCCAAAGGATGTCATCTGGAAGCATGAATTGTACTTCAGTATATTTTCCAAGAAGTGTTTTGACTCTGGTGTTGTTCCCAGCATGAGAGTCTTCAATGGTTGTGGTGGTTTTTCCAAATTTGGCAGTCGTTCTTTCCGATGAGAGCAGCACAGTCCAGCAGATTCTCCTTTATACTTCTTTGCACCGCAGTGTTCACATTTCTTATCCATGTTGCCAATGATAACAGAGGGATACTTTTCATATTCTATATCATTGTCGTAGTTAAATGCTGCTCTTGCAAGTGGATGCCACTGTGTATCTTTCTTAGAATTCTGGATCCCGCAGCTCTCTGTCTATTAGCATTCAAACGAATTTCATGCGCTTGATACGATACGATACGAAGTCTTTAGTTAAGAGGTGAAAGAAAATTATTAGGGGTTGAAGGAAAAGTGGTGAAACTGAAATACAGTAGGAGTAGAAAGAATCTGGGCTCAACCAGATCGCTTCATCTTTCTTATTGGTGTTTTATCTTTGTTCTGCTCCCTTGGGTCGTCAGACCTTTGTATTAATATTGGTTTATTTATATAATGCTGCTTATTATTATTATTTTTATTATTGTTGGAGTTAGTGAGCCCGCCCAGGTCCTTGTGTAACTGGGAGGGTAGTCACATTTTTTTTTGAGGTATTAGTTAAGTGTTAGTTGTGTTAGTCTAAAGGTACACTGAATGGAGAGGCCTGCCAGGTTCTTAGTGGAGCTGGTAGGTCACTCTCATCTTTATTCCTCTATTAATGTTTTATGTGTAAATGTGTATATTGGGGCAGGAGGTGGTTCAATTACTTCTTCCTGGCTGATGTAGCTGGGAGGGTAAGCACATTATTATTATTATTATTAATTTTTTTTTTTTCGATGGAGTTAGTGAGCCCGCCCAGGTCCTTGTGTAGCTGGGAGGGTAGTCACTTTTCTTTTTCTTTTTTTTTTTTGCCATGATGTTAGTTCAATGTTAAATGTTAAATATTAGTCATGTTAGTCTAAAAGTACACTGTATGGAGAGGCCTGCCAGGTTCTTAGTGGAGCTGGTAGGTCACTCTCATCTTTTATTCTCTCTATTAATGTTTTATATGTATATTGGGGCAGGAGATGGTTCAATTACTTTCTTCCTGGCTGATTTAAACCAACTGTGTTCTTGGAATTCTTCGTTGTCTATATTATTTATCCAGTTTTGATATGTTTCTGTGTTAAGTTCAGTCACTTTTTTCCAAATATTTACAGCTTTGTTGTGTATATCTACATTGATTGCTAAGAGGTTTGCTCTCTTGTGTAGCTGTTCATTATTGATGTGGTCTGTGTATTTTATGTTATATATAAATCTGAGGGCTATATTTTGTACTGTTTGTAACCTTTTAATGCACGTTTTACTAAGGGTGTTCAATGGGATGGGTGGGTAGTCCATAATTGATTTGACAAGGGCAATATAAATCTTTCTTTTGTTATTAATGCTAAGGTTCTTAAAGCGTTTTATTTTTGATAATCTTATTCTTGCCTGTCGTTCTTTATCTTTTAAGTATGTTATATATCCTCTTTTTGTTAGTTTTAATCCAAGCATCCTGCCTTCAGTGTCGTATGGGTATAGTTCCTGGTCGACTATTACTGGACTTGTTTTAATCTTGGCTATTGGTATTATCTTGAATTTGTTCTTATTTGTCCTGATTTTCCATTTTTTCTCAAAATCATTTATGTTTTTTATCGCTCTTACCGTGTAGAGTGCCATAAATTGAGTTGATTTTCCTGGGTATGATACTATTTGAGTAATATCATCAGCAAACATTACATATTCGCTAAAGGGGGTAGGTTGAGGTGTGTCTGAAGTATAAATTGTATATAGTGTTGGAGAAAGGCATCCTCCTTGAGGTACTCCACTCTCAAGATTAAACATAGTTCCCATAAAGTTTCCAATTTGAATTTGTGCTCTCCTATCATCTAAATAGTTACACAATATTCTTAGCAAGTATTCATTAAGTCCCAGTTTTAATATTTTATATTTTAAGCCTAAATGCCAAACTTTATCAAAAGCCTTAGAAACATCCCTTAAAATTATATTGATCTGGTTACCCTTGCTTTTTTCTATTGCAATTATTTCCGTTATTATAGCTATTGCAGTTAGGGTATTTCTATTGGGCATAAATCCATGTTGTCTGATGTTAGTTTTCCCATGTTGTGTTAAAAAGGCTATAAGTCTTGAATTTAAAATTTTTTCCAATAGTTTCCCGGTAATTTCTAACAAAGATATTGGCCTGTAGTTTAATATTTCCTTATTGTCCTTACCCTCCTTAGGAATAAATATCATTTTAGCATATTTTAGTTTGTCTGGAAAGTAACCAGTTATTAAGCATGCGTTATAAATGTTTAATAGTGTTTTTAAAATGTTTTCAGGTAGATTCATGATCATATTTCGTGTAATACCTGTGAGCCCAGGGGCTTTTTCCTTAAACTTCCTCAGACAGTGCATCATTTCTCCCATGGTTATTATTTGATTATTAGGTAATAAGTTATAGTCTATATATTGCCTTGGGGTGATTCTATGTATATGTCTTCCCATTTCGTCTTCTATCCTTTCTTCGTGTTCACTATCAAAATCTTCATTTTCCTCATCTGATATTTTAAAAACTTTTACCCATTCCCTTTTGAATGCTGACTCTTGTTCATTTTCCTCGTGCAGTTTTGTTCCATTTTGGTCTTTAATGTATGGTGTTTTTTGCTTGTTGTGCCCCATCATCTTGTTTATGGAAGTCCAAAATGTTTTTGTGTCTTTAGTCATGTCAGCCGCCATTATAATATCATTCCATTTTTTATTGTTTGCTTCCTTACATGCGTCTCTTAATTTTATCTGTAGTGCTATCTGTGTCGTATATAACCATCTGTTACTGCCGTGTCTTTCCATATACCTGTTTATTTCATTGTAATGGGTCTGGATTAATTTAACTTCTTCTGGTAGTCTGTTGTTGGGTAATGTTCTAAAGTGTGAAGTAGGAGTGTGTTTGGTTATAGATGTTTTTATTGCTGAGTGCAGTCTGTCCATTTCTGAGTCTATGTCTTCTGTTGTTTTCCCTTGTAGGTTAATCGAGTGGTGATTACTTAAGTCATCTTTGAAGCTGTCCCAGTCTGTTTTACTCATTTTCAGTCTCTTTTTTATTGGTATCTGTATGGGGCTTGTTGACAGTGTTAGTATAATTGGCAGATGGTCACTGCCTGTAAGAGGTCCTTGTATTATATGGTAATTGAAAAAGGCTTTGTTGTTGGTAAAAATTTTGTCTGGTGTCGATTGTGTATTGTGATTTCTCCAGGTTGGAAAGTTAGGACCTAGATGATTGATTTTCCCTAGATTTATTAATTGATTAAGGGCGTTTCCCACGGCGTTATTATTTGTATTGTCAAAAATCCTGTGTCTGGCGTTAAAGTCTCCTAAGATGTACATCGGATGACTATTGTTAGCCAATTTTAATAGGTCTTCTATAGGTAAGTAGGGTCGTCTCGGTGGCAGATAAGTAGTAGCAATAATTACGTCTCCTTGAGTTGTATTTATTTTTATTGCTAGAAATTCATCCTGGAAGTCATCGATTAGTTTAAATTTTAAGTTTCTTTTAACCGCTATCGCTACTCCGTCATTTTTCTCGCCCGATTTATTTCTTTGGTTTACATAATAGTTAAAGAGTTTTATGTTGTTGTTTTCTGTCTCACCGTGACTGTTTATTAGTATAATGTCAGGGTCAATTTCTTGATATATATTACTTAGGTTAATTCTCTCGGTCTTCCAGTTTCTTACGTTGTGTTGTATTATTCTTAAAGTTCTTACTGTTTGTCTATTGTCCATTATTTCTTATACTTGGATTGTGACTGTTGGAGTGGAGACCTATCGTCCTGTTTCCCGCTTCTGACTCTTCTAAACTCTGACGGGTCTACTATTTTAAAGTCATTGGTCGTAATCTTTAGTTTGTCCGTAGTGATTAGTGACCAGACGTAATCTTCACTTAGGGATTTTTCTTGATATGTCCACTTGTATATCCCTCCTTCACAGTTTTTTACTATTGTCCCTCCTGTTGGTCTCGATGTTGGGATTCCATGTTTTGTTGTAGTGATAACTTTTAATCTAATATCTTCAGCAGATTCAGGTTGTCTGTTGTGATCAGTCTCCAATGTCTCCTCTCTCCTCCTAATCCTTTGTCTTGTAGTCTGTCCTTTTGTTATTTCTATCTTCTCTTTGTCACTTCTAGTCATTTGTCTGGGATCTCTATCAGTCGTTTGTGTTCCTTGTGTATCAGCTGTTGCTCCTTGATCAAACCTTTGTTTGTCTAGCTGTAGTCTTTCTCTCAGTTCGCTTGCGTATGTTGCCTGAAATAGTTTTTCGGATTGTGGATTCTCTGGAAATATCATCTCTGGTAGGTTATTCAATTTAAACATTTTCCTTAATTCCTCATTATATGATCCGGGTGCAATGATATTGTGCAAATGTGCATGGATCATACTAATCATTACCTTATCATGTATTGGTTCACTTAAGTTTAATATGGTGGATTCTGGTCTATGAGCCTCTTGGACCGCTCTCTTGGCTATTTCGACGTATGTCGTATCCTTCTTGTCTTGTTCCTTTTTCCTTGTTTCTTGTTCCTTGTACTTTATCATGTGTTTTTTATTGGGCATGCCATTGCTAACGTCCTGTGTCCTATGTATGCATTCCCGTTTCTCTTACAGTTGAGACAGCCAACATGTGTGTTCTTACATTCAGTGTAGGTATGGTCGTCGCCTGCACAATCTGAGCAGTACTTTTTTTCTTTTTCTGGACAGTCTCTCGTTGTGTGTTCTTCATATTTGTAGCAGGAGAAGCAAGTTTGCAGACTGATGAATGTTTCCTTCTTTATTTGATGAGGTGTTACTGACATGTTAAATATTAGAAAGCCCTGTTGTAAAACTTTCTCAGCCATTGAAACTTCTTCAAAGGTAATCTTAAAAACATGGGTGTAGTCTTTTATCTTAATGACTTCTTCGATCTTCATCCACCTGTTTTGACGTTCCAGTTCATCTTTCAGGTCTTCAGATGTCTTCCTCCCGATCTCTTGGTCGACTTGACGAACGAAAACTGATCTTTTTGCTTTTTGCTCTGGTGGCATGACAACAACAAGGCCTATCTAAATGGTTAGTTTCTTTACTAAATCCCCTAGTTGGCAACATTTCTAACTCCAATATCAAGAATAATATGGATCTGGTTGATAAACTCAATAACTTACACATTAATCATGATTTTAAACTGGTCAGCTTTGATGTAACGTCACTCTTTACAAAGGTCCCAGTTGATGATTTACTAGAGTTCCTCATAGATTCCCTGGATAACATTTCACTGCCCGTCTCGAAAGACGACTTCATCGAACTCATCAAACTATGTATTAAGGATTGCAAATTCGAATTCAATGGGGAATATTATGCTCAAAAATTTGGTATGGCAATGGGTAACCCACTCTCACCTGTATTAAGCAACCTATATATGGAATTCTTTGAAAAGAAACTATTAAGTAATATTTTACCACCCTCAGCAGTCTGGTTTAGATATGTTGATGATGTATTATGTCTCTGGCCATGTAATGAGGACCTAAAAGCTTTCCTGCCACAACTTAACAACTTAGCCCCCTCGACCAAATTCACTGTGGAATTAGAGCAAGACTGTAAATTGCCATTCCTAGACTGTCTGATACACAGAATAGGTAACACTTTTAAGTTCAGTATTTATAGAAAACCAACTAATGTGTGTTCATACATTCATTATTATTCTGCCCACCATAATAAAGTCAAACAGTCAGTATTTTCAACAATGTTTCTACGTGCCTTGAGAATTTGCAGTCCGGAATTCATCGATGAGGAATGCAAATATATATATAATATTGGCTCAAACCTTAAATACCCTAGATCTTTCATAGACAAATGCTTAAACATTACTAAGAAAACTTTTTATAGAACTGACCCCAAGCCCACCCATGACCATAATAATATCTTAATATTACCATTTCACAAAAATTTCTCACACATTCCTGCACAGCTAAAAACCTGGAACGTCAATGTGGCATTTAAAAACTCATGCACTGTTAAACAAATGTTAATCAAGAACTCCCCCAACAACACAATTGGTTGCATTTATAAAGTTCCTTGCAAGGAATGTAATATGTTTTACTTAGGCCAGACAGGTAAAGATCTTGCAACTAGAATTAAACAACACAAATACAGTGTTAGGACAGGCCAGGAATCCAATGCTCTGTTTGTTCATTTGAGGGATAACAAGCATTGCATTGACTGGGATAATGCCTCCTCAATATTACCATGTAATTCAATTGATAGTAGGAACATCATAGAATCTAGTCTTATTAAACATACCGAAGCATTCAACATGAATTTGAGTAACGGCATGTACAAGCTGGACAATTTTGTAATTAAGAAGATTTGTGATCAGGTGAGAAGGCCGGGTCACTTGACCATCTGACCTGACCACCAACCGTTGTGTGCTATTTAAAGATTAGTAGGGTCATTACCTAATACCTGACCATTGTGGACCTGGTCTCACCCTCCTCTGTATATATACACCTTGATTTGTATTACTCTCTCTAGTCTGTACTCACCCCTGAAGATGTGAATTACACGAAAGCGCTTGGGAACTTCGTGTTTTCTTCTTTCCTTGTGGTTATCAGCATATACCTAGATCACGCGCACCTACAGTGATTTACTTGCATATATATATATATATATATATATATATATATATATATATATATATATATATATATATATATATATATATATATATATATATATAATTTTAACTCACAATTTAGGAAATTAGGTCAATCAGAAATTATTATCTTATAACTTATAATCTGTCTATTTGTCTATCTTAATCCATTAAAGCAGACCCAAGATAATGCTAAACAACGTCAGAATAACAACAAACTCAATGAAAGCAATTTTAGGCCGTAAAGATACACACCCATGTACTGCAAATGCTAACCAACGCACACACACACACACACACACACACACACACACATACACACACACACACACGCACACACACGCACACACACACACACACACAAAAGACACCTATACCACAATATCTTAACATCTTACTCTTATCATTTTACACTATAAAAGCTTTTAGATAAATTAAATTTCTCTTCTAGACCAATAACTCATGAGGCTTCCCATCAACAGGTGTAATAAGCCTCTGAAAATATAATTATAAACCAGGGGATTATATTCACATTAACACAACTTAAAACTCAGGTAAATAATTCCAACTTTTCTCACCTACAGTTAACTAAAGCTGGTAATGACTTTTATAGGTAATACGTGAATACATGATCTCATTTGTCTGTAACGTGAGAAAGATTATACTTGTAACGTTTAGAAGATTATACATGTAACGTGAGGAAGATTATACCGGTAACGTGAGGAAGGATTATGCCTGTAACTAGAGGAAGGATTATACATTTAACGTAAGGAAGATTATACCTTTAACGTGAAGAAAATTATACCTGTAACGTGAAGAAGATTATATTTGTAACGAGAAGATTATACCTGTAACGTGAGGAAGGATTATACCTCTAACGTGAAGAAGATTATACCTGTAACGTGAAGAGAATTATAATTGTAACGGGAAGATTATACCGGTAACGTGAGGAAGAATTATACCTGTAACGTGAGGAAGGATTATGCCTGTAACGTGAGGGAGGATTATAACTGTAACGTGAGGAAGATTATACCGGTAAGGTGAAGAAGATTTTACCTATAAGGTGAGGACCTAAATATGGTGGACACCTGTTTTCCCTAGGGACTTGATCTCACTCTCATTTACTGTATATATTAGCCTTGTTAATAATATTACTCCTTAGTCTCTACTCACCTCTGAAGGTGTGAATTACACGAAAGGGCTTAGGAACTTTGTGTTTTCTTGTTTCCTGTGTGGTTATTAGCATATACATGCAGGCCCGTCCTTTAGGGGGCGAACAGGGGCGACCGCCTGGGGCCCCGCACGTGTGGGGGCCCCGCGAGGCCCAGCACTAGACCCAGTGACCTCGCACACATTACATGTTAACTGGTAAATCTGACCTTTCGGCTTACGCCACCATCGCAACCGTGACCTTACCATCCATAGCGACAGTCCCATGGGGGTTGGTGGGGCCCCGCAGTAGCTGAGTTGCACCGGGGCCCGCACCCCGTTCGGGACGGCCCTGTATACATGGATCACTATCCTCTAACTACCATCCAATCAGCTTAACATCAATTGTGGGCAAATTGGTGAAAGCAAAACTTCAAACTCCATTTGAAATCACCTGGAGAAGCACAAGTTGTTCAATGATTTCCCAACTTGGTTTCACAAGTGGGCGTTCATGTCTCTGAAGATGTCTTGAATAAAGACGGATGATAAGGTGCTCCATTGTTTCCCTATTCCTGTATGGTTCGAATCCTGACGGGTTGAGGTGTTGATTGTATGTAGAAGTCCGCGTGCTTTATTGGGCTAATGAAATATATATATATATATATATATATATATATATATATATATATATATATATATATATATATATATATATATATATTTCATTAGCCCAATAAAGCACGCAGACTTCTACATACAATCAACACCTCACCCCGCCGGGATTTAAACCCACGGCCCACGAGCCCATGACTGTGACCAGGGAACGCTACTTCTGGACCACCAGGATACTAAAAGCAGTCCTAGACTCTGTTATATTTCACACACAGCCTGTTCAACGAGCTTATGGCGCCGTGAACCTCTAATGGGGACTACCCGTATCACGTAGGTGGTCAGAGTAACGTTTTACCAAATCCGGCTTCGAAACACGAGGATCCATATATATTTCATTAGCCCAATAAAGCACGCGGACTTCTACATACAATCAACACCTCAACCTGCCAGGATTCGAACCCACGGCCCACAAGCCTATGACTGTGACCGGGGAACGCTAACCGCTGGACCACCAGGATACTAAAAGCAGCCCTAGACTTTGTTATATTTCACACAAAGCCTGTTCAACGAGCTTATGGCGCCGTGAACCTCTAATGGGGGACCACCTGTATCACGAAGGGTCATAATGCAACAAATCTGGCTTGAAACACGAGGATCCATATATATTTCATTAGCCCAATAAAGCACGCGGATTCTATCATCATTGACTAGACTTCACAAAGCCTGTTCAACGAGCTTATGGCGCCGTGATACGGGTAGTCCCCATTAGAGGTTCACGGCGCCATAAGCTCGTTGAACAGGCTTTGTGTGAAATATAACAGAGTCTAGGACTGCTTTTAGTATCCTGGTGGTCCAGTAGGTAGCGTTCCCCAGTCACAGTCATGGGCTCGTGGGCCGTGGGTTCGAATCCTGGCGGGTTGAGGTGTTGATTGTATATATATATATATATATATATATATATATATATATATATATATGCAAGTAAATCACTGTAGGTGCGTGTGATCTAGGTATATGCTGATAACCTTAAGGAAAGAAGAAAACACGAAGTTCCCAAGCGCTTTTGTGTAATTCACATCTTCAGGGGTGAGTACAGACTAAGGAGAAATACATAACAATGGTCCGGTCACTAGACAGTGACCCTACTAATCTTCATAAGCATAGCAGCAATCCGTAGTCAGGTCAGAGGGTAAGATGACCCAACCTTCTCACTTGGTTACAAATCTTTTTAATTACGAAATTATCCAGTTTGTACATACCATTACTCAAATTCATGTTGACGGATTCGGTATATTTAATGAGACTGGATTCTATAATGTTCCTACTGTCAATTGAATTACAAGGTAATATTGAGGAGGCATTATCCCAGTCAATGCAATGCTTATTATCCCTCAAATGAACAAACAGAGCATTGTATTCCTGGCCTGTCCTAACACTATATTTATGTTGTTTAAGTCTAGTTACATGATCTTTACCTGTCTGGCCTAAGTAAAACATATTACATTCCTTGCAAGGAACCTTGTAAATGCAGCTGCCTGCATTGTTGAGGGAGTTCTTGATTAACATTTGTTTTACAGTGCATGAGTTTTTAAATGCCACATTGACGTTCCAGGTTTTTAGTTGCAAAGGAATTTGAGAGAAATTTTTGTGAAATGGTAATACTAAGAGATTCTTATGGTCATAGGTGGGCTTGGGATCGGTTCAATACTTAAATTTCTTAGTAATGTTAAGGCATTTGTCTATAAAAGATCTAGGGTACTTATATCTATAATATTGACTTCAACCTTAAGTACCCTAGATCTTTTATGGATATATAATATTAAGAGTATGTACTGATAGCATTAAGGAGAACTCAAGGTATGTATAGGATGATTGGGAAGGTTCAATTGATATGGACTAGTGAACTATAAGGGATAAGTGTAACCTTTGTAGACCGTGTCTGAAGGTCATCATATTTTCGTCTGTAAACGATTAGTAAACATAGCTACAGCAGATATCAGATGAAAATATATGAGAACAATGATCTGGAAAAAGGATAAATGTATCAGACCTACAGTATGTGAAGTGTTGGAAGTGATCCAGAAACAATGCCTCAAAGAGAATATTTTGTATACCCACGCCAAAAAAACATGCCTTTGTTTGGGTTGGCGCCTAGGCAGCCCCGGGCTACGGTGCAATGTTTTTATAACCTAAGGAATTTCCCCAGGAACTAGCAAACCACACCCTTACTTTATTATGTAATTTAGGATTAAGATATATAATTATAAGGCATAAGGTCACAATAGATAGGAAAGTATATATGTGAGAACCAGAATAATATCAAAGTAAAAATTGAAGATTGGAAACTGTAGGCCTAGTTTATTGAGAGACGCGAGGCATCCCTCTGGTCCCTGCCATATTCAAGAACAGCCATGGGATGTACGACGCCATTTACGATGACCTTCTTGCCCTGATATTGTTTCAGGAATACCACCTTTTCGACGCTCTGGAGATATCTCGAAGTTTCGATATTTTGAGTGCAGTACTTGCTAATAATTCCCACCAGGAAACTTGTTTCGAGACTCCTACATTTGGTCAATGAAAAACCCAATCCAATGCCCAGCTTGCTCTGCCCGCTGACTAAGGAGCTACATACTGTCCAGGGGGTCTGGTGGCACCGACCTTAAAATTAAGAGTAGAGTTAAGTTATCCCCTTAGGATTAGTGACCCCAGAATCGGGCACTATATCCATTGAGAACTTTAGAGCGTTCCAGCACTTACTACAAAGTTGCTAAGCTTCTTCCACTCGTCTACCACCGTAGTTGTGAACCATTTTCTTCCTATCTCCGCCCTAAACCTAAACTTATCCAACTTAAATCGTTGCTACGAGTCCTATCCTGCTCGGATATTATAAGAACTTTATTTATATCTCCTTTATCGATTCTTTTCACCCACTTAAATATTTCTATCATTTCTCCCCGCACTCTTCGTCTTTCTAGGGAATGCAAGTTAAGTTTCTTTAATCTATCTTGATATGGAAGGTTTCTAAGTCCCAGAATTATTTTCGTCATTCTTCGCTGCACCGACTCCAGTGAATTGATATCCATTCTATAATAAGGGCACCAGAACTGAACAGCATAATCGAGGTGCGGCCTGACTAGCGCAAGATATAGTTGCAATATGACCTCCTCACTCTTATTACTTACACTTCTAGATATAAAACCTAATACTCTGTTTGCCTTATTTCGAACTGTAATGCACTGTTTTCTAGGCCGTAGGTCCAGGCATACAAATACCCCAAAGTCTCTTTCACAAGTCGACAATTCTTCGTTGATGTTGTTAAGGCTGTATACATTGACAGTATTTGTTCTTTCAATGTTAAGTGCGCTGCACTTGCTGGTGTTGAATTTCATTTGCCATTTTTGACCACTCCTGTAATTTATTCAAATCCTTCTGTAGTGCATTTGCATCCTGCCCCGAATTAATCATCCTCCCTATTTGGTGTAATCCGCAAACTTGCTTATGTCACTGCTCATCCCAGTATCTAGATCGTTATGTAGATTATGAACATGAGTGGGCCCAGTACTGACCTCTGGGGAACCTCACTGGAAACACAGTCCCACTCAGATTTAACACCATCTATGCTGACTCTGTGTTCTATCAGTGAGCCATGATTTTATCCAATTTAAGACTTTCCACTCGATACCATGAGCCTTAAATTTTCTCAGAAGCCTTTGATGCGGTACTCTGTCAAATGCTTTGCTAAAGTCTAAGTAAATAACATCGTAATTTTCGTCTTTATCTACTACCTCGAAGACTTTCCTAAAAAAACGTCAGCAGATTTGTTAAAAAAAATTTACCTTTGTAAGTCCACGTTAAGAGCCGTAGATTAATTTGCTTTTCTCTAAATGCAATCGGATGCTATTTGCTATAATTGATTCAAGAAATTTCCCCACTACTGACGTCAAGCTAATCGGCCGGTAATTAGATGCTGTTGCTCTGTCTCCCTTTTTGAATATGGGTCCTACATTTGCCTGTTTCCACAAGTCTGGCACAACTCCCGTGTCTAATGATTTTGCAAATAAATTTACGAGGGGTCCGCTAATCTATGCCTTACAATCTTTCAAAACTCGAGGGAAAATGTCATCCAGCCCTGGGGATTTTATCTTCTTTAATTTATTTATCTTCTTAAGAACATCCTCTTTTCTGATAGTGATATTCTTTAATTTCACTTCTTCATTTCCCCTAAATATCAGTTCCACTTCTGGCATTTCCTCGTGAATTTCTTCTGTGAATACTGATAAGAAGTAGTTGTTTAATGCTTTGCTTATTTTCTCACTATCATCGATCACTTCCCCTCTCTCTGACTTTAAAGTCCCCACTTTGTCCTTGTCCTTTGTCCTATATACCTGGAAAAATCCCTTGGGATTCGCCTTGGATTCTCTTGCTATCCTGATTTCTTTGTCCCTCTTTGCCTTCTTTACATTTTTCTTAACATTCCTAGATAGTTCATTATATCTATTTCTGCGAAGCTCCTCTCCTCCCTTTAATTTCTTATAAATTCCTTTCTTTATTCCTATGCCACGTGTAAGTTTTTTGGTGATCCACCTTGGCTCATTATTATTTGACCAAATTTTTCTGTATGGTATAGATTGTTCCTATGACTTATGTAGTAAACTAGTGAATATAAAATAGTCATGATCAATTGTTTTGTCATCTATGACCTCACCCCTTCCTACTGGGGACAGACCTGACTGTTTCCAGGCGACCTCACCAAGGTACCTTCTTAACCCCTCATAATCCGCCGATCGAAAGTATGGGACCCTGACCATATTGTCATTGTTTTTCGTTTCCCAATTTAGGGTGAACCTGATTTCTCTGTGATCACTGTTCCCTAGATCTTCCCCTATCGTGATATATCTGATAATATTTTCTTTATTTGTTAATACTAGGTCTAATATATTGTCACCTCTCATAGGTTTTGTAATTAGTTGTTTTAAAATATTGTCCTGTACTGCGCCTAGGAAGTCTTCAGTTTCATAGTCACCTATAAAGTTGGCCCAGTCAATTATTCTGAAGTTAAAATCCCCCATAATGTACAGGTCGTTGTAGTATGCTGCCCTACTCATTTCCTGCTATATGGGCTGAGCTGCTCCTTTTCCAACACTTGGGGGCCTGTAAATCTCTCCCATAATTAGTTTTTCTCCTCCTTCCACATTTTCTACCCATACAGACTCAATTCCTATTTCACCCTTTATTGAATTATTGATACAACATTTTAATGTATCCCCGACGAAGAGTACTACCCCACCCCCCTTCCTTCCCTGTCCTTGTGAAAAGGGTTGTACCCTTTATGTGATACTCTGATAAAAAGTTCTTGCTTGCCAGATTTATCCAAGTTTCGATGATTGCTATGAAGTCTACATTCTCGGTACATACAACCTCTCTCAGCATGGCTATTTTATTTCTAACGGTACTACTGTCTGTATAGTATACATTTAAACCTACCCTTCCCTGGTTCATTTTCTACCCCTTGTCCTGAGTCACCAATTTTTACCCAGAACCTGCTTGTTTCTTGACTCCCACTTATCCTGACCTCTCTCTACTGGCGAAAAACCCTCTTTGGACTGACAATTTCACTCTCCAGGGATGCAGACAACATCTTTACCCCGGCGCGTGACAAGTGTACTCCGCCACGAGTGTACAGGTAATTGTTGCTATAGAATGGTTGTTAGTTATCAATGAACGCCCAACCATTACTTGCACAATGTTTTTCCAGTCAGCAATTTATAGCAATTGCCCTGGACAGCCATTCACCACCAACTCCTTTTCTAGGCAAGACACCACATACGATCGGGATCTCTCCCCTATCTCTAACATTCCCTAGCGCCTCCCTATACCTCTTGAAAAGTTCCTCACTCTTAACCATTCCTATGTCGTTACCTCCTACACTAAGACACACTACTGGCTTGGTACCCTCCCCTGACAAAACATTATATATCCTCTCAGCTACATGCCCTATCCCAGTCCCAGGAAAACACACCCTAATCCTATGTTTCCTCTCTCTAATACAAAACGTCCTATCTAAGAACCTCACCTGGCTGTCCTCAACTACCACGATCTTACCACTGGGCAGGGTTTGAACAAGTGCCCTTTTCTCTCCTAGCACCACACAGTCCTGCTTTGTCTCTTCCTCGTCCTG
Source organism: Homarus americanus (assembly GCF_018991925.1). NCBI lineage: Eukaryota > Metazoa > Arthropoda > Malacostraca > Decapoda > Nephropidae > Homarus > Homarus americanus. The sequence goes on along the minus strand of NW_024713129.1, from coordinate 30,806,877 downwards.
CCTCTTCTCTTCTTCGTCAGCCTTCCTTACTGTATAGTAGGTAACTCAGAATCACAGGATTTTCTTGAAACAGTTCAGGACAGTTTCCAACGTCAACATATAGCTGAACCCACCCGGGGTAATAATATACTCAGTATAGGTCAAACAGAGAAAACCTCATAAGTGATGTATAGGTTGGGAACGAACTAGCTAACAGAGATCACAAAGAAGTAAGATTCAAATTAGAATTTAATATCAGTCGCAAGGAAAAATTCATTAAAGTCCTAGTTTTCAGAAGGGAAAACTTTGATAACTTAAAAAGGCAGCTGGGAGAAGGAGTATCACGTTTAGGGGTGAATTACATGACCTCACGTGAGGTGACCTCACACATTTTACCCACAGAGAGTGACCTCACTTTAACTGGATACCTGACAACGATAATATCCCAAAATATGACAGTTGAGGATGACCTGATCACGAGATCTGTGGTTGACTAGTTTCACAGCAATATAAATAATGAGTTTCTTAATGCACGAAGGCAGAAGCAGAACATACCATACAGGAAACTTAGATCAAATAACAATGATCCCAAATGGATAAATAATTATTGAAAGAATATTATTAGACAAAGGAAGGCTAGGAAAATTAATCGTGCTGAAGTTTACCTACGAGATTATTTTAAGGTATTCGCCAGAATGGTTAAGACCGAGATAAGAAAAGCTAAGAGAAATAATGAACTGAAGGTAGCAAAGGAGACAAAGTCAAACCCCAATTGAGGCGAAGTCAAACCCCAACACAGGGCAAGATTGGACCAATACAGTCAGATACCAGCGAGCTAACGGATAACAACGGAGAAATGAGCAATAATCTGAACAAATATTTTTCAACAGTTTTCACCACTGAATCGGCTGGATTGTACAATTAACCAGGCCGTTCACATATATTTATTATTTGGGTTTAAATAACGAAACCCAAACTGCAGTTCCTTGTTTTATTATAAAAGAATTGTATCTATAATTCCTGAGTGTAGAGCAATTCAACTTTGTGGCTGTCTGTTGTATATTTATTATTTGCTTAAATAACGAAACCTTAAACTGTAAGTTCTTGTTTTATTATAAAAGAATTAAATGTAATTTGAGTGTAGATTGACCGGTGTTCCATCGGTATATGAATGAATGAGAAAAGGACGTGTTTATACATAGTCTTGAAGTCACGCCTTACGATATATAGCTTTGTCAGAGTGACTACTGAGTAAGGGAATTTCTACTGTGTGGGCTTACAGATATGTTGACTTACGGGCCTTTACTCTTGGGAGAGCGTTTCATGCAAGCAACTCATGTCTTACTCCCAGACAGGAAAGCGGTGTGGTGAATTCTGAATATAATATCAGATGGCTGACCCCATTATATAATATGTTCTGTTGATGAGACAATTCTATTACATCACGTCACCAGTCCGTTGAGTCGCAGCAGCCTAAGGTCTGAGTAGAGTACAGCATCCCACAAAACCCAAATTATGTTATAAACAGGCAAAGTTATACCTGCTTGGGTATTCTTCACTTGTAGGGGTATTAGTTACAGGGGATCTATAATTTGTTGCAATGGCTAGTATAATATGAAATAATGTTGAATTTGGATGACACTGCCTTGTAATAACAGATATAGTTATAATTGCCAGAAGTTAAGAAAATAGAGGGAATTGTAAGACTTGGTAGTAAATCTTTTGATAGGTAAAATGACAAGATATTTTCAAATCAGCAAAATGTGTCTCTGGCTCAAGAAAGTTAAAACTTTAATTTCTGTTACTCTCATTGAATATCTCACAGAAATTTATTATTATAAAGTTGAATTTAAAGCAGACTTGAGTTTTATATTTAAATCAAAATGCTATTATAGGGCAAGATCCTCGTAGCTGCCACAAGTGATTTGGCCAGTAATCAGGAGCCTTGTAATGCCCTTTTCACAACTAGGCTGCTTAACACCATTGCATGTTTAAAAATGTTCTATCTACAGGAGTGAACAGCACTCTGTAGAGTTTTGTAGGTTCTATTTCCTGTGATAAACAGATACACAAGTGGTGTGGCACTCTACTCTGTCTGGGGGTCAATCATTTTTAAGTGATATTATGTAAGCAAGTGATACATTAGCACTTTCCATATGTTATTATTAATTAAGTGGGGACACGAAAATATTGCCACACACTGCTAGCTAGGGCTGAATAAATACGAGTAGCTGAGCACATACATAATACATATATAATTTTATTGTTATACATAATATACATGTACTATCATGGTATTTTAAATGACAGTAGGATTTAAAGAAATAAATACTGAATGATTGTGTACATGAGCGTAAAACATGTTTAATAATTAACTGGCCTATTGCAGCATGAAGTACAAAAGAAGACATTCATAAGATCGCTAATCCAATATATTCCCTTGGGTATATAAACGTTAACATGTAGGCTGCATATACGTAGGTGTAGATATGACGTTCTATACGTATTGGTACTCAGAATCCTATATTGATAACAAAGAATATTTCTACTCCATTAAGAAAGTTCTTGAACCTATCTAGGTATATGGTGTCACAAACCAGGGAAGGGTTCAAAATGCCATGCATTAAACCTCCATAAGTTGCTCCTCAAAGACAGGAATGTGGATTAAGAATCTGCATTGTGAGTGGCCGGACTCCTAAACAGTGGGTTAACATCTAACCTCATTATTGCTAAAAATAGGAGCAAATGATAATGTAAATTTCATTATTTTTGTTTCAAGAGCGTCTATATGCAAAAGCTTCAGCGTCCAAGTCCAATCCTGGCATCTACAATGCTGCTTATTAGTTCATTTTTAGATGTTATAACTTTAAGAACTGAAATTCCGCAGTGTAAAATATTTCATGAAATAAAGAGTTTATTTCAACGTCGGGATTGCTTTTGCAATTTGCAACAATCCTCGAAACTGGTTAGACTCCACTATGATTGTATTAACCTTTGATTCATGTAATCGCGGAAAGTTTCGGCAAATAACACGATCTGTTGAGATACAGCCTTTGAACGATATCGTCTATTCTGGTCTCCCCAATTTAGCTACATCATCGCCATGCTTTTTCAAAACAAGGCTGATGAGACCCATAAATTAAGGAGACTCTTTTCGTCGCCTGAGAATGCACTTTAGCAAGATCCACTTGAGACGTTGCAGATTTTTCCCAAACATCGACGAGAAGTCGTAATATTCTCAAACGAAAGCGGTAAAGGCTCCTGCTCTGAAACGTTGGCGAATTACTTGTGTTTTGTGAGATCATGATGATGTCCAATGCTGATTGAAGCATTGACGCTTCTATCTGACGGTAGTTGAGTAGTGGATGTGTCTGTATTGATGTTCACCGCGTCCTCAACTTTGAGAACGCGTCTGAGAGGTGCCATTAGTTCACCTTAGCGACTGATGTGATATGTCGTCACCAATGAAAGCACAACAGTTAGGAAGCTAAAATACACTGATGATCCAGCCGCCAGGCGAATTACGCAAACGAATGAACGTCTAGTTGCAGAACGAAGTTTTACAACAGTCACTAGACACTCATTTGGACAATCTGGGGCGATGTATCAATTGGCATCATCATCAACTGGAGGTGCAATACATTTATCTGGGCCTTCTTCAGACGGTCCGCGTGCACGACATCTCCAAATCTTGCATTAGGCTTCCAACGAATTTGTTGGCCCGCTTCAGTACACGCAGAATGGACCAGAAAATTTTGCCGGAAAGTTTGGAGTCTTTTCTGCGGTTCTTCCAATACACAGCGTCCCCAACGTTTGCATTACGACAGGTTTACATTTTGGCGCTGCTTGATGATCATTTCGCGCGACGCCACCAGATGCGACTGCACGGAGCATGAAGGTCTGAAAGAAATGAATCGTTTGTTGCTAAATCATATCCTCGTAATATAAACCGTATGGTGCATCCAAGGAGTCGTAGACGCCGTCCAAAAATATGACAATGGTAGGTGTTTTGCCCGCAGGAGCCATTAACTGACCCAATGAGCAGACGCCAAACTCCAGTAAAACCCCTATCCTCCCATGCGTAATAAAACCACTGGCAATACGAGCTTCTAGGATTTACGATTGGTTTCCTACTTAAGGCCATTAGCCCGGATGGTTGCTTGTCAAAGTTTGTTTTAATACCATATTGTGCACATATATGCGCTTAATTAGCTGATTCCCAAACTGTGCCATTGTCGAGGTTAGAACTTTAGGCGGTGGCGGACATATAAGATCCATCACACGTCGCAGGAAGCTACGTCATTGTTTAGAGTTTTTAGTGGACCAAGACCACGAACCTGAAAATTATCCACACACACTAGCATGCACGATCCCTGATGACTATTGGAGTTGCAATAAGTCGCCACTGGTCAGGCCAAACGCACGGTCTGTGGTGATATTGTAGAATCAGCCAGGATCCGTTGAACTCATATATACATACATAAACAATTAGCTATGTGTAATTCTATGCCTTTCATAGTGTTCCAGGTACTTCTTCAAATCCGCCATATTTACTGTAATGACCTTGGTGATCTTGCCCGTGTATTAATGAACAACACACAATGCTTTCTGTTAACGGCCAAATGGTCTATTTTGAGACATATAATGCACTAGTGATTTTCTGTCCTATGGAGGCAGCGTCGTATCTAAACCAACTTTATGGGAAAATTTACTTGGGGAAGCTACATCTCTAACAATTGAGGAGCAAATAAAATCATAATTAAATGGTGGTTGCAACAGCTATCTTCCCACAGGAAAGAATGAATGTTGATACAGGTATTACTGTTATATTTCGATAGAGCGTTTGCGACAAGATTCGCCTTCCCCTGGTGTAAATACCTAAAATTCAAGAACTCTCGGTGTTCAGGTCGTGATACCAGCGTACACTGTCTGATAAGTTTCTGCTATGGAACAGTTTCGGTTACTGCCGCATAACCGTAAAATAGCTATCTTGTGGCAAAGATAACAGTTTTGAACTTTAAGTGCCCACACAATCTACTAACGTTTCTAAATGCGTTGCCGAATAACGTGTTTCAGCCATCAATTTGTTTATGACTTGCAAATGCTATCACTCTAAGCTTCCTTACGCAGTCTCTTGTAAGGTTAACGTCTGACCCAATCGGAAACCACAAAACAGAGAGTGAAAGGTTGAGGAAGTCTAGAATGCTAGAATCAGCATTGTGTTGGCTAACTTCAATGCCGTAAAACCAGCCTCTCTGTGTCTAGTTGTCCCATAAATATTTGCATCTTTTTTTGAGCAACTATACGAAAGTGATACAATGTTGTATGTTCTGGATATGTTCCATAATATCCAGATATAAGCCAAGAGCTGCACGATTTATAGACGCGGAATCCGAGATACAGCTTGATTTTATCATTAACTGTGTGTATGCCTCACCGTCAACTACATGACCAATGAATGGATTCTGATTTTAAAATCTCACACTCTGAGTTTTATTTGCCTGCTGGTGGTCCACGCCAAAGTTTAATCAGATGGAATCATAACGTCCCTGCCTAATTACTATTGATCATCCAAAAAGTGCAGACCGTAAAATTGTAATCAATCCGGCAACAGGGTGTTGACTCATTCTTGAAATGTTAGTGGCATTTCTTGAGACCTTCAAAATGGCATCGGTAGAAACCTGTTGGGGGCTTCCAGAGGTGCTACGTGATTTTTGATTTCATCGAGTGGGTATTTCACAGCAATCTACTTCCGTTAAATCCAAGGTTAATGCACATCTCTTGCTTCAAGGATTGCAGCCACAGTCGCTCAAGATAGCATAGGTACCTATCAGGGATCCTTCGATCATTGACACGCCTGAAATCTGTAACAGGGCGCCATCCACCCATCCTTTTCATTGAGGCACGCCATTAAAGGATTTTTATACCAATACATTTCATCAAACATAAATTCATCTGTACATGCTGCTATTATGAGTAGTCTGTTGTTGTTACGAATAGGTTGGTTCTCTTCCTTTGTTGGCCATATGATGGATGTAACTTGTCTGACCTAGCGTTTCTCAAAAGTTAATGCATATTTTCTATAGTTGGTGCTTCCAAAAAGGGTCTAGCCCTGGATGACTGATACCTCAACAGGTAAAGCATTTGATCATCCCATTCGTCGAGTCCGGTTGGCATTTCAAAAAATACACCGGAATTGGGAATTTAGTAGAAAATAAATGCTATATTGCTGGTGATATACCAGAAAATTGCTACAAATAACACATCCCTTTCTTTAAGACTGTTGAACGCCTGTCTGATTTAGAATCAGGTCGTCGGTCAAACCACCAGGCGTAGTGCTCGGTAGATCTACATGACAGCCCTTACCTTTGTTTCGGAGAGCACAACGTCTAAAATGCACATTGCATTATTGTCGGTGATTTTCTTTTGGTAAATGGAGAGTACTCTTCAACACTCCTGGCACGATCGTCCAACTTCATACAATCATGCTGAAAGTGTGGTTGAGGTCAAGAGGCATTCCCTGACGCACGATCCGCCTTCCTCTTTAATAGATTGGTAGACAACACTCGGTCCTAGCTATGAGTATAGGTTCGGATGACCTATTGTTTTAGTAGGTGAAAACACTTTTAAACGTAGTAACACTATTATTACATAAGAACATCATCATAGCCTTTCTCTGAGGAGTTGTAGACCAAGTAACCTGTCGGTTGGCATTTAGACCTGACTAAGTAGTAAAGTCTGCGTAGAAGGCGTACCACGCCCTGAGAATCTGAGTGGTAATGTCAACATTCCAGATGTTTTAGCTGAGAATCTGAAACTCCTTGAGCTCAGCATACTTGTTCCAACAAGAAGCCAGTGGTGAGGGAATTTGATGCTAAATCCTCGTATATGGGATGTTATACACCATGACAGCGCAAGCACCTAAGCCCAGCTCTTAAGAGCCAATCTGGCATTATCCACCTCACCGGCACTGACAACACTAATTTTTGCCATGCCACACGCACGAGAGGCTGCCATAGAAGGTTGCAGAGGAGTGGCAAGGAATACCCTGCCCATCTCTCTTGGTAGTATGTGGCTTGTCTTCCCGGACTAGTCCTGGGGACGCTGCCACGTGCCCAGCCATTCACTGTTTCACTAAGGTCCACTCCCCTAGCCTTTATTAGCACATCGCACTCATGTGAACTATGAGATGTCGATTTGTGAAGTGCGCACCATTTGCGCGCTTTCTGGTTAAGAGGAGGGGCTGCCTTGGCTGCCTCACTGTATGACCTTTAGAATGGCTTTGCACCGGGTGTGTCCTTAAATTTTGCATTATTTCCTCGGAGCTGAAAACAATGTTCCATTACGTGGCCACGTTTATTACAGTGTGCGCATCGTAAAGATGTTTTTTGTTTATAAGTCAGGTGGGGAGGTGCAATCGGAGCTAAGTGTGTCGCATAAGGAGTCTGGGAGGGAGTCATGTGCGCCATCTGAGGCATCTGGGGTTGCACCATAGACGTCAAGGGTTGCAGTGTCGTCACTGAGGGCTGAGCCATTAAGAAATGTGTCATTAAGGAATTTGGCATTAAGGGGCCCGTAGCCTGGGGACAGAGCTTATTTGAGTATTCCACCATATCCAGGGGTGGTTCATACTGTACTTCTTGTGCCCGGCTATATAGAGGACGATGGACGGAAAGCAGGAAACTTATTACCTCTATCAACGTTTCCACATTGTCCGCTGACATTTTACCCTGATCGTCGTACCAATCGGAGGTCCAGGATGTCGCTTGTATGTCCTGGCAAACCTCGCCTGCGATGTCGACAGCATCGACAGGCGTTTCATTGCGTATCCCTGGCGTACAACGATCCATCCATCTGAAGATCCATTGAAGCTGGCCCAGCTGTGACCCACCCGCAAAGATCCCAATTAACGTTCGCTTAAATTTCTCATAATCAGGGCTCTGCAAACCAAACCCATTTAAACGACTACCGGCATAAGAACCCTGCGTAATGTGGGAACGTAATATGGGAACGTACATATGCCTTTTTGTCTTCGTCAGTCGTTATTTGCCCAGTGCGCATGTTATCTTCACATGCACGAATGAAATGTGCAACCCGATAATCATCTTGACCCGTACAATTTCGAACATTGTCACCACACTGCATAATATTAATAACTCTATCAGGTTGAGTTGACGCGGTAGTAGCATTGACGTAAGGGTTTGTGGAAGACATTATAGTGTTAGTATTAGATAAGTTAGTATTCTTACTCCTAACAGAAGGCTGGGTTAATAAGGCTGTTACTGGTTTAGCAACAGACACACTATCACCTGAAACAGGGGTAACTGCTTTTGTATACTGAGGTGAAGTACTATATTGATTACCAGATCGTAAGGTACGACGGTTTAAGTCATCAAATGATTCTTCAATTACTTTCTCACTACTTCCTACCAAATCGTCTAACTGTGTTCCTGACTCAAAGTCAAAGTCAGCTTGTGCTTGATGATTTTCGAGTTGATTATGAGCAAATACAGTAGTTGCGCTAGGCGTGCAATGTCATCGTCACTAGACATTGGAAACTTAGAAAATTATCTATTAGTCTCTTGTGGGTCAATGAATAATTAACAGTAAAAGCAGATTACTTGCCTCTCATTTACAAGATAAATGAATATGAATTGTAGTTAATAATTAAACTATCAATAAGGAAACAGACACTTATAAACAACTGTAAATTATAGAATTTCAATGCATTAATTTTACATTCGACACTTTATCATTGAAATAATCCTATCCGACGAACCTATCTGTGTGAAGATATCTCTCGAACGTGTTCATGTGTGTATAATTATGTAATTTAAATACCCATTTACACAGGGTGTTACGTCTGTATAGAAAACGTGATCCTTCAAGCCGGAGTTCCCAGTCGAGTCTTGTGTGGACAGTGGGTGGGGCCTCTTCCTGGTGATGCTCACGCGCTGCATTTGGTTTCCTTGGCAACGAATAGACGCTTCTACCTTGGAGAGACGCTTCTACCTTGGCGAGAGACGATTCCACTTCAAACTAGGGGAGGATCTCCACAGTGGATCAGAAACTGCTGATGATTGGATATCGCTCTGTTCGTTGCTAGGTCGCTAGCGACTGCTGTGTGCCAAGTCTTCACAGTCTATGTATATATGGAGATCTGTATGATGACACCGGAACTTCGTAATCAACGCTGGCGACACAACAAAACTGTTCAGCTACTTGTGAAATATCAATTGTTAGTCCAAGTTATGAAACCTTTCTTCAACACTGCAACACTGTATCAGGAAAATGCTGAGTGGGGTCTTCTTCAACAGGCACAAACTGGATATTCACCAACAGGCTGTAATATATGTATATTACGAATTCTGCACGTTTTGTATGTGACAGAGATAAGGAGCACTCACTAAATATCGTCTCGATACGGGATATAGTTTTAAACACTCGGATTATATAACGCGTCACTGTTGTGTGTTTACTGTTTTTCACAAAATATGGACAGTTTGATAAGACTACCAGTTTAAGAATGCGTACACACCGCTTGCCACCTATATGAATCGGCTGGATTGTCCAATTAACCAGGCCATTCACATATATTTATTATTTGGGTTTAAGTAACGAAACCCAAACTGTAGTTCCTTGTTTTATTATAACAGGATTGTATCTATAATTCCTGAGTGTAGATCGACCGTACGTTCCACTGTATATGAGTGAATGAGAAAGGGACGGCGTTTCTGTAATATAAACGTTAGATCACGTCCTTATGATAAAACTTGCTGTGAGTGACTACTGGAGTAAGGACCTCGCTGTGCGGGCTTACAGATATGCTGACGATGGGCCTCTACCTCTTGGGAGAGTTGGTGCCTCACGTACATTCATGTCTTACCTATAGATAGTGGAGTTATAGGTGGTGAATCTGAATATCAGATGTATTGGACCCATTTATATATTATGTGTTGGAGGAGACAGGGGCCCATTACACGACAGTACTGGCTGCCAAGGCACTAAACAACTACAGAGAGAACTTGAAATTACAAACCCCTTGGGAGAGTTGCGCCTCACGCGTACAGCTCTGTCTTACTCATAGACAGTGGAAAGTTACAGGGTGGTGAATCTGAATATAATATCAGATGTATTGACCCATTTATATATTATGTTATGTTGATGAGACAGGGGCCCATTACACACCAAAATTTGAACTTGATACCCGAGGCACCGACTATATACAGAGACAGTGAAAAAATAGATTAAGCGATATAGTATAAGTAACGATGTTAGTAAGCAAATAGACAAGCTAAAGCCTAATAAGTCACGAGGTCCTGATGAGATAATTTCCAGAGTATTAAAGGTAGTAGGTAGTAGGTAGTAGGCAGCTATCAAACAGGGCGGTACTACCGCCTGGGAAGCATAATGTGTTGTCTAATGGTAGAGCCTGCTGCCATATGGCACCACAAAACTTATGACAGAGTCCCAGTTTGATGATCTGACTTTCTGCCTTCATTTACACACAATTGCAGGGTCTCAATTGTTTCTCTTAATTTGACAACACAACATACATAAATTTTGTCTTACCCTTGATCTTCTTTATTAATTTTCTATGTTTTATTATTCTTATTTAAATTATTATTATTTTTATTTTATATATATTATTAATGTTAAATTATTAATATAATATTATATTTAAATATTATTAATATTATTATTATTAATATTAATTATTTTTTGCCCCCAGGCTGGGTCAGTGACCTGTGCCTGGTGGGCTAATCCCGTAAAAATAGAGAGAAAAAGCAGAGCTTAGTATGCCCTTAGCAACTTCGTTTAACACGCCACTAAAGACGGATGTAGTACCAGAATCCTGAGGATAACAAATGTGATACCAACAAGAAGCGAGTTAGATCACTATCTTCTACCTACCGTCCAATTAGTTTGACGTCAATTGTAGGCAAATTCTGGAAGTAATAATTTCAAACTCTATTCGAAATCACTTGAGAAGCAAAGTTGATCAACGATTCCAACATGTCTTCACAAGTGGGCGTTCATGTCTAACCAATCTACAGTACATAGTATTAGCATTCTTTCAGCTGTTTTCGAATCAGTGGACGGCGGGGACGATTGTGATGTGGTATATCTTGACTTTAGAAAACTTCGACAGAGTCCCCACGAAAGACTAATTGAAAAGTGGAGGGTTATGGCATTGGAGGAGATATTCTAAATGGATTAGGGAGTGGTTACAGGACAGAAAGAGTGGGGAAGCATTAACGGCGTAGACAGCAACATAAGAAAATTTGTGATGACACTAAAATAGAGCGTATTAAATCTGACGAGGACTCCGCAAAAATACAGGAATATATATAAAAATTCGAATTGTCTGAAAGTGGCAGATGAAATTTAATGTGGACAAATGTAAAGTACTTAGTCTAGTTACAGGTATAATCCTTCCTCTCGTAACAGGTACAATCCTTCTTCACGAAACGCGTATACAGTAATCCTTCCTCACGTTACAGGTATAATACTTCTTTATGTTAAAGCTATAATTCTTCCTCACGTTATAGGTATAAACCTTCCTCACGTTACAGGAATAATCCTTCTTCACGTTACAGGTTATCATCCTTACTCACGTTACAGGAATAATCCTGCCTAACGTTAATGGTATAATTCTGTCTCACGTTACAGGTATATTACTTCTTCTCGTTACAGGTATAATCCTTCTTCACGTTACAAGTATAATCCACTTTTTTACTTTATAGGTATAATTCATGCTCACGTTACAGTTATAATCCTTTTATACTTTACATGTATAATCCTGCCTCAGGTTGCAGATATAATCCTTTTATAGTTATAAATCTTCCTCACGTTATGAGTACAATCCTGCCTCACGTCACGGGTATAATCCTACTTCATGTTGCAGGTATAATCCTTCTTAACGTTACAGGAATTATCCTTTTTTTGGTATAATTCTTCTCACGTTACACGCATAATCCTTTTATACTTTACATGTATAATCCTGCCTCCAGGTTACGGGTATAATCCTTCTTCGTTACAGGTATAATCCTTCTTCACTTTATAGGTATAATTCTTCATCACCTTACAGGTATAATCCTTTTTACTTTACAGGTATAATCCTTCTTCACGTTACAGGTATAATGCTTCTTCACTTTAAAGGTATAATTCTTCCTCACGTTACAGGCATAATCCTTTTTTTACTTTACAGGTATAATCCTTCTTCACGTTACAGGTATGATCCTTCTTCACGTTACAGGTATAATCTTTCTTCACGTTACAGGTTTAATCCTTCTTCACTTTAAAGTTAAAATTCTTCATCACGTTACAGATATAATCCTTTTTTACTTTACAGGTATAATCCTGCCTCAGGTTAGTATAATCCTTCTTCACGTTACAGGTATAATCCTTCTTCACTTTAAGGTATAATTCTTCCTCACGTTACAGGTATAAACCTTCTTCTCGGTACAGGTATAACCCTTCTTCACGCTACAGGTTTAATCCTTCTTCACTTTAAGGTATAATTCTTCCTCGTTACAGGTATAAACCTTCTTCTCGGTACAGGTATAAACCTTCTTCTCTATACCAGGTTTAATCCTTCTTCACTTTAAAGATTAAAATTCTTCATCACGTTACAGATATAATCCTTTTTACATTACAGGTATAATTCTTCATCACGTTACATGTATAATCCTTCTTTACGCTACAGGCATAATCCTTCTTCACTTTAAGGTATATCCTTCCTCACGTTACAGATATAATCCTTCTTTTTACTCTACAGGTATAATTCTTCCTCACGTTACAGGTATAATCCTGCCTCAGGTTACAGGTATAATCCTTCCTCACGTTATAGGTATAATTTCTTCTTCACGTTACAGGTATAGTCCTTCTTCACGTTACAGGTATAATCCTTCCCTCGTTAAAGGTATTATTCTTCCTCACGTTACAGGCATAATCCAGCCCTACGTTACATGTACCCCACGTTACAGGTATAACCCTTCATCACGTTACAGGATATTTCTTCCTCGTTACAGATATAATCCTGCCTCACGTTACAGGTATAATCAGTCTTCTTTTACATGTATAATCCTTCCTCACGTTACAGGTATAATCCTTTATCACGTTACAGGTATAATATTTCTTCACGTTAAAGTTATAATTTTTCTCATGTTCCTGGTTTAGTCCTTCTTCGCGTTAATGGTTATCATCCTTCTTCACGTTACAAGTATAATCCTTCCTCACATTACAGGAATAATCTTTTTCTTGTACAGGTATAATCTTCTTCGTTACAGGTATAATCCTCCTTCAAATTACAGGTATAAGTCTATTTTAAAAGTATAATTCTTCCTCACGTTACAGGTATAATCCTTCAACACATTACAGGTACAATCCCTAATCACGTTACAGGTATAATCCTCCTTCAAATTACAGGTATAAGTCTATTTTAAAGTATAATTCTTCCTCACGTTACAGGTATAATCCTTCAACACATACAGGTACAATCCCTAATCACGTTACAGGTATAATCCTGCCTCACGTTACAGGTATAATCCTGCCTCACATTACAGGAATAGTCTTTCTTCTTTTACAGGTAAAATCCTTCTTCACGTTACAGGTATAATCATTTTTTAATTTACAGGTATAATCCTTCTTCACGTTTCAGATATAATCTTTCTTCGCGTTACAGGTATAATCTTTTTAATTTGCAGTTATAATTCTTCCTTACATTACAGGTATAATCCTTTTTCACGTTATATATATATATATATATATATATATATATATATATATATATATATATTACCACAATTGCATTTAGTCATGTGTGTGTGTGTAGTATTAAGCTTCAAAAGGTAACTAAAGTTTGACAAATAGGGATAACTTATCGTATATTCGAAAAATTAGGCCTTTTCACTTAAGATGTCGTTTACCATCAGAAAATAGTAAGGTATATTTTTCGTGAAAGTGCTCATTTGTATGTTTTATGACGATCTACACTACAGGATAGTCTATAACCAACCAGTCAGTTTTGAAAAGATGCCATCGCTATTGGCACACACACACACACACATATATATATATATATATATATATATATATATATATATATATATATATATATATATATATATATATATATATATATATATATATATATATATATATATATATATATATATATATATATATATATATATATATATATATATATATATATATATATTACGCAATCTCTTAATTTACTTAAATATCCAGGTTCTAGGCGTAACCAAACAAAAATGTGAAGTCAATTAAAAGGAATAAAAATAAATAAAGTAAACCTTTAAGAATTTAATTAATTAAATATTAACACAATAAAAGGCCTCGTAGGCTGTCACAACAAATTGATTCACCATCGAAACTTTTAAGACACAAATGATACTGAACATCGAAACATCAAAAGAATAAATATAAAGCATTGAATTACGTTAACACTGCATAAACTTATAAAAACTAACACTGAAATTAACTAACATGAAACAACACTGAATTACTTAAATGTAAAAGCAGAAATACTGATGGACATAAATAGAGACATATATAGGTACTCACATAGATATACCACATTGGTGGCGACAGGAACAACACAAATAAATTAAGTATAAGTAACAGGTGACGAGTGTCACTCAAAGGATGTGGACTGTATGACAAGAGGACTGAACTAACTCCTTCAACAGTTGGTGGGTCCTATATATGGGTCGGCTCCCACTCGCGACCCGCCGGTTGGGTCGTTTAATGATGCAGATGGTCGCTAGAGAACAAAGAATACTGGTTACAATACAAAATGGGTTTGAACAAATAATAACAGTTAAAACCTTAACAGCACAGGGTTAAGTGACTAGATTATATCATAATAAATACAACACATCATTACAGGAATAATATGGAACATGGGCATGTTATATATAAAAAAATAGAAAATAAAGAAATTTTATCACGTTATATATATATATATATATATATATATATATATATATATATATATATATATATATATATATATATATATATATATATATATATATATATATATGTAATATTCAGAAATTTCAAATGCCCAGCCATTAGCGATACTGAGCGTTCAAGGTCGTCTGAGGGAAGAGAGCGCTCCCCGCACATAGTGGGAGGTTGTGGAACTAGGCCTATATGATATTAAATGTAATTTGCCGTATTAATAATGATGCGATTCATGAAGTTAAGGGACTATTATTGAATTTGAAATTATTATAGATCGTTTATCAGTCTGAATAATGTCACGGGTGTCCCAAGGAGTTATTAGTTAGGCGGAAAAAATGTCACGTAGGCCTAAGCTAGCGCCTTGGAGAGACGCGACGCTGGCTGGTACTGAGTCACGGGGAGCATTCAGACAAACAAGACGTCCCTGCGCGTCCGTCACAGAAATAGTCACGTGGCCTAGTCACCTGTGCTGCGCTATTGCAGTATAACAAGTAAGTCTCATTCAATCTCAGACAGGGTTTAGATAGGGCAGTGATAAAGTAAACTAGAGCTAACAGTGAGTTCATTTCAGGGTTTCCGTCAGAACCCACTTGACTGAGAGAAATTGACTGCGAGAGTGATGACCGCGAGAGGGACTGCCGTTGATGATTGAGGGTGGCGATTGTCGCCATTGGACCGATCAGTGTAGGCCTGTCACTGTTTAGCGGGGTATCAAAGGATCGCTGGAGGGAATCTAGCCGTCTGGGTGCCCAGCTGACGACGGGACGATCGTTGGGGTCATCAGCTCTCCTCTACCTCGGCTCACAACACCACATGTCTCGAGCAGCTTAGTGAAACCCTCTTGCTAACGGGAAGCTAAAGCTTCTCTCAACTGTACAATGTCTGATTGGCTCACTCCCTTCCGCTTTATGGATGTACCGGGGGTAAAGTGAAGCTAGCTGAGTGATACAAGGTCGCACACTGAGACCATGAGTCTAGGGGATACCTAGAGGAACATTTTATCTCCCTTATTACGGGTGTATGAGTTGGGTGGAGCATGGTTCATGGGTATTGGTGGACCCAGTAACAAACCAATAATAGTGACAATATATTTGGGTGTAGTTAATACCATTTCTCAGTTACTGATATTATCTTGACGTGTGTAGTTTAATATTTCTTAAACAATTTTGATAGTATTGTTTTTTGAATGTTTGTGTCACTAAGTGGAACCAGAGTGATACTGTGATTTGATTCTTTTAATGCATCTAATTTTTCTTCATAATTCCGATCTCAGGTATAACCTTTGTTCCCCAGAGTAGTGGTTAAGTTAGGTTAGGAAGTGTGCATCTGTTGGGGTGATATAATTTTGTTGAGTGCCCTTAAGGCCTATTCATTGTAGAGTATTTAATTTCTTATTTTTTAATACCATTTCCTCAGTGACTGATATTATTTTGTTGAAAGCCCTTAAGGCCTATTCATTGTAGAGTATTTAATTTCTTATTTTTTAATACCATTTCCTCAGTGACTGATATTATTTTGTTGAAAGCCCTTAAGGCCTATTCATTGTAGAGTATTTAATTTCTTATTTTTTGATACCATTTCCTCAGTGACTGATATTATTTTGTTGAAAACCCTTAAGGCCTGCATCTGTTGGTGTAACATAATTATATTGAGTGCCCTTTAGGCCTATTCATGGTGGAATTAATAATTTCTTATTTTTATACCACTTCCGCAGTGGTGGATATTATTCTGTGAAAGCCCTTAAGGCCTGTTTCATGTGTGCAAGCAACATTTCTTAATACTTCAAATTTATTGTTGCCTGAGTTTCTAATAATTTCTATATCATGTATAACTTTTATTCCCCAGAGTAGTGTTTTAAGTTCAAGTTAAGAGGTGCGCATATTGGTGTACCATTATTTGATTGTGTTTGTAGTGTTGGAGGGAATATAAGTGTCTAAATTTTACAGTGTGTCTCATTCATCCCAGTCACAGACGCTATCCTTCCACGGGTCACGGACAATTCATTTTGTTTAGTAGATTTAAGTGTTCTTGTGCTGGTTCGGGATTTTTCTCAAAGGGGCGCTTCCACTGCCATTACCATCTATTAATCTTTAATAAACCCCAAGTCAAGTGAGAAATTAAAGTCCAGTAAATTCCGACCGGTTACATATATATTGGTTAAATGACATAGTAGACGAATATTAATAGTTGCCGTATCGTAACAGAAGGAACAATTCATATTGTTTCAGAGGAT
>NW_024713129.1:30720396-30789568 GCF_018991925.1 Homarus americanus | reverse complement strand
TTATAATCATGGTCGCATGCAGCAAATCACAGTCGAAGTTATATAATCATGATCGTGGTTGTTCTAATCATAGTCGTATACAGGATCATAGTCGTGGGTTGCCGCAATCAAACCGTGTTGCTATAATCAGCACCGTGGTTGTTATAATCATGGTTGTGCTTGTTAGAGCTGGCGGTCGTGGTTGTAATAATCATAGTCGGGTTTGGCGACCATGTCGGGCTGTTATAATCATAGTCGGTTGTTATAATCTTAAACGTGATGTTAGCAATCATAATCGTGTCGTTATAATCATGGCCTAAGCTTGTTAGAGTCATGGTCGTGGTTGTTATAATCATAGTTGTGGTTTTACGATCGCGGTCGTGCTGTTATAATCATAGTCATGCTTGTTGCAACTGGCGGTCGGTTGTTATAACTGTGTCGGTTATAACTGGCGGTCGTGGCTGTTATAACTGGCGGTTCTGGCTGCTGGCAATCATAGTGCGGTTGTTGCTAATCATGGTCGGCTGTTATAATCATGCGTTGTGGCTGTTCTAATCATGGTCGGCTATAATCATAAAGTCGGCTGTTATAACTGGGCGGTCGTGGTTGTTATAATCGTAAGTCGTGGATGTTATAATCATGATCGTGGTTTTTATAATCATGGTCGTGGTTGTTTTAATCATGGTTCTGTTTGTTGTTATAATCATAGTCGTTGTTGTTATAATCATGGTCGTGGTTGTTATAATCATGGTCGTGGTTGTTATAATCATGGTCGTGGTTGTTATAATCATGGTCGTGGTTGTTATAATCATGGTCGTGGTTTTTATAATCATAGTCGTGGTTGTTATAATCAAGATCGTAGTTGTTATAATCATAGTCGAGGTTATTATAATCATGGTCGTGGTTGTTATAATCATAGTCGTGTTTGTTATGATCATAGTCGTGGTTGTTATAATCATATTCGTGGTTGTTATAATCATAATCGTTGTTGTTTGATCATAGTCGTAGTTGTTATAATCAAGGTCGTGGTTTGTTATAATCATAGTCGTGGTTGTTATAATCATAGTCGTGGTTGTTATAATCATAGTCGTGGTTGTTATAATCATGGTTGTGGTTTTTATAATCATAGTCGTGGTTGTTATAATCTAGTCGTGGTTGTTATAATCATGATTGTAGTTGTTATAATCATAGTCTTGTTTGTTATGATCTTTGTTATGATCTTAGTTGTAGGTGTTATAATCATTTCGTGGTTCTTCTAATCTGGTCGTAGTTGTTATAATCATGGTCGTGGTTGTTATAATCATGGTCGTAGTTGTTATAATCATAGTGTGGTTAAATCATGATCGTGGTTGTTATAATCATGGTTGTGTTTGTTATAATCATGGACGTGGTTGTTATAATCATAGTCGTGGTTGTTATGATCATAGTCGTGGTTATTTATAATCATGGTTGTGGTTGTTATAATCATGGTCGTGCTTGTTAGAATCATGGTCGTGGTTTGTGATAATCATAGTCGTGGTTTTATAATCATGGTCGTGGTTGTTATAATCATAGTCGTGGTTGCTATAATCATGGTCGTGGTTGTTATAATCTTAGTCTTGGTTGTTATGATCTTGGTCGTGGTTGTTATAATCATGGTCGTGGTTGTTATAATCATGGTCGTGGTTGTTATAATCATGGTTCTGGTTGTTATAATCATAGTCGTGGTTGTTAGAATCATGGTCGTGTTTATTTATAATCATAGTCGTGGTTATTATAATCATGGTCGTGGTTGTTATAATCATAGTCGTGGTTGTTATGTAATCATAGTCGTGGTTGTTATAATCATGGTCGTGGTTGTTATAATCATGGTTGTGGTTGTTATAATCATGGTCGTGGTTGTTATAATCATAGTCGTGGTTGTTATAATCATGGTCGTGGTTGTTATAATCATGGTTCTGGTTGTTATAATCATAGTCGTGGTTGTTATAATCATGGTTGGGTTGATGTAATCGTCGTGGTTGTAATAATAATCATGGTCGTGGTTGTTATAATCATAGTCGTGGTTGTTATGATCATAGTCGTGGTTGTTATGATCATAGTCGTGTTGTTATAATCATGGGCGTGGTTGTTATAATCATGTTCGTGGTTGTTATAATCATGGTCGTGGTTGTTATGATCATAGTCGTGGTTGTTATGATCATAGTCGTGGTTGTTATAATCATGGGCGTGGTTGTTATAATCATGGTCGTGGTTGTTATAATCATGGTCGTCGTTGTTATAATCATGGTTGTGGTTGTTATAAACATGGTAGTTTGTTTATAATCATGGTCGTGGTTCATTATAATCATGGCAGTTGTTATAATCATGGTCGTGTTTGTTATAATCATGGTCGTCGTTGTTAAAATCATGGTTGTGGTTGTTATAAACATGGTAGTGGTTGTTATAATCATGGTCGTGGTTATTATAATCATGGTCGTGGTTGTTATAATCATTACATGGTTGTTATAATCATAGTCGTGGTTCTTATAATCGGTTGTTTAGTTTTTTATAATCATTGATTGTGGTTGTTATAATCGTGGTCGTGGTTATTATTATTCATGGTCCGTTGTTATAATCATAGTCGTGGTTGTTATAATCATGGTCGTGGTTGTTATAATCATGGTCCTGGTTGTTATAATCATTGTCGTGGTTGTTATAATCATAGTCGTGGTTGTTATAATCATGGTCGTGGTTGTTATAATCATGATTGTGGTTGTTATAATCATGGTCGTGGTTATTGTATTCATGGTCGTGGTTGTTATAATCATGGCCGTGATTGTTATAATCATAGTCGTGGTTTGTTATAATCATGGTCGTCGTTGTTAAAATCATGGTTGTGGTTTTTATAATCATGGTAGTAGCTTGTTATAATCATGGTTGGTCATTATTATCATGGTCGTGGTTGTTATAATCATTACATGGTTGTTATAATCATAGTCGTGGTTCTTATAATCATGGTCGTGGTTGTTATAATCATGATTGTGGTTGTTATAATCGTGGTCGTGGTTATTATATTCATGGTCCTGGTTGTTATAATCATAGTCGTGGTTGTTATAATCATGGTCGTGGTTGTTATAATCATGGTCTGGTTGTTATAATCATTGTCGTGGTTGTTAAAATCATAGTCGTGGTTCTTATAATCATGGTCGTGGTTGTTATAATCATGATTGGGTTTGTTATAATCGTGGTCGTTGTTATTGTATTCATGGTCCTGGTTGTTATAATCATGGCCGTGATTGTTATAATCATGGTCGTGGTTGTTATAATCATGGTCGTCGTTGTTAAAATCATGGTTGTGGTTCTTATAATCATGGTAGTACTTGTTATAATCATGGTCGTGGTTGTTATAATCATGGTCGTCGTTGTTAAAATCATGGTTGTGGTTCTTATAATCATGGTCGTGGTTCTTATAATCATGGTCGTGGTTGTTATAATCATGATTGTGGTTGTTATAATCGTGGTCGTGGTTATTATATTCATGGTCGTGGTTGTTATAATTATTGTCGTGGTTGTTAAAATCATAGTCGTGGTTCTTATAATCATGGTAGTACTTGTTATAATCATGGTCGTGGTTGTTATAATCATGGTCGTGGTTGTTATAATCATTACGTGGTTGTTATAATCATAGTCGTGGTTCTTATAATCATGGTCGTGGTTGTTATAATCATGATTGTGGTTGTTATAATCGTGGTCGTGGTTATTATATTCATGGTCGTGGTTGTTATAATCATGGTCGTGGTAGTGATACTTACAGTATCTAATACTATAAGAAGGAATAGAATATATGTTAGAATAATTAGTTAAAGAAATATTCGCCAGAAGGAGAGGTTAAAACCATAAAAAAAAATTCCGCGATAAATTATATTATGAAGTGACCTTGATTCTGGTTAGATTAGTCACCAACTGCTTAAGTCATCACCTGTGTTAAGTCATCATAGTCATCATCTACGTAAGTCAGTTTTAGGCCCATCTTACATGACTGACCGTCCATCAATGTTCTTTCCTCGCGAGGGTGTTAGTTTTCAATGCGTCTTATTATTTACTCTGGTGGATATGAGACCTCCTACCCTCACTGACGCAGCTATGGTCAAGTTGGTGTTATTCTTGTTTATAAATGCCATCCCAACTGTCTGCGTGGTGTTTGAATGTAGCCGTCTGTACTTTTTGTGTTGTCAAATCTGTCTGTCTTATCCGTTGTTGGTGTGTGTCTGCCTGTTTGTCTAATGTGAACCAGTCAATCAGTTGTCTGTCTGTCATGTTAGTTGCCATATTGTCTATTTGTGCATGTATGAATCTGTCTATTTTTGTCAACCTCTTGTCTGTTTCACTGTCTATATTCACCCTGTGTCTATTGTAGTCATCTTCTCCATGCATTCCTGTTATTATCTTTTTATCTCTTCTCCTTTTCCATGAGCCACAGGAATAAGTATACACTGTAGCTGTAAGGTCGTCTGGTAACGTTGAAACTGCGCATCCAGGCGCATGATGAAGCTCAGCTCTCCCAAACCTGTTATCTCTAACTATTTTCTGTTTCCCTTCTTTAATCTTCTATTTACTCATCTTCCTTCCTTCACTAATCCAAACAACATTAAAAAATAGTAGGCTAAGAAAAAAGTGGGGGAGGAGGAAGCCATACAATAACTGCAATCTTGGCCTGAGCTTACAGCGAATGAGGGTGCGCCAGGTCCGTAGACTTGCATCGTTTTCCAGCATAAATATAATGGTTATGTAATGGCTTCCTAAAGAAACCATCGATATGGGACCAGGTTTGTTCCACTGTACGTTTTTTTTAAGATTTTTCCACCAAGTTTGATGAAAAACGATTGTGCCGTTTCGGCTGCCCAGAACAGACACAGACACATACACACACACACACACACGCCTAGTCCTATACTATATTAGATTAGATATTAGATAGGCACCATGGAATCTGATAAAAATCCTCTGCACTTTCAGGGGGATGTTTTTCCTTCAGTTGTTGTAATGTCTCTCTGTTTATTGACAGAACAACGGAAGATTCCTCTGTGAGAGATCTTACCGCCAAGGACACTTATCCCTCACCCATCTTGAACCAAATTTTCTGGCAACATCCTCAGTGTTTTGCTTTTTGTCTCCTATGAATTTTAGACTTTCCTGCAGTGTTCTTGCTTCGCGTAGAAGATCATCAAGACCCTTTCTTCCACATTATCAATCTTCTATTCATTGCTGCCACATTTTCTTTGCACTTAGACCTTGAGTGTGTCATTTACAGAATAGATGGGGTATTAAAGGCCAGTATTTGAAGAGATAATGGGGCGATCACCAAGCGAGTTGTGAGCGCTTGGCACCTGGTGCAGGTGCCAGATGCCAGTGCCAGTGTCAATAGGCCTACTTTGGCAGGGGTGGCATCAAGATTCTCGCCCCTATGGGGCCAAGTATTCTACGCTTGCGGTCGCTTCTCACAAATAACGGTCACTTCATGTAGTGACATCTGACCGAGTGAGTATATATAACTCATCTTTCATCAGTGCGACCATAGAAATAGTGGTTATTTCTGCCAGGGGTTCGCGCGTTAGGTGACAGTTCTCTGTTCTTACCGTAAACAAGAATCACCTTCGATGTGTGGATTGTCGTTTCAGAGGGTGGGCTCTACATTCAATGCTGCTGCACGATGCCCTACCACCGGATGAAGCAGTTCAGCTGTTTGTTCTCCGCGCCTTCGGTACAAAAACCGAAGCCGCATGGATCAAATAGATGTCGAGACGGAACACTATGTCGTGGTAACAGACACATTGTTGCGTTCATAGCCAGAACTAAGATTGCACGTTTTGATGAAGCGTGAGCAGCACGTTTAACGACTATGTGGTTGCAGAAAGGAAAACACTGTTTGAACCCACATGTAGATATCGTTGACCTGTAACCAATTGATGACATCCTAAATGATACATTGAGTCTGATTCAACCTGAAATGGTACTTTAATGGTCAAGCGTTCCAATAATAAAGAGATATCCGAGGTTGAATGTGGAGAGACACAACACCACAGGAATGGCATGTCGATGGAAAAGGTGGACATAAGGGGCTTATGAAAAACTTACCAGAAATTGTCAGGGTGTTTCAGCCATCTGTTTGAACCACCCAAGTGTGAAATACCTGTAAAGGTAAAATATTCGGGATATGACTCGCCTCGGCAACGAGTACACTTCCAGGATTGCTTCCCTTGTCTTCAGTTTTTCAAACACTGGCAATAATATTCTACCCATTCGGTTGTGAGGACACTCAAGTAAAGACTCGTTGATAAAAGAAAATGTGGCAGCAATGAAGAGAATATCGGATGAGAACAGGCCCTGATATTCATCAAGCAAGAAATACCAGAGATTTAAAATGCAGGAGAAATGGAAAAGCAAAAAACATGAGATGGATGCTACAAGAAAATGAAAACAAAATGTGGAAGGTGGTAAGTTTCGGCGGTAAGATTCCCACAAAGAAAACTGGGGTTCTGCATGAAGCATATAGGGCGTATCAGGTTCCAGGGTGCATCATGTTCTCAAATGCTGTCTTATTCTGAAGAAAAGTCAACAGAGTGGATGCGGGAAAAGGGCCAGGTACCAACCTCAGGCCTCAGATGCAAAGGGTTGTAGAGTCATCTCAGTAATTCAACAGTGCTTCGCCCAAATAAGTGATCTTAACCCGCCATTGCTGCCCTTGCAAGAAAAAGCTGACAAGCCCATGCTGCCAACACCTCCATGAGCGGCTCGTTGCTCCTCTACCCCGGATAAGAATCCAGGATAAAGTGACTGGTCGGGAAAAACATACCGGAAGTATGAAGTCAGGGCAGCAGCAGGGAACCAGGTTGGAGGGGAAGCTGCCATTCACGCCATGAGAACGATATTTGAGCAGCGTGATTGTCAGGCCGTTCTCCTGGTGGACGCTTCAAACGCATTCAACATACATAACCGCAAGGCCGCACTGCACAACATCAAGATCAAGTGTCCAAGCTTTGCAATGTATGTTGAAAACACCTATAGGAATCCATCAGACCTCTATATAGCAAACAACAACGCTCTAAGAGGTGATACCATCATCCAGTCAACTGAGAGAACAACACAAGGGACCCTGTTGCAATGGCAATATAAGCAATAGGCCTATCCATGCTCCAACACACAATAAAATTTGAAACAACCGAGGTCAAGAGTATGCTGACGACCTTACAAGAGCAGGAAAAGTGGAAGACATCAAAAAGTGGTGAAACCTGGTCACATCACAAGGTCCACAAATAGGGTACGACCCAAACGCCAGCAAGTCCTTCCTCATTGGGAAGCCAGAACATTATGAATGGACAATGGAGGTGTTCGGTGGAAAAGAGGTTAAAATAACAAAGGATGGCCAAAGACACCTAGGCGTAGTAATCGGCACTACTGACTTCAAGACCAAGTACATAACGGGAAAGGTGAATGAGTGGGTCAGGGAAATCCAAGCTCTGTCTGATATTGCTAACACAGAGCATCAGGTTCCAGGGTGACTATATCCCACCAAATGCTGTCCTGTTCGAGAAAATAACAGGAGGGATGGTTTGGAAAAAAGCACTGAAAACTCAGGGACGGCCCTTCAGGTCTGGATGCAAACGGTTGGAGAGTCATCCTCAGCACTTACAAGTTCGGCCCCGTAGCAAGTGAGCTCTCCACTGCCATTGCCGCCCTTGCAAGAAAGCTAGCAACCTCGTACTGCCACCACCTCCATGTTCTGACGGCTTCCCGCCTCATTCCCCTGGATAAGAATCCAGGATGTAGGTTTATAGGGGTGGGGGAAGTGCTGAGGCGGAAAATGCATAATGGAGGTGCTAAAGGATGATGTTAGGGCAACGGCAGGGAACCTGGAAGTTTGCGCTGGCCACCAGGCTGGAGGGGAAGTTCCCATTCACGCCATGGGAACGATATATGAGCAGCGTAATTGTGAGGCTGTTCTCCTGGTTCACGCTTCCAACGCATTCAATATACTTAACCGAAAGGCCACATTGTACAACATCAAGATCAAGTGTCCAAGCTTTGCAGTGCATGTTGAAAACACCTATAGGAATCCATCAGACCTCTATATAGTAAACATCAAGGCTCTAAGAGGTGATACCATCATACAGTCAACTGAGGTAACAACGCTGGGGGACCCTGTTGCAATGGCAATGTACGCAATAAGCCTATCCGTGCTCCAACACACAATAAAATTTGAAACAACTGAGGTCAAGCAAGTGGCGTATGCTGACGACCTTACAGGAGCAGGAAAAGTGGAGGACATCAAAAAGTGGTGGGACCTGATAACATCATATGGTCCACAAAAAGGGTACCACCCAATTGCCAACAAGTCCTTCCTCATTGTGAAGCCAGAACATTATGAACGGGCAATGGAGATGTTCGATGGAAGTGAGGTCAAAATAACAAAGGATGGCCAAAGACACCTAGGCGCAGTAATCGGCACGACGGACTTCAAGACCGAGTATGTAACCGGAAAGGTGAATGAGTGGGTCAGGGAAATCCAAGCTCTGTCTGATATTGCTAACACAGAGCCACATGCGACTTTTGCGGCATTCACCCATGGAATCAAGCATCGGTGGAGCTACCTGATGCGCACTATCCCTGATATCGGACCCCTCCTACACCCTATGGAAGAAGCTATCAGCGTCAATTTCATTCCCAAAATAGTGAAACACCTTCACTTAACCCCAGCAGAATTATCACTCCTTGCACTGCCACCGAGACTGGGAGGAATGGAATTGACCAATCCAGAGGAGATTGCTGCCACCGAACATCAAAACTCAGTTAAGCTCACGGCAGCCCTCACTGACCCCATAATAGCTCGGAACACAACAAGTGAGGTGGATAACCAGTGAAGTAAACAAGATTCAAAGGTCCATTACGACAGAATGACAACACGGCCAAAGTGATAAGTTGCAGCAACAGATGATGCAAGTACCAGAGAATTTGAAAAAAAAGTAGCTATAGTGTAGGAGGTGGGCGCCTCGAACTGGTTAACTACATTATCGATAAGGGCAAATGGTTTCAGCCTCAATAAACAAGAATTTACAGATGCCATTGCTCTGAGGTACAGTAGGCCAGTAGAAAACCATTTGCCCTCCCAATGCGTGTGTGGCTCTTCCTATGACGTCGATCACGCCATGGTGTGCAAGAAAGGAGGCTTCATATGCATAAGGCATGATGAAGTAAGGGATCTCACAGCAAATATGTTGAAGGAAATCTGCCGTGATGTCATGGTATAACCGACCCTCCTTCCATTGGACGGTGAGAATTTCCAACATAGGACTTCAAACACATCCAACGAAGCCCGTGTTGACATCAGTGCTCAAGGATTCTGGACGCAGGGACAGCCAGCCTACTTCGACACTAGAATTTTTTATCCCATGGCCGCATGTCACCATAACTTGGCTCTCGATGCTACACACAGGAGGAACGAGAACGACAAAATAAGGGCTTATGGGGACAGAATTCAGAACGTTGATCAAGGCAGCTTCACTCCTCTGGTGTTCACAACCTCTGGTGGGATGGGAAAAAGTGCAAGATGCTTCTTTGCCAGACTTGCTGAGGTTCTATCCGAACAGAAGCAGCAGCCCAGAAGTTATGTTACAGCCTGGATGAGATGTCGACTGTCTTTCTTTCTCCTTCTGTCTGCTTTACTCTGCCTCAGGGGACCGAGAGCATCGGTCCCAAAGCCGACAACTGTTGCAGATATTGACTATGAGGCAACAGTCATTGAATGCCGCATAGATCTGCGGCTCAACTAACTCAACACAGCTAGGATAGCTACTTATGTATTTGGATATTTAAGTTTAAGGTAATAAATTGGCGGCGAAGGTATGTTTATTGGGGGAGGATGGAGGCCACGTTTAGAAAGAAAAAAGTAGTAGTAGTATTTGATCCCATGGCCGCATGTCACCGTAACTTAGCTCTCGATGCTGCACACAGGAGGAACGTGAACGACAAGATAAGGGCATACGGGGAGAGAATTCAGAACGTTGATCACGGCAGCTTCACTCCTCTAGTGTTCACAACCTCTGGTGGGATGGGACCAAGTGCAAGATTTGTCTACACCAGACTCGAGGAGGTGATCTCCGAACAGAAGCAGCAGCCCAGAAGTTATGTTACAGCCTGGATGAGATGTCGACTATCCTTCTCTCTCCTTCGGCCGGCTTTGCTCTGCCTCAAGGGAACGAGAGCTTCGGCCCCAGAACCGACAACAGCTGCAGATATTGACTATAAGGCTACAGTCACTGAATGCCTCATAGATCTGCGGTTCAACTAATTCAACACAGCTAGGATAGCTACTTATGTATTAGGATACTTAATATTAAGGTAATAAAATGGCGGCGATGGTGTGGCTATTGGGGGAGGCTGGAGGCCATAAAAAAAGTAGTATTCGTAGTAGTAGTAGTAGTAGTAGCACTTTTTAAATAAATAAAATGACCTCCAACTTCCCTAATTATCCTAATTCACAAGTATCTACCCAAGCTTAGTTAGTTAAGCCACAGATCTTTTGCAGCATTCAGTGATTGTTGCCTCATAGTCTATGTCTGCCACTGTTGTTGGTTTAGGGGCTAATGGCCTGGGTAAAGAGGAGGACAGGCGACACTTCAAACAGACCATGACGTAACTTCTAGGATGCTGGTTCTGGTCTGATAACACCTCAGCCAGTCTGGCGTGTACGCACCTTGTACTAGGTCTCATTCCACCCGATGTTGTGAACATCAGAGGAGTGGAATTGCCTTGCTCGGTCTTCATTCTGGTTTTTTTTCTCAGTCCTCCTGTGTACAGCCTCTATAGACAGGTCACAAGGAAAGCTCACTGTCCTCTCATCTATATATTCTTCAACAAATTTGCTGTGAGGTCCCTTCGTTCGTTATGTCTCATACAAACGAAACTTCCCTACTTGCAAACTATGGCATGGATGTTCCACGCACACAGTGGGGCTGAATCCCTTTGCTCTTATTGGTAAAGTTGTTAGCCAGTTTGACGAACCCACCTCTTGAGCTGTACAGTATGTACTTTTCTCTTCGCGATACCTGACAGATGTTGTGTCAGTTTCTGAAGTTTCTCACTAATTACTAATACTCCTTTTTGGTACAACTATAACAAATACTAGTACAGTACTTGTATTATAATGATAATCATTATTAACATTATTTTCTTTACTATTCTGATGAATATGATTGATATCATAGAACCGTCTTGTGAAGATTATTATTATTATTATTATTATTATTATTATTATTATTATTATTATTATTATCATTATCATTATCATTATCATTATTATTATTATTATTATTATTATTATTATTATTATTATTATTATTATTATTATTATTATTATTATTATTATTATTATAATTATTATTATTATTATTATTATTATTATTGTTATTATTATTATCAGTGTAATTATCAATATCAGCATTACCATCATCATTAACCATCTTTATCAACACTATTAATCTGTATGTATGTATGTATGTAAATTGCTTCAGTTATCACGCGTAAACTGAATTTATTAATCAATACTTTTTTTTAGTGTGTTCCCAGACCTTCAGGAAGAACGAGGGAAGAGTGCCATAAATATTACTAAGACAAAAACGTACGACCCAGGATAATGAC
This sequence comes from Homarus americanus, assembly GCF_018991925.1. NCBI lineage: Eukaryota > Metazoa > Arthropoda > Malacostraca > Decapoda > Nephropidae > Homarus > Homarus americanus. The sequence continues at coordinate 30,777,934 of NW_024713129.1, read as the reverse complement.
ACTATCCTGGACACTGTTGTATGTGTGTGTGTGTGTGTGTGTGTGTGTGTGTAGAGTCAGAGGCAAATGGCATAAAAAATCTTATCCATAGTTTCAGGGGTGAGCTTGCTGACCATTACACCACTGGTCGCCTGTCTACCCAACAGTAATTGAGGACCTGGATGATAATTAATTATTGATCTGCGGATCTTGCTCTGGGGTGATGGTTAGTTAGCGCAGTTGGCGATTTGTTCGCTTTTCTTGGATTATTCCTTGACACTGGGGTATACAGCTTGTTTAACTTTGGGCGTAATTGTCTCTCGAACACGAGGGGCAACCATTATTGTGTTATAATACGTGTGTGTGTGTGTATGTAACAAGACACAACCCACAACTCGTGTCTCGCTTTTCATCCTAAAATAACAAAGCCATTTCGGTGTATTAGTGAAAGACAGGTAATAATACATGTTCTCTCCCGCCCTCGTCCTCCACTCCCCCACCACGCCCATCCTCTACCCTCCTTCTCCCATGCCCTCCTTCTCCCATGCCCTCCTTCTCCCATGCCCTCCTTCTCCCATGCTCTCCTTCTCCCATACCCTCCTCCTTCCGCGCCCTCCCATGTCCTCCTCTCCCTTTTCCTCACCGCGAAGATGAAGGATAGGACGTACTTTGACTGAGGGTAAGGAAATGAAGGAAATGGAAATGAATAAAGTGTAAATACAAAAAAAATGGAGAAAATAGAGACAATTTTAGAAAGTAAATTAAAGCAAACTGAGAGAAAATCGAGTTACAGGGAGAGATAGAATGATAAATAGACATAAAGTGAGAGGTAAAGATAAATAGGGAGTTATAGAGAAATATAGATTAAAAGAAGTATAGATAAATATTGAGAGATAAAGAGGACAATAGAAAAAATATTATAAGAGAGAGAAGATGTAGTAAGCGGACGAGTAAAGCTTCGGACGTGATGAGTTTATGTGATGTAAAGGTGTGTTATATACTTTTCTTCCTTTCCTTATTTCTTCCCTTCCCCTCTTCCCATTTTACTTCTATCTTTCTTCGTCCCTTCTTCCCTTTTCCATCCCTCCTCTCCCTCCTTTTTTACCTTTCCCCCTTCGCAAATCTCCTTTCCACCCACCCTCTTTTCCTCCTTCCATCCCAGTCCCTTTCATGTGTGTGTGTGTGTGTGTGTGTTGTCTCTAGAATGAAGAACAAAAGAAGTACCTCACCCCCAAATAGAAACCACAAAACCCCACTTGAACTCCCCCCCTAAAAAGTAGAAACCATAACTCCTATACCTAACCCGTAAAAGGGAACCGCAAAACCCACCAGGAGGAAAATGCTTACTGATTGAAAGATTAGAACACAAAACACACACACTACTACTACTACTACTTTGCTGTCACTCGGAATCAAATATGACCATCATCCAGCTATGATACAATTATATGAATTATTAAGGATATCACCTTCGTTGGTGAGTTCTGAGGTGACTAGAAAGGCCGATACCGGAACGGCAGAGTCGTTCAAGGATGTTGCACATGTAAAGGGCTACATCGAGTGCGGGAGGGGCTGTGGCAGCGTCTTTCCAACGTTGGCACTTGTCTGCCTCGGTTGGCAGTCGGGCTAACTCGAAAGTATTGACACCTTCTCGTGTGGTGCTCCTCCAAGCGTTACGATGTGGAGTAATCGTCTCCCAGGTGAAGGGGTCGATTTGGTACTGTTTCAGGTGAGTCTTATGACTGTCCTTATTCCTTTTCAGTTGACCGCCAGCGTTATGTTTACTATTCGTTAGTTGACTGTAAAGTAGCTGTTTTGGCAGTCTATTGTCGCCCATGCGGATATCATGGCCAGTCCAGCGTAGTTGTTCATTGATAATAGTATCCACGATGCTCTTACAGTTGGTGTCAGCAATAATACTGGCATCTGTTCTATTGTCTTCAACAGCGAACTCGGAAGCTGTAACGTAGACTAATTTGGTGAAAGTTTTCAAGTGCCTTGAGGTGCACCCTGTACGTGACCCAAGTCACACTGCCATATAGCAGGGTTGGGAGGACCACTGCTCGATATACGTGTAACTTTGTAGATAATTTCAGATCCCTACAGCTGAAGACACGGTTTCGGAGTCTACCAAAAGCTTGAGATGCACATCTGATCCGATGCTGAATATTTTCATCGATATCCGCGGTAGTGGACAGGTGGGAGCCGAAATACCAAAAGTGGGTAACATTAGTGAGGGTGGTATCGTTAAGCTGGTTGGATGGATGGTGGAAAAGAGTCTAAGCCATCTGCATCTACATAGGTGTTCAGAATCTGCTATAGGTAGCGTTCAGTGTAAGAAACAAGGGTGAGGTCGCCTGCATACTAAAGTTCAGTAATGCAAGCTGCCGACACCTTTGTTCTTGCCTGGAGTTGTCTTATGTTGAAACGACACCTTCATCCGGTACTCGATGTCCATCCCGCCGGCTAAATTGGCACTGGCACGAGTAAAGAAGGCAGCCAAGAAAATGGAAAGAGAGTTTGTGCCAGTATACATCCTTGTTTAACCCCCATTTGGATGGGGAAGACCTCAGACTGGGTGCCATTGTGCAGAACACTATCGTTCATGCCAAGGTGGAGTTGCCTCACAATGGCGATGAATTTTGGTGGGCATCCAAAAAGGCTGAGGGTCCACCAGAGGGCTTCCCTGTTGACTGAGTCGAAGGCCTTGGTTAGGGCGATGAAAGTTATGTACAGGTCACGACACTGTTCTCTGCACGTTTCCTGTATTTGACGGGCAGCAAAGATCATGTCAGTGGTGTCACGTGATGTTGTAAAGCCACATTGAGATTCTGGGAGGAAGTTTTCCGCCTCAAGAAGAACTTTGTTTAGGAGGTCTCGGGCGATAATCTTGCCAGCTACGGACAGCAGAGAGATCCCGTTGTAGTTGCCACAGTCTGACCAGTCACCCTTGTTCTTATAAATATTGATGATTGAGGCGTCTTTAAGACCTTGGGAGATTTCCTCCTCTTCCCATATATTCCCCAGGAGAGAGTGGAGACGGCTGGTAAGCAGAAGTCCTCCTGCTTTATACACCTTTGCAGAGATTCCATCAGGCCCTTAAGCTTTGTTATTTTTCATCTGTTTGATGGCAGTAGCTACCTCATCCAAGGATGGAGGATAGCTGAGGTAGGTCAGCTCTGGATGCTGAGGTACCTGCTGGGTAGTCAGGACATCCACATCGATGTTTCGGTTGAGCAGTGAATGGTAGTGCTCTTTCCAGCGCTGGAAGATGTCTTCATTGTCTTTAATTAGGGAGTTACCGTCGGATGAGCGGAGGGGGGCTGTGCCACTAGTGATTAGCCCATAAAATGTTTTTGCGGAATTGAAGAATTCGCACAGCTTGTGCTGATATGCAAATTTTCTGTTTCGTGCGTTTTATTGTTAAACCAGTCATTCTTTAGAATGCGAAGTTCCCACTGGGACGCAGCTTTCTTTTGCGAAATTTATCAGCTTTGGTTTGAGACTGAGGGTTTTCTGTCAATCAGTTAAAGCAACACGTTTATCATCGACGAGTATATTGATTGCCGAGTCATTTTCATCAAAGCAGTCCTGGTATATTCTTTCGATCTGGCAGAGGGTCTCTCTGCGGGTTTTTGTCATGACAGTGTCTAGAATATCCCATTCGGCACTGGGATTTGGGTTGTTTGCTGTCGGATTGTTTATCAGCACTCACACACACACACACACCCCTCAACAATTATAAGATCTTCCTGCAGTTGCCCCGTCAGAGTGTATGAGCAAGGTAGTCATTTACCTGCTTTCCTTTGTAGCTTAGAAGGGGAGGAAGAGGAGGATGAGGAGGAGAAAGAAGAAGACGAGGAGGAGGATGAGGAGGAGAAAGAAGAAGAAGAGGAGGAGGAGGAGGAGGAGAAAGAAGAAGAGGAGGAGGAGGAGGATGAAGAGGAGAAAAAAGAAGAAGAGGAGGAGGAGTATGAGGAGGAGAAAAAAGAAGAGGAGGAGAAAGAGGATGAGGAGGAGAAAGAAGAAGTAGAGGAGGAGGAGGAGGACGAAAATGTCTTACTCGTACAACACTTTTATAACTAAGAGGAAATGGAGGAGGAGGAAGAGAAGGAGGAGGAAGAGATGGAGAAGGAGGATTGGAAGGAGACCCTAGTCACATAACCTTAGCGGGAGATAAAAAGGTTTTTCTACACTTTGTTTTAAGCTAAAAAAGTTTTACAGACGTTTATATGTTTTAAGTGTTTTAGTTGTATCAGATTTTTCAAGTGTTTCAATTGTTTCAGTTATTATCAGATATTTCGAATGTTCTTGTTGTTTCACATGCTTCAGTTGTCTCAGATGTTTCAAATGTTTTCAGTTGTTTCAGATATTATATAAACTTAGGTTTTTGTTTACCTGTGTTAAGAGTTATTGAGTTAGTTAATTAAGAAGGTTTTTTGGTTTACAGTATACTTGGTGATGCTGCTGGATATAATAGTTTTTTGTGTATGTAACTCTCTCTCTCTCTCTCTCTCTCTCTCTCTCTCTCTCTCTCTCTCTCTCTCTCTCTCTCTCTCTCTCTCTCTAAAACAAAGGTGAGAGTGGCACGTAAGACACCTACCATGAAGGCCGGTGTGTCATAAAGGGTGTCACTCGAGTCGTAGAATTAACGCATAATGCCAGGCAAATGCCACACCACACAGCACCTCACCTGTCCTTACTTGTCTTTACCCGTCTTCACATCTCCTCACCTATCTATCCCCACCTGTCTTTACCCGTCTTCACCTCTCTTCACCTATCTTTACCTGTCTTCACCTGATCTCATCTTTCTTCACCTATCCTCACTTTCCTTACTCGTCTTCATCTGTCCTCAACTGAATTTGACAATAAGATGATGATGATTATAATAGCAGAAATTATGATGACCATGATGAGAATAATGAGAAAACTAATATAATATTTTTTTTTGTGTGTGTGTGTATGTGTGTTGGAAGCATTATGTTAGTGTTAAGGTGCAAGCACTGCTTGCTCCCTCTCGCTTTCAGCTGCCGCCGCTGGCTAGCCCTCGTGGCGAACAGGGAAGCAACTTGCATAAGTCCTCCCCTGCCAGTAAACAGCCTCCACACCATCAAGACTCCTACTGGGCCTCCTCGTGGCAACACACGGTAACTGGGTGCTTCGTGGGCCCAGGCTAGATCAGCAAGGGATCTCGGAGTAGCAGTGGGACCCAGAGGGACGGCGCATAGACCCTTTGGCATGTGGACAAGTCCTGGCGCCTACCAACCACCGCCCCGCTGCCTTGCAGATTAACCTTGACAGGTATAAGGCTACGGGAGTATACCCCGAACAAAAAATCTGGGGTGGAGCCCCACATCAGGCACATATGCTTACGGAGCTCCAACAAGACCCCAACGGCGGTGTAGGAGGAAGAGGTGACCACCATGGAAACCCAACGACTACACCGGTGGACGAAGGCAATGCCTGATGGACAGACAACAAAGGCAAAACCCAACAAACTGGGCTATCGGCAGTCCATTACGACTATCCCTCTCCCCAGTAGTTGCAACACTTGCAACACAGGATCAGGAAAACGGAGAGCCAAAATGTGTGGTTGCAGCCTGCTCTTCTGCCTCACCACATAAATCAACTCACGTGCAGCCATCACCTAGTTCATCATACTTTTCATCATCATCAAAACCCCTACACCCCCAAAAGTCCTATTGCGATGGACGAGTGGCGACGGGGACAGGCAGAGATGACTGCCGGGAGTATCTAGTCACAACTCCGCACATGGGCGACACAGATAAGATGGTCGTTTATGCACTGAGGTCTAGGCAGCAGTACAATCCAGTCCTGTCTCTGCGACTGAGCAGCCCTTTCGGGCAGCCACTCTGATCACCCCACATGGGGAGAGGGCTAGAAAAGGTGCCCTAAACATAGCTTGCCTAAAAGCCCAACCTGCATGGGAAACCGCACCCAATAAAGTCATCCTTATCCAGTCGAAAACACAACCAAAATCACAGATCCAAACAAAAACAAACCATACAACATATTATGGTCGCTGCATGGAATGTCAGGACCCTTCTGGATACTGGCACAAATGCGCATACTGAAAGAAGAACTGCCCTTGCAGCTGGGTATAACATCGACATAGCAGCCATTAGTGAGTCCCAGCTCCCAGATGAGGGCCAACCCCAGACGGAAGTCTGGCTACACCTTCTTCTGGCAGGGTAAGCTTGCTGCAGAGAGAAGCCACATTTATGGAGTTGGCTTTGCCATCTGCCAACGAATCCTACACAGGCTAACTGAAATGCCTATTGTGATCAACGAGCGCCTCATGACGCTTTGAGTTCCCACTGAATCACTCACACCATGCCTTCTTCATCAGTGCATACGAGCCAACACTGGATGCAGAGGATGACATCAAGGAGGCCTTTTACGCCGACCTCGATAGGGTGCTAACGTCTATTCCCAGAGAAGACAAGGTTGGCTTCCTTGGCGACTTCATTGCCAAAGTTGGCAGAGATACTAACATTTGGCAGATAACCATAGGGAAAAATAGACTAGGCAAGTGTAATCCCAACGGCCTACTGCTCCTCAGCAAGTGAGCTGCACACAACCTCACATTCACCAATACCTTGTTTAAGCAAACCGAAAAGTTCAAGGGTTCGTGGCAACACCCACGAACCAAACACTAGCATCTCATTGACTATATCATTGTCAGCGAAAAACATCGTTGAGATGTCCTAATTATCCGTGCCATGTGTGGCTCAGACCACTATGACACTGATCATCAACTTGTCAGATACAAGCTCTCGTTTCACGACGCCCCAAAACGGCAAAGGCAGCAAGACTCCAGAAGAGGTTTTAATTCTTAGGGTCTGGAGGATCCAGCGGTAGCACATGCTTTCAGATAACAGCTCGAACATGGGATTATAAACAACCCAACAGAAAACAATGTAAATCCCAGTGCAGAATGGGATACTCTTAATGCTGTTATGACAAAAACCTGCAGAAGAGACCCATGGCCAAATCAAAAGAATACACCAGAATTGGTTTGATGAAAATGACCCTGCAATCAAAGTACTCATCGATGATAAACGTGCTGCTTTTATTGGCTGGCACAACAACCCTCAGTCTCGAACCAAAGCTGATACCTTCCACAAGAAGAAAGCGGCAGCCCATCGGGAACTTCGCAATCTAAGGAACGACTAGTTTAAAAATAAAGCATGTGAAGCACAAAAACTTGCTGATCAGCACAAGATGCGAGAATATTTCAGTGCCACTAAAACATTTTATGGGCCAGTTACTCGTGGCGCAGCCTTCCTCTGCTCATCTGAAGGGAACCTCATAATTAAAGACGATGAAGGACTCCTTCCACGCTGGAAAGAGCACTACCATTCATTGCTTAATCAAAACAACGATGTGGATGTCCTGACTACCCACCAGGTCCCTCAGCATATAGAGCTGTCGAACCTCAGCTATCCTCCATCCTTGGATGAGGTAGCTACTGCCTATTAAACAGATGAAAAATAACAAAGCCTCAGGGCCTGATGGAATCCCAGCCGAGGTGCATTTAGCAGGATGCCTTCTGCTTACCAGCCGTCTTCATTTTCTCCTGGAAAATATATGGGAGAAGGAGGAAATCCCCCAAGCTCTTAAAGACTCCTCAATTGTCAATATTTATAAGAACAAGGGACACCGGTCAGACTGTGACAACTACCGTGGGATCTCGCTGCTGTCCGTAGCTGGCAAGATTATCGCCCGAGTCCTCCTAAACAGACTTCTTCCAGAGGTGGAAAACTTCCTCCCAGAATCTCAATGTGGTTTTAGACCATCACGTGGCACCACTGACATGATCTTTACTGCCCGCCAGATACAGGAAAAGTGCACAGAACAGCGACGTGACTTGTACATAACTTTCACCGACCTAACCAAGGCCTTCGACTCGATCAACAGGGAAGCCCTCTGGTGGACCATCAGCCATTTCGGCTGTCTACCAAAATTCATCGCCATTGTGAGGCAACTCTACGATGGTATGAACGGCAGTGTCCTGCACAACAGCACCCAGTCAGAGTTCTTCCCCACCCAAACAGGGGTTAAACAAGGGTATGCAGTGACACCGACTCTCTTTTTCATCTTCTTGGCTGCCTTCCTTACCCGTGCCAGTGCCAATTTAGCCAGCGGGGTGAGCATCGAGTACCGGGTGAAGGGGGTCTTTTCAACATAAGACTACTCCAGACAAGAACAAAGGTGTCAGCAGCTTCCATTACTTAGCTTCAGTAAGCAGACGACCTCACCCCTGTTGCTCACATTAAACACAATCTACAGGAGATCCTGAACACCTACACAGATGCGTATGCAGACTTCGTCCTTGAGGTGAATGTACATAAGACTCAGCTTCTCTCTCAACCTGCCCGTGGTTCAGACACACCTGTACCATCCATCCAACCAGCTTAACGGTACTACCCTCACTAATGTTGTCCACTTTCTGTATCTCGGCTCCCATCTGTCCACCACCGCAGACATCAATGAAGAGATTCGACATCGGATTAGATGTGCATCTCAAGCCTTTGGCAGACTCCGAAATCATGTCTTCAGCTGTAGGGAGCTGAAATTATCTACAAATCTGCACGTAGATCGAACAGTGGTCCTCGCCAGCCTGTTATATGGCAGTGAGACATGGGTCACATACTGGAGGCACCTCAAGGCACTTGAAAATTTTCACCAACGTAGTCTACGTTCCATTTTCCGAGTTCGCTTGGAAGACAAAAGAACAAATGCCAGTATTCTTGCTGACACCAACTGTAGGAACATCGAGGCTACCATTATCCATGAACAACTACGTTGGACTGGCCATGTTACCCGCATGGACGACAGTAGACTTCCAAAGCAGATACTTTATAGTCACCTAACGAATAGTAAACGTAACGCCGGCAGGCAATTGAAAAGGTATAAGGATAGTCTTAAGACAAACCTAAAAAAAGTGGCAAATCAACCCCCTCACCTGGGAGACGATTACTCCACATCGTAACGCTTGGAGGAGCACCACACGAGAAGGGGTCAATACTTTCGAGTTAGCCCAACTGCAAGCCCAGGCAGACAAGCGCCAACGCCGGAAAGACGCTGACACCGCCCCTCCCGCAGTAGATGGTGCCCTCCACATGTGCAAAGAATGTGAACGACGCTACGGGTCCCGTGTCGGTCTCGTTAGTCACCTCAAAACTCACTAACCAAGGTGACATCCCTAATAACTCATATCATTGTATCATAGCTGGATGATCGTCATACTCGATTCCTAGTGACAGCAAAGTACTAGTAGTAATAGTAGTTATTGTGTTTATACCTTGCATATTAACATGGAGAGAAAGATAGTAATTTCATGTAATGATGAAGAAAAACAGTTGTGAAAATATAATCGTTAGTTCTTGTACCACTTTCTTGCTCCCAAATACCACGTAACCTGGCTGACGAGTTCTTGGGTTAATGTTAGTTTTTTTTTTATGTTAGGTTAAGCTATGGTTTCATTACCTTAATTTAGGTTAGGCTAGGTTATGGATTGGTTATATTTAGATTATTGTTTGGTTTGATTAGGTTAGATTCGTTTGGGTCAGGTTAGGTTAGGTTAGGTTAGGTTTGGTTAGGTTAGGTTAGGTTAGGTTAAATTCGTTTGGGTTTAGGTTAGGTTTAGGTTAGGTTAGATAAGGTTAGGTTAGATTAGGTTAGTTATGCATTTAGTTAGGTTAGATTAGCTTATGTCTTGTTATTTTAGTTATTGTTTGGTTGGTTAATTTAGGTTAGGTATGAATTAGGTTAGGTTGGGTTAGGTTAAGGTTGGGTAAGGTTAAATTAACTTTAGTATTTTTTTATTATATATTGAGGTGCGGTAGCCTATTGGATAACATATCACCCGCCCCCTGTCCTAGGTTCGTTGGTTCGATCCTTGGGAACTCCCAGTACACCCAGCTGTAAATGGGTACCAAACTTTACAGTTGAGGAAGTGAAGGTGGTCGAGTACAGTGTCCGCCAGGCTGCCTCTTTGTGTACCGAAGACTTAGTATACAGTGTGTTGTATCTACAGGGTTGGGGACACTGTGGCCCGCCGAGGGTGTTAGGGTGGCCAGAGACCAAATTTCATTTCAGTGAATTGGTTCGAGCTTTCTCTTTTCTCTTATTTTTCAATTTGTATATTTACTCTGATTGTACATATACTAAGTTTTAGCTCGTCTTATAAATAATTTACACTGTAAAAATAAAAAATAAATCTATTATAAAAAGCCGTGGTTTTTGCTTCATTTGCAATGTTGTGACCAGCTCAAAACACATGGGCTGAGTCCCATCGCCGTGGAACTGCACTAGGATGTGTAGAGGCCATACTAATTATATCTGGAAGGATTATTATTAGCTAAAAAAAAAGAGGAAACCCGCGAAGAGCCCTCATGAGTCCAATGTGGCCCCCTAACCACAAAAGCTCCCCCATCCCTGATCTACACTGTCCCTATCGAGCCGGTAGGTGTATCGGAGCCACTTTAAAGGCAAGTAAGAAGTAATAGTACTGCAACCAGATCCTAAAATAAGGCATAAAAGCAGGCCTTCCCCTTCCGGTGGTAGAACAAAGTACAACCTATGCCTTCCTATTAATAGAAATGGTGGTTTTACTAACCTAAAAAGTGTAAATCATGTTTATATCTTGAGAAAAATGGCTATATTAGGTATTTGTTATAATTATGTTAGTTATTTATTTCGACAGTCTCTTTCTCTGTCATCAATACGGCCATTGCCAAGATTACCTCAACTTGACTCTCTCTCTCTCTCTCTCTCTCTCTCTCTGTTTCTTGTTCTCTCTGTGTTTCTGTTTATCTCTCGCTCTCTCCCACTCTCATCTCTCCTATACCACCATTACCAAGATTATCTCTCCATGACACTGTCTCTCCCATGACACATTACTGAATAACATTACATGGCATTACACTGACCCAGCAAATATGATGCTCCTTTGGTCTAATATACTGTGTGTGTGTGTATGTGTGTGCGGCGACTTGTGGTGAAGTGTTCAGTGTGCTCGCCTCGCAGGCGACCGGACCCGGGTTCGATACCTGGGCTGGGCCAAACTATGGGCTAGTTTCTTTACTCCATTTGCCTCTGTCTACGTAGCAGAAATTGGGGACCTGGATATTAATCGATTTGCGGATCGTGTTCCGGGATAATGGTTAGCCAGTGCAGTTGGCGAGTTTTTCGGTCGTCTCAGACTACTCCTTGAGACTGGGTCATGCAACTCATTAACTCTGGGTGTGGTTGTTGTGTTGGCGACAGCTTCTACACCTTAAGCAAATTCACGCCTAAGTGACCCAAGGGCCAGCCATCCTCGTACACGAGAGACAACCATTATATATACTATATATATATATATATATATATATATATATATATATATATATATATATATATATATATATATATATATATATATATATATATATATATATATGTGTGTGTGTGTGTGTGTGTGTAATAATAATAATAATAATAATGTGAGGGAAGCTGGTGATGGTGTGGTCTAGGTAATTTGCTTGGGGCTATTCAAAGTGTTAGGTTACTCATTCCCGGGATTCGTTTCATTTGAAGTGCTAATGAACCTCGCACTGATTCAAGAATGTCGGGATCACGGTGATTCATTCAAAGTGTTCGAGGTGTTATGAACCCTGAACAGAGGTGATGTGCACGCTGGAAAGTGAGTGGTCACAACACTTCCTTCCCTCAGCCAGCGTGCATCGGTAAGAGAACCCTCCACTTATATTATTGATTTGTATTTTATGTTCTTTTGTGATTTATTTCTGCTCTGGTGAATTTTTTTTGTATGTTTCTATTGTGATTTAATGTCCAATATGTCAGGTGTTGTTAGTACTTAATGTTTGGTACTAGGTTTATTACTATATAATGTTGCCCGAATATTATGGCTATGTTAATACATTGGTTAGGAGGACTCAAGGTCAATATAGTGAGGTTAGCCGACGCGCAGGTGAGGTCTGAGGCGGGCGGGAGTGATGACGTCAGGTGAACCACTCTGCCTGCATCTCCTTGTACTTGACAAGTTGCCCCCAGTCTTACCCAGGCCATTTGTGTGTACACACGACTGTCTGAGGCTTTTACTTTGAGAATCATGAGTCCCAAATGTTATGAATATCTGAGAACTAAAAAAGGAATTCCTTTGCCGAATAAAACAAGGCTTAATGAACGAGCCAAGAATTTTGCATGTGAATCTGGCATCTTACACTCTGTGCTGTCACTCATGAAGTTAACGTCTGACACTTTAGTCCACTTGAAAGGTTAGCTGCGATATCATTAGATGAAATGGCCATTGCTAGTGAATGGAGTTATGGCAAAGGTAAGGATATCCTATATAAACCTCATGAGAAAGTCCAGGTTATCATGCTAAGCGGACTGGTAGGCAATTGGAAGCAGCCATTTTTTTTATGACTTTGATGTCCCATATATACAAAAGATCTTGTTAACTTTAACAGAAGAGCTTGAGGACTACTGGAGAGTAGAAAATGGAAGGAAACTGCTGGCTTTATAAATCTGGTGGACGAATGGCTTGACATTATTAATTCTTCTTATAAGTTTGGTGAAAAACAATCACTTAATTTATTTGGAATAAATTTATGTGTGTCGCATGTTGGCCCACACCGCTGTCTATGATTGGCTAATTAGGTGATACCCGAGAACTACCAATATCAATGAGGGTGGTTCACGGCCTGTATGCTTATATAAGGTTTTCTAATGTTTTGATTTACGATGTTTTTTTTTTTACATCAGTGTTATTTAGTTTTGGTTGTTAAAACCATTATGTAAGAGCCATATTCTGTTTTATAGGGTATAAGGTGGAAAGCTTTTAATGTATTGTAGTATTAGGATTAGTTGGCAACCGAGCCATATTCGTGTGGTGGTGGTGATGGTCACGGGAGAGTAGCGTCAACCACCGACTGAACCGGACAGCATGGAGAACCAGAAACTCCAGGCCTGGTATACACACGCCGACGTGGGGTACAAGATAACCGCTGAGTTGTGCGTGAAGTAACTGGAGATATTTGGACATGAAAACTTGCTCTGTGAATGTAAATAGTGTCATTTTTACACGACGAGCTTCCATAAACCCTTCCTCTCGGTCTGAAAGTCCCGTGACAACTGACAATGTGACCAAGTAAATGCTCTGCATAGAATGATTGAAGTGGTAACAACAATGAGGGTAAACACCCGACTGTTGAAAGGCCTTTACAAGTTTCAGAAAGGGGTAATATTATCATCTCGGTCACTTATAAGGTTGTACAAAATGCTCCAGAAGATTGTCTGGAGCATTTGTTTGGGTGGATAAGACGGATACATGGAACCTACGACCATCCAAATGCTGTGAATTTTAAGTTCAGGCTCAAGAAGCTACTCCCGGGAAAAGACGTTTCACTAATTTTTGGGAAATCTAACACAACTAATGATAATTTTGACTACTTGTCAAAAGTATTGGTCGTAGACAAACAAATGATTAAGTACACCTTCCAATGACAAAGAGCTGGCAGTAGAACTCTATATAACTAATCAATGTTTCAAAGACTTGCAAATTGGCAATGAAGTAGAAAAAAGGTTAAATGATGAGTTTAATGAAAACCTAGGAGAGTGTATAAACCCTGACAAAAATGACGGTAAAGCAATAGATTTAGTCGGAGAAGAGGAAGCTCTTAGGTACGTTGGTGGCTATATTGTAAGAAGGTTTTGTGTGAAATACTCCCACTTAGGCCAGAAAGTCACTGAGTGCACAACCATGACCAAAACAAGGACAGAAGAAATAAACAGAGGTGAACTGTATGTTCCCTCTGACACTCTATTAACCATTATGAGAGACGTATTTAAGGCTGTACATGGGGACAGTCTTAATGAGGGGAAGGACTGTTTCAAAACAACTGTGTGGTGAAATAACTCATAGTTTTCTATGGCACAGATCTCAGGAACAATTTGCCACGCCTCGGTAATCGCCACAATACCTGCACCAACTGACTTCACTGTGACACTGACCTCCTCCACCTTGTTGCATAAAGATGTGACATTGGACAGCAGTAGGGATGGTAGGCTGTACCATAGTCGCGGCACTTCATTGCGAGCACACTGTCTTTCAGGCACTTGCTTGACTTTCTTATGCTTGCTCGGCGTGATGATAGGGATTCGTCTGGGAATGCGGCGACCCCGTCTGCAGCCGCGGTTGTGAAAGATTCTCAGCGCCTTTAGTAGAGTGATGGTGTCGGGTGGAGGATAGCCAGCACCAGACTTCAACCGAAACAGGTCGGTGCGGCGATATCGTGGCACTGGAACGCACATATTCACAAGTTTAGCACTCACAGTCACTGACACCTTGAAAATACCATTGTCTTCCCGTAAAAGTACTGAACTGCCTTAAATTAGCTACAGGTCGACGTGATGACCTTGGCTGCTGCGGAGCGCCAAGGGACACGTCCTCACTCAGTGAGGTCACTAGCGTGTGTGTGTGTGTGTGCGAGGAAGAGAGAATGGCAGAGTAGGTGGGAGAGTGGATGAGAGAGAGGAATAGTGGGCAGAATGGAAGAGTGGGCTAGAGGGTGAGAGAGTGGGGGGTGGGGGTGGGAGAAAGGATGGGGGGATGGAACAGTGAGTAGAAGTGAGGCAGAGTGAGCAGGAGAGTGGGAGGTGAGAGAATCAGAGTGGGCTGGAAAGTGGGTAACTGGGGGAGTGGAAGAGAGGGAGAGTGAAAGGGGGAGTGGACTGGAGAGGGGGAGAATGGACAGGAGAGTGGGGAGGGAGAGAAGTGGGTTAGGCGGTTTCGAACTGAACTTTAACCCCTTAGAGGGCAGGGGTTTCTCTCGGCTGAATAAGAATTGTTAAGCGTGGGGCAGCCCTGTAAACGGTTAATTATGCGTTGAGTGGGCTGCTTACTGTACCTGGGGCACATCTAAGTTGAAAGTAGAGTAGGATTTAGCTTGAATGGGGTTAACATGAGTAGAACTTAACGTGAATGGGATTTATCTTGATAGGGTTTTAACTTGAGTAGGATTTAGCTTGAGTGGGAATTAGATTCAGTAGGGATTAGATTGAGTGGGGTTTAGCTTGAGTAGGGTTTAGCTTGAGTGGTGCTTATCTCTTAGAAGGGTTTATCTTGAATTTAGTTTAGCTTGAGTGGGAATTAGCTTAAGTAGGGTTTAGCTTGAGTGGGGTTTTAGTTGAGTGGGATTTAATTTAAGTGGGGTTTAACTTGAATGGGGTTTATGTGGAGTGGGGTTTAGCTTGATTGGAGATAGATTGAGTGGGATTTAGCTTGAATTGGGTTTAGCTTGGATGGGGTTTATCTTGAGTGGGATTTAGATTGAATGAAGTTTAGCTAGCTTGAGTGGGGTTCAGCCTGAGTGCGAATTAACTTGTCTGGGGTTTAGCTTAAGTAAGGTTTACCTTGAGTAGGGTTTAGCTTGAGTTTGAATTAGCTGGAATGGGAAAAGATGGAGCTATCTAACTTGAAGTGAGAGCGATAGCTCGAGTAAGGTAAAACTCTATCTGGTAATGTAAAGTTTGGATAAGGTGAAATCAGGTGAGTGAGCTGGGATGACATGGAGTGGATTGGCATAGAGTGGAGTTATGGCAAAATTAATGGGGTGCAGTTGAAGTGGGCTGGGGTGGGTTGGGATGGATTTGGATTAAAAAAGGTGTTATGGAGAAGGATGAAGATGGTATGAGATGAGGCGGGCCAGAGCAGGGTCAGAGAGCTTGTTCTAGGTCGTTCTAGTTATTGATTAAGTGTTCTAATAGTTTCTTACCTTATATAAGAGTAATATTGGTCTGTCCATTTTCCATCACTGTATTGGTAAGAGAGTTTATCAGTAGCAGGGAATTATTCTTAAACATAACTGGGTGTTATATATTTATTACACATACACTTTTTCTATACAGTTTTTACAAGGAAGATCTGTTATAGTTAGTCTTCCTATCACAACTTAGCACAGGTGATGTCTGAGGGCGCCGGCAGTGTGAACAGAGACAGCTCAGCAATTTAGAGGTTAAGAGTATGACCTGTTTGTCTGTGCATACTTAGGACATGTACTTTAATCTGTACTATGATAGAACTATGAGAGTTACATTATAATGAATGAATAAGAAGTGGAAGGTGTAGTGGTTAGTATTATATAACTCAAGTTGTTCTAATATACTGCTGTTACAAGGTTTGAAGTGGGGTGAAAAATGCTGGTGTTGAGTAAGAGAAGTCTGGAGTGGGCTAAAGCAGACTGGAGTGGTGTAGAGTGGGACAGCGCAGGCTAGAATGGGGTAGTAATAGTGTGGAGTGGGATAAAAGTGATATAAAGTGAGATAAAACAGATAAGAGTGATGTTGAATGGGGTAGGAGTGGTGTAAACTGGGGTAGGACTGGTGTAGAAATGGGTAAGACTGGTGTAGAAAAAGGTAAGAGTGGTGTAGAGTGAGGTAGGATTGGTGTAGAAATGGGTAAGACTGGTGTAGAGTGAGGTGAAGTGGTGTAGAGTGTGGGGTAGGAATGGTGTAGAGTGGGGTAGGAGTGGTGAAGAGTGGGGTAGGAATGGTGTAGAGTAGGATGGAGTAGGGTAGGGACATCCAGAGTTTAATATCGAGGCAGGCTAAGCTAAAATCAACCCCCACTGATGTGAAATGAGTGTTTGTAAGGCGACTCACTACTCTGAAACACAAGCTTGAAAACAGCCTGAGTTTTACAGACGAGTCGAGGGGGTGGGAGGAGGGAATTTAATTTAGAGAAATATAAGATACCTCGTACATCGCTCCTCTAAGATACCTCATACAGTGCTCCTCTTGCCTCACTCTACGCTTGCAAATTGGTTTTCGTCGAACGTCATCATTTACCAGAGATACTGTTGTTGTTTGCTCTCATTCATATGTTCATCTTCCCTTCTCAGTAGTTTATGTGTCTTCAGGTAATAATTTTTAAATGAATGTATACATGTTTATATATACATTTACTCACAACAAAGACGTTCAATGCCTGCTTTGTGATCATTCCATACATTTTTAGCTGTTAAGATAAATTCCAATCCCTAAAAATCAATAGAGTGATTTGTAACTTATATAATCAACAAATTAATAAGTGGTCTAATATAATCAATAGATTGTTAGTCTTATATAATCAATAAAGTAATAGGTGGTCTTATATATTCAATAGAGTGATTGTTAGTTACATGAAATAAAATGATTGGTAAAGTTTCATGTCATCAACACAATGATTGATAGACTAACTTAAAAAAATGTTCAGCATCTCATCACAAGCAGACTAAGGTGACAGGTCTTTCATCCATTATATACCTATAACCTCCTTGTTTGTGTTTACTTAGTGCTGTAAGGCAAATTTCTCTGGATAATACCTAACTAATTAACGTACCTGAAGTGATTATAAGTTAATTATCAAAAAGTACAGTAGACCCAAATAAAGGGAAATATGTGTTTTTTTCCTATAGTTATCTCAACACTTTACGCGAACACACACACACACACACACACACACACACACACACACACACACACACAAACACTTATAAAGAAGATGAAAGGACAGGCTGAGCTTAATGCATGGTTGGTATTATTATAGTGTTTTCATCTATGTCATCATCTATTTAATATACGTAAAACAGATCACCTGAACTTTAGACATCCTAGACTATTTTATCGGAAGATTTAATACTCTAGCCCTATCTGGGAGTTAGCTTAGGTTAGGTTAGGTTAGGTTAGGTTAGCGTTAGTTTGGGTTGTTAGAGTTGATTAGGTTATCGTTAGGTTAGGTTAGGTTAAGTTAGGTTAAGTTAGGTTTGCGTTAGGTTAGGTTAAGATATGGTTTGGTTGGCGCTTATGTGGTTAACACCTTTAGTAAGTGGACGCCACTATTAATATCTTTTCTGGTTAACGCCAGACGATTTTATTCAACATAGAAACGACCCAAGTGAAATACGGTGGGGTGTCTAATCCTAAGGTGATTCCTTAACCCTGTAAAGCAATATTCAACTTATCCTAAGCATATTTTCTACCCCACCCCTTCAATAAAACAAAACCCATAAAATACCCAAAATAATAGACAAGATAAAAATCAATGTTTCCACAGATTTTCTTTAATATCTCAAGAAACTAAACTCATTTACTAAGGTAGAGAAAATCAGTGCACATTTAAGAACACGTTTTATTCTGGGTTTGAAAAAACAAAATAGATAATATAAATCTCTTTTGGAAAGATCAATCTGTTTTAGAATGTTCATTGTGTGGCTTAGAAAGTTTAATCTATTTTTGGAAGTTCATTAACTGTCTTGGAAAGCTAAATCTTTTTTTAGGAAGTTCAATATGTGGCTTAGAAAGTTCAATCTCTGTTTTAGAAATTTACATACCTGTTATAGAAAGTTAAGTTAAATATTTCGTTTAGAATGTTCATATATGTAGTTTAAAAAGTTTAATCCTCTGGCTTAGAAAGTTAAGTTCAACCTCTTCTTAAGAAAGTTAACTATCTCGTTTAGACAGTTCATAAATGTGGCTGAATTTTTTTTATCTCAGGATTAGAAATTTCATCACGTGGATTAAAATGTCCGATGTCTGGTCTGGAATGTTAAGTTAAACATCTCGCTTAGAAAGTTCAATCTCTAGTTTTACGTCATTTAACAACAGTTCTAAAAAGTTTATTCATAAAATAAGCTGGCCTACAATAGGTAGAGGTGGAGAGCCATTAACAATTAATAAGTGGGGTCAAGGGTCATTAGCGAGGCAAATTACCTGGATAAAAAACTTTTTGATGGATATAGAACGGAATGTCTTCCCCACGGCATTATTTCCGTAGCATTATATCCTCTTTACATCATATATCCTCTCTATGGCATTATTTCCGCGGCATTATATCCTCTTTACAACATTATGTCCTCTCTATGGCATTATTTCCCCGGCAGTATATCCTCTTTACAGCATTATGTCCTATCTATGGCATTATTTCCGCGGCATTATATCCTCTTTACAGCATTATGTCCTCTCTGGCATTATTTCCCCGGCATTATATCCTCTTTACAGCATTATGTCCTCTCTATGGCATTATTTCCCCGGCATTATATCCTCTTTACAGCATTATGTCCTCTCTATGGCATTATTTCCCCCGCATTATATCCTCTTTACAGCATTATGTCCTCTCTATGGCATTATTTCCCCGGCATTATATCCTCTTTACAGCATTATGTCCTCTCTATGGCATTATTTCCCCGGCATTATATCCTCTTTACAGCATTATGTCCTTATCACAGCGAGAATTTAAAGTGAAATAACACAGTGTGCCCGTATGCCTGTATGCCTGTATGCCTGTAAGTCAGAAATTTGTCATTATATATTTACCTCTAATTAACAGCTCAGTGAAGTGACCGACTTACTGACTAACTAACTGACTGACTGACCGAACAACTACCTGACCGACTGACTGACTGACTGAGTGACCGATCAACTAACTGACTGACTGACTGACCGATCAACTATCAAACCGACTGACTGACTGACTGACCGACCATCTAACTGACTGACTGACTGACTGATTGGCTGACTGACTGACTGACTGACTGACAGACTGACCGACCAACTAACTACCGTCTGAGTGACTGACTGAGTGACCGACCAACTAACTGGACGGCTGAATGACTGTCCAGCTAACAGACCGACTAACTAACTGACCGACTGACTGATTTACTGACCGACCAACTAACTGACCAACTGACTGACTGACTGACTGACCAACTAACTGACCGACTGACTGAGTGACCGACCACTAACTGGACGGCTGACTGTCTGACTGACCAGCTAACTGACCTGACTGACTAACTGACTGACTTACTGATCGACCAACTAACTGATCGACACGCTAACTGACCGACTGATTGACTGAGTGACTGACCACCTAACTGGCCGAATGACTGACTGACTGACAGACTAACTGACCAACTAAATGGGCGAATAATTGACTTACTGACCGACCAACTAGCTGACCAACTGACTGACTGACTGAGCGACAAACTAACTGACCGACTGACTGACTGACTGACCGACTAACTGACTGACTGACCGACTGGCTGGCTAACTAACCGACGAACTAACTGACTGACTAAAGACCGACCAGCTAACTGACCGACTGACTGACTAACTGACTCACTGACTGACCAACCAACTAACTGGCCGACTGACTGCCTGACCGTCATTGTAACAAAAACGCACTCATATATATGAACACACTATTAATATAATATAAACACACTCTAATAATAGTAACAAACACACTGCAATATAACCAAAACGCACTCAAGTTATAATAACAAACACTCTAATATTACACAAACACACTTGATATAACATGAACAAACTCTAAAATAACATAAACACACTCTAATATTACACAAACACACTTCATATAACATAAACACACTCTTAGTATAACACAAACACACTTCATATAACATAAACACACTCTTAGTATAACACAAACACACTTGATATAACACAAACAGATAAAAACACACTTGTCTAGAGGATTGTGTTATGCGTTTCCAACTCTTACAAAAAAGGTTAGAGGGGATTGCCACGGTAGAGAGGATTAGGGGGGAGGAGCGATAGAGGCAGATTGGATGTATGTGTTGGTAGCTGTTGGTCAAATTGGGGGAAGGGATTGTGGGTAGAGAGAGTTGACAAAGGGTAGAAAATATTCATATGATTGATGATTGGATTATGGGGGAATTGATTTAAAAGACTTTGATGGTGAAAAACAAGATTGATGGATCGATTAAGGATTGGGGGAATTTACTTAAAATCATTCATGGCGATGTAAACAAGATTGATAGAAGAGAGTTTGCGCTGAATGAGAGTTGGCATAATGCATTTGCAGTGAAAAGGTAAAATTGATGGAAGGATGTTGGATTGAAAGACATTTAACCCAAAGTATTTATAGTGAAAAACAAGATTGTAGGAGGATTTTGGATTGAAAGTATTGATAAGAAAAAAGAAACATGGTGAAGTAATCTGAGCAAGATTGATATAAGAGAGTATTCGTAAATTCGAGTTGAAACAAATAATTTATAAGGCAAAAAAAATAAATGTACAAAGATGGTTGAAATTGCTGACAAAGTTAAACAAAACAAAAATAATATTAATGACAAGGATAATGGGTTAAAGGATGACCAAATGCATTAATGACGAAGATTAAAAATAGTAATGGAAGAGCCGTGGTTAGAGAGAGTTGCTTAAAAGGTAAGACAAATAAACTTGATTGATGTAGAGAGAGAGAGAGAGAGAGCTTAATCTCCATCATGGTGTCGTCTCCTCCTTACATCGACTAATAATGAAAGAGACATTTCTTTCTCTTTCATGACTTCTTACACGAACAATCTATAGCAGGGGTTCTCAACCAGGGGGGAATTCCCCCCAGGGGGGGAAGTCAGGTTTTCAGGGGGGGGAAACTGATTCGGGAGCAAGAGATATGTTCGATGAGAAATCAATCACAGAATTTTGGCCCTTGATGTGCGATTCCTACCCAAAAGTGGCAGAAAGAGCTATCCGTGCATTGCTTCCGTTTGTGTCGACATATCTTTGTGAGTCAGGCTTTTAAACTCTGTTGCAAATTAAAACGAAGCAACGTAGTAGATTAGAGGTAGAAAATGACCTGCGTTGTGCCCTTTCAAGCACTCCTCCGCGTATCCCAGAATTGGCGAAGAAAAAACAATCACAGGTTTCTCATTGACTGTAATCTTCATCTGAATAAAATTAATTACAAATTTACAATATCCTGGTATTCTATTGAACTTTTTGTTTATTGCATTATGCTTCAGTTTGGTCTGTTAAGTAATTCATTATAAATATAAAAAAACTATTTTACTTTTATTCAAGTTTTATAAATCCATCAACATTTTCAATTGGCATTTAATTTGTAAAACTCCACTATAAAAATAATCCATGTAAAATTGTAAATGTATATGTACTAATATGGGAAAAATAAAGGATTTTCAGTATTATATTCATATTATTTGGAATGCACTTTTTGAGGCAGACAATCTTGGAAAGGAGGGGGGAATGACATTCTGACATATGGTGAAAGGGGTGCATGGGGCAAACAAGGTTGAGAACCACTGATCTATAGGGTCCGATCCGTAATGTAGATACAACTCACTGTATACTAAGTCTTCGGTACCCAAAGAGGCAGCCTGGACGACACTGTACTTGACCACCTTTACTTCCTCAACTGTAAAGTTAAGGACCCATTTACAGTTGGGTGGACTGGGGGTGCTCTGGGATCGAACCAGTGACTTAGGACTGGAAACGAGTGTACTATCCACTTGGCCACCTTAAACACACTGTAAGGGCGGAAACGATCTTCCTGCTCGTTACCGCTGCTAACTCTCTCGTTTGCTGGTGCGGCCAACACTTGGGGGGGTTGGACAGAGGTGAGAACGGCAGCGGCTACCTGTGTCACAGGCAGATTCTCCCCAGCCGTCATACAGTCACTATCTTCCACCGCTGTTCGTCAAATTCTGGCTGTGATCTCATCATAGGTCCTGGACTCGTGGGCTGTTTTCCCAGACCTTCACAATTCGTCTTTTAATCTCTGGTCACCTACCCCAAACCACTACCGCAGCCGCCACGACCGCCAGCTGCTCTCCACCCTCTGTGCCCCCGTGTTTGTTTCTGCTGTAACAAGACATCTGGAACCTTCCCCCAGGGCCACTGTCGTAGGAAATATCTGTTCATTGTTTGATTCTATTGTTTGATTCCTTTAATTGCTGACTCCCTTTTATTGTTTGATTCTATCAGTTGTTGACTCCCATTAATTGTTTGATTCCATTAATTGTTTGATTCTATTAATTGCTGACTCCCATTAATTGTTTGCTTCCTTTAATTGTTTGCTTCCTTTAATTGTTTGCTTCCCTTAATTGTTTGACTCCATTAACTGTTTACTGCATTAATTGTTTGACTCCCGTAATTGTTACGTGATGTTTGTTGAGTGGTGTCAGAGTTTTGTGTTATATTTTTTATAGTAAACAGATGTCAATCTCAAACGGTTGTTTGTTATTCCACAGTAAACCATGGTCCTTGACTTTCCTTTATTAAGATCCTAATTAGTCTGGTAAGGGATTTCTATCCCTAAGTCCCAGTGCTTTTACACACACACACACACACACACACACACACACACACACACACACACACACACACACACGACTCAAGTCACTCGGAGTTCCTGCGCCCGAGCTCCTCAGTGTTTACTCAACATTCATAATTCCCAAGCTCACCTATGCCTCCCTTGCCTGATCTTCCACAGAACGGAAACGCCTAGAAAAGGTGTAAAAGAGGGCATACAAGAATATTCTCTCCACCTACTCCTTCACATATCAAGAAGCACTCAACACACTGACCCTCGGCTCTCACTGACCATCACCACGACCTCATCTGCAAATTTGGTGAGCAGCTTCTGCACCATCCTCGACACCGGCTCCTACTACCACCTGAGATCCCTCGCCCGAGAAGTGCTGTTCGACACCACAACAACATCCAGCCCATTCGAGCACGAACTGATCGCTATAAGAACAGCCCAGTCCCAACCATTGTAAAAATTATCAATAACTTGTAATCAACCAGTGTATTCACTCCCAGTCAATCTTACTTTTTGCACTGTCACCATGTTGAAATGCCCTGTAGTTTGAACTTCTCCCCACTTAGTTATTTATATCCTATTTGTATCCCTTATATTATCTGTATATTATTTGTAAATCAAGAGACCCATTCCCCAATTATGTAACTGTATATTTTCAGCCTTCCGGCTGCCATGCTCTTTCAATAAACCGTTAATTATTATTATTATTATTATTATTATTACACACACACACACACACACACACACACACACACACACACACACACACACACACACAAAACACGCACGCGCACGCCAACACACATGACAACAAATCGGACTTGATCTAGGGAAGTGGAATGTGGGATTTTAATGTACTGTAGTGTTGTCTCTCTCTCTCTCTCTCTCTCTCTCTCTCTCTCTCTCTCTCTGGTGAAATAATTTCATGCCTTTATGAGGCGACGGAGGGAGGGATGGAGGGGGGGGAGGGAAGGGAGAGAGTGAGGAAGGGAAGAAGGAAAGGAGGGAAGAAACGAGGGAGTGGGAGGGAAGTAACGCGGGAAGGAGACAGGCAGAGAGGAAGGGAGATAAGGAAGGGAGGAGAGGAGAGGGAGGGAGCAGGGACGGATGGAGAGAAGAAAGAGAGAACGGAGGAAGGATGGAAAGGAAGGAGCGAAGGAAGGAGGAAAAGTATAAGGGAAAGAGTGAAGAATGACAGGAGTGATGACTGACAGCAATGGAGGAAGAAGTAAGAGAAGGAAAGAGAGACGAAGGCAAGGATGATGAGAGGGAGGGAAGGGGAAAAGAAGGGACAAAGGGATATAGGGAGAGATGAAGGGGGGTAGGAAGAGATGGGTGGAGGAGGGGCAGGAAGGGAGAAAGGAAAAGAGGGGAGGCAGTGAGAGAGGGAAGGAGGGAAGAAGAAGAGGATGATGCCAGTACAGTTCTTGTCCTTCAAGTTTAAAATAAGCTTTTATAGCTGTCTGCATTATCCATAAGTAGCAATTTATCTCCCCAGTAGCCAAACCAAACTAAACCTAACTTAACCTAGCCTGCCCAAACAAGACCATAAGAACATAAGAAAATAAGGAGTCTGCAACAGGTCGGTTGGCCTTTGCATGGCAGCTCCTGTCGAGAGTTGCTTGCTACCACTCTCATGAATCTATCATCCATGAATCTATCTAGCCTCCTTTTAAGACTTTCGGCGTTCCAGCACTTACTACAAAGTTGCTAAGCTTGTTCCACTCGTCTACCACCCTATTTGTGAGCCAGTTCCTTCATATCTCCCTATTAAACCTAAACTTATCCAACTTAAATCCGTTGCTACGAGTCCTATCCTGCTCGCATACTATAAGAACTTTATCTATATCTCCTTTATTGATTCCTTTCTCCTGCTTAAATACTTCTATCGTATCTCTCCGCACTCTTCGTCTTTCTAGGGAATGCAAGTTTAGTTTCTTTAATCTATCTTGATATGAAAGGTTTCTAAGTCCCGGAATCATTTTCGTCATTCTTCACTGCACCGACTCTAGTGAATTGATATCTATTCTATAATAAGGGCACCAGAACTGAACAGCATAATCGAGGTGCGGCCTGACTAGCGCAAGATATAGTTGCAATATGACCTCCGCACTCTTATTACTTACACTTCTAGATATAAAACCCAATACTCTGTTTGTCTTATTCGAACATTAACGCACTGTTTTCTAGGCCGTAGGTCCGGACTTACATGTATCCCTAAGTCTCTTTCACAAGTCGACTTCTCTAGGTTGATGTTGTTAAGGTTGTATACATTGACAGTATTTGTTCTTCCAATATTAAGTACACTGCTCTTGCTGGTGTTGAATATCATTTGCCATTTTCCTGATCACTCCTGCAGTTTATTTAAAACCTCCTGTAGAGCATTTGCATCCTGCCCTGAATTAATCTACCGCCCTATTTTGTTGTCATCAACAAACTTGCTTATGTCACTGCCGATCCTAGTATCTCGATCGTTTATGTAGATTATGAACAAGAGTGGGCACAGTACTGACCCCTGGGGAACCCCACTGGTTACACAGCCACACTCAGATTTAACAACATCTACGCTGACCCTCTGTGTTCTATCGGTGAGCCATGATTTTATCCAATTTAAAACCTTCCCCTCGATACCGTGACCCTTAACTTTCCTCAGACGCCTCTGATGCGGTACTCTGTCAAATGCTTTGCTAAAGTCTAAGTAAATAGCATCTTAATTTTCGTCATTATCTACTACCTCGAAGACTTTCCTAAAAAACGTTAGCAGATTTGTTAGACAAGATTTTCCCATTGTAAATCCATATTGAGAGTCGTAGATTAAGTTGCTTTTCTCTAAATGACATCGGATGCTATCTGCTATAATTGATTCAAGAAATTTCCCCACAACTGACGTCAAACTAATCGGCCGATAATTTGACGTTGATGCTCTGTCTCCCTTTTTGAATATGGGTCCTACATTTGCCTGTTTCCACAAGTCTGGCACAACTGCCGTTTCTAATGATTTTGTAAATAATTTTAAGAGGGGTCATCTAATCTGTTCCTTACACTCTTTCAAAACTCGAGGGAAAATTTCATCCGGCCCTGGGGATTTTGTCTTCTTTAAGTTATTATCCTCTTAAGAACATCCTCTTTTCTGATAGTGATATTCTTTAATTCATTTCCCCTAAATATCAGTTCCACCTCTGGCATTTCTTCGTGAATTTCTTCTGTGAAAACTGATAAGAAGTAGTTGTTTAATGCTTTGCTTATTCTCTCACTATCATCGATCACTTCCCCTCTCTCTGACTTTAAAGGCCCACTTTGTCCTTGACCTTTGTCATATATTCCTGGAAAATTCCCTTGAGATTCGCCTTGAATTCTGTTGCTATCCTGATTTCATAGTCCCTCTTTGCCTTCCTTAAATTTTTCTTAACATTCCTAGATAGTTCATTATACCTATCTCTGAGATGCTCCTCCCCTCATTTTAATTTCTTATAAATTCCTTTCTTCATTCCTATGTCATGTTTAAGTTTTTTGGTCATCCTAACCTAACCTTATCTTTTCTAATTTAACCTAACTTTGCCTAACCAAACCAAAACTAACCTCGCTTAACTTCAGGTAATCTAACTTATCCAAATCAGCTGTAAAATAAGCCCATACCAGCAATGTGTGTGTGTGTGTGTGTGTGTGTGTGTGTGTGTGTGTGTGTGTGTGTGTGTGTGTGTGCGTGTGCCACCAAACACTGCTACACAATTTATGAGCAAAGTTTCTTTTTACGATTTTGTTCAGAAACTCCAATTCCACATTGACAGGACAGTGACTTATCTGACTGGTCACTCTGGGGGTGTGAGGGTGAACTAACAGTGAAATGCAAGTGAATCTGAAAGTGTTTTCCCTTGTTTCGTATACACACACAAACACACACACACACAAAAACACTGCTTGTACCCAGGTAAGATTTAAAGTCAATCCACCCGGAGGAAACAAGGTGTCTGTTTGCATACCCAGGAAAGGTGTAATAATGCTGAGTCACACCTGTATATGTGAAAATGTGAAAAACAAAACACATGATGTAAACAGAATGTGTTTTACGTTTGTGTGTGTGTGTGTGTGTGTGTGTGTAATAATAATAATAATAATTAACAGTTTATTGAAAAAGTCGGCAGCCCGAAGGCTGAAAATATACATTGGACAAAAATTACTTATTACATACAAAGACATGAGGTGGGTGGGTCGTTTAACAAAAGCTTTCATTACTGAAAGAAGGAAGGAACATGAATTGAACATACAAATTATTATAGTTTACAGTTGATGGCCCGGGCCTGGACTGGTCATGGAGACACCAAGTGGTGTGGTGTTCACGTTCTGTAGTAACTCGTCCTCGGGTGTTGATATGAAGGACCCCAAGTGGTCATGGGGTCACCGGGTGGTGTGGTGTTCACGTGGTGCAGTAACTCGTCCTCGGGTGTTGATATGAAGGACCTCACGTGGTCATGGGGTCACCGGGTGGTGTGGTGTTCACGTGGTGCAGTAACTCGTCCTTGGGTGTTGATATGAAGGACCTCACGTGGTCATGGGGACCATGGGTAGTGTGGGGTGGTGTCACAGTACCCCACTCTACTGGATGGTGTTGTGTTATTTCGAAGTCAGGTGTGAAGCCGACCCACTGTTGTTCCCAGGGTGGATGGATTAGCACCTCCTTGTCAGAAGATGGCGGTCAGTTCCCAGGGGTGTTTATCTGACTGGTGGGTCACGGTTTCACTGGTACTGTCTAGTGCTGAATTCACTGGCTTAAGCACTGTTCATCACTGTTCAACACTGGTCCCACTTCTTTCCGAAACGAAACTGTCACTTTTGATTATGTTGATATCCCGGTGGTGAAGATGAGTCGGGGAGAGGGACTTGGGGAATGGGCCGAACATTGGCCAAGGGGGGGCCGCTGCTCGGCAGGAGCAGCGCCTGAATAGGTCTTGACCCTCCGGTGGTCATGTAGTGTGTGTGTGTGTGTGTGTGTGTGTGGCAAAAGATCTGTTGAGGTACAACATCGCCATAATAGCCATTAGTGAGTCCCAGCTCCAAGACGAGGGTCGACTCACAGAACGGTGGTCCGGCTATACTGTATGTTCATCTGGAAGGGTAAGCCTGCTGCAGAATGAAACCGCATTTATGGGGTTGGCTTTACCATTAGCCAATCCATCCTTCAAAGGCTGACTGAAATGACTCTTGGCGTCAACAAGAGCCTTTTGATGCTCCAAGTCCCACTGAATCACTCACGTCATTAACGCATACACCCTGACACTGGATGTAGAGGATGATATCAAAGAGGCTTGTTACGCCCACCTTAACAGAGTGCTAATATCTATTCCCAAAGAAGACAAGGTGTGCTCTTAGATGACTTCAATTCCAGAGTTGGCAGTGATGCTGACTTATGGCATGGAACCATAGGGATAAACAGAGTAGGCAAGTGTAATCCCAACGGCCTACTCCACCTTAGCAAGTGTGCTGAACACAACCTCACTACCACGAACTCCATGTTTATGCAAGCCGACAAGTTCAAGGGTTTTTGGCAACACCCCCGACCCAAAAATTGGCACTTGAAAACTTTCACCAACGTAGTCTACATTCCATCCTCCGAGTTCGCTGGAAAGACAAGAGAACAAATGGCAGTATTTTCGCTGACACCACCTGTAGGAGCATCGAGGTTACCAACGAAAAAGGTATAAGGAGTGTCTTAAGACAAACCTGAAAAAGTGCCAAATCGACCCCCTCACCTGGGAAACGAATTCTCCACACCTTAACGCTTGGAGGCGTACTACACGATGTGTCAATACATTCGACTTAGCCCGACTGCATACCGAGGCAGACAAGGGCCAGCACCTGAAAGGCGCTAACTCCACCCCTCCCACACTAGATTTAGACCTCTACACGTGCAACATCTGTGGTCGACCCTGCCGATCCCGCATCGACCTAACGAGTCATCTCAGAGGTCACCAACGAAGGTGACATCTTTAATAATTCATATTATTGTATCATAGCTGGATGATCGTTATACTCGATTCCGATTGACAACAAAGTAGTAGTAGTAGTAGTAGTAGTAGTAGTAGTAGTAGTAGTAGTAGTAGTAGTAGTAGTAGTAGTAGTGTGTGTGTGTGTTTGTGTGTGTGTGTGTGTGTCTTATTCTATCAACATCTCCCGTCATCACAATTTATAATTTTATTAAGCATACAATTTAAACTATTAATTAATCATACCTAAAAAGTTTACGTATAACAATATTTTTTTTTATTTATACAGCAAATTCCTACATGTTAGTTACGTTTATTAGTTATGTCAGACGTGTCATGATGCCTGGTGTGGAATAACTGCACCTGGTATTTATAAATGATCTTCACGCTGACATAACTCAGGTCTAATTAACCTTTTCTCAGGTTAATAGTATTCAACGCTCATTATACTCATCATACACTCACTTGTCACTGTCATTTTATCTCTTTCATTATACACGGTTCAAATTACACACCTTTGCTCTGGTTAATTACATTTGTATGCCTTGAATAATTAGTCATTATACTCTTAACGTTATATGTGTTCTTTCGGCCTAGGAATATACAGTATATATATATATATATATATATATATATATATATATATATATATATATATATATATATATATATATATATATATATATATATATATATATATATATATATACAGTATATGTGTACATATACGTTGTGACGTAATACACATACAGTATATACGTTATACAACACAATCTCAGTATCTATATCTACATATTTCTTCTTAAACTTACTATAAATATTATTTAGTAAACGTTCTGAATATTTCTTGTCAGTGTAGTCAGGAAGCGAGTTTAGTAAACGGTAGTTATAATGAGGCAATTAAGGTCTAAACTACCTTGTTCAGCCATAGAATACGACCACTCTGTCTATTCGACACCTCACTCTCTTACTCTCATCACCTGCTACTCTATAGATAGATAGATAGATAGATAGATAGATAGATAGATAGATATATAGATAGATAGATAGATAGATAGATAGATAGATAGATTGTAATGAGATTGATTTAGTTTTAATTAGTTTAATACTAAAACTGACTTTTTTTAATATTATTTTGTGGAGTGGAATTGTGTAACTAAATTGTTTAAATACCACTTTGAAATATGAGAGTGGAAAGAGAGAGAGGAGGGGAAGTTAAAACTGATACAAGTATTTCTGTATAAAAGTTTAGAGAAATGTTTGAATATTCTTGTTATTTTCATTTGTTAACTAACCTGAGTATTTTATAAAGCAGTAAAATGATTGATATATAATCCCTGTGAACAGTTGTGAAGTCTTAAATCACTGTGACTCAACGAGAAAATGTTTGAAGAATGTTGATATTTTATCCTCAGTTATTGTGATAAACATACAGTACACATGTATCAGTAATACTTGAAGTTATCTCATTAAAAAGTAAATACAAGATAGACTGATGAGTGTAGCTTATGATAATATTATAAACCTCAAATAAATAATTGAACCTATTTCACAAATTCAAAGAGACTCAAAGAAAAAATGGAGAATAGGAGTGTAAATGTGTTTGGCCAGGCCCACCTCAGGTCCAACACACGTGGAATGTTAATGCGACCGAAAGCACAATGATTTAAAATGTGACAGATTTATGAAGAATGATTGTGTTTTATAAATGAATAAATAATTTGTGGAAAATTATAAATTAAAGAATTATAGTGATGTATTTAACCTAACTAAAGGGGAGCTACATGGGCTGTATGTGAGTTGAAGTTATTGTTAATGAAGAAACACAGCCCAGACCTTGAAGGAACGTGAGGGGTCTGGTTTTGTTGTGCATGTTTATATAAGTATGACAGAAAACTCCATGTTGTGGTAAGCTAAATGTTTTTGTTAGTTTATTTACAAGTGATATAGTGAATAAATAATACTTGCTATAAGTGAAATACAAAATAATATTGATTTTATGATAAACATTGAATATTATGATACAGAATATAAGTGTGATTTATTTTTATAATTGTAATATGATTAATGTTTATGTCAGGGTTTTCACTAAAAGTGTTGCTGTCTTTTGTCCAAAGAAGTTCCCGTGTATTTTTATTGTAACCGTTAGAAGATGATCACTGGATGGGAGAACATTGGATATAGACTCATTGAAAATGAAAGCAGCTACTGTCAGTAGTGAACATTTGTGATTATGAATGGAGTGACAGTATAGAATTTACAGAGTTGAAAAAGTATTATGTGTCAGTATGTTTAGTAAGTAGTTATTATAGGACTTACTGTATAAAAAAAAACATGAGACAAAAATACCCTATTCAAAATCTGAACTTGATTTAATGCCGCAAATAAATTGCACATTACATTAACTATTATGAGAGCGAGAATAAACGTCCGTGTGTGTGTTGAGGAGATAATAATAAATCACAAATGGTATATTTATGTCCGGTAAATAATTAATTATAGAATTATCTTGTAAGCGATGCGTCACAGCATTTCCTGCACCATTAATTAATATACAGCACCTTAATTGTACAGGCGTATGGAGGTTTGGGGAGGGTCACTTGGTGGATTCCTGTGTGAGTTAATTTCTGTAATTACCCTTGGCTAGTATCAGCTAATGTATATGAAACAAATTACACATTGGAAAAGGGAATAATGAGGGTATAGGAGGTAGACGTAGGGGCAGGTATGGCTGTAGGGAGTTGAGTAGGGTGAGGGAAAAGGAAGAAAGACATGGAAGGAGTTAGTGCATAGGGAGAAAAGGGAGGAGAAGAGGGAGGGAGAGAGAGCAGTAACTATAACCGATGAGGGAGAAGAAGAGGGAGGGAATGAGAGTAGTAACTATGACCGATGAGGGAGAAGAAGAGGGGGGGAATGAGAGTAGTAACTATGACCTAAGAGGCAGAAGAAGAGGGAGGGAATGAGAGTAGTAACTATAACATATAAGGGAGAGGAAGAGAGAGGGGAGGGAGAGTAGTAAACTATGGATGAGGGAGAAGAAGAGGGGGAATGAGAGTAGTAAATTGTGACTGATGAGGGAGAAGAAGAGGGGGGAATGAGAGTAGTAACTATGACCGATGAGGGAGAAGAAGAGGGGGAAATGAGAGTAGTAACTATGACCGACATGAGGGAGAAGAAGAGGGGGAATGAGAGTAGTAATGCGTGACTGATGAGGGAGAAGAAGAGGGGGGGAATGAGAGTAGTAACTATGACCGATGGGGGGAGAAGAAGAGGGGGAAATGAGAGAACTATGACCGATGAGGGAGAAGAAGAGGGGGAATGAGAGTAGTAACTATGACCGAAGAGGAGAAGAAGAGGGGGGAATGAGAGTAGTAAACTATGACCGATGAGGGAGAAGAAGAGGGGGGAATGAGAGTAGTAACTACACTGATGAGGAGAAGAAGAGGGGGAATGAGAGTAGTAACTCATGACCGATGAGGGAGAAGAAGAGGGAAGGAGGGAGGAGGGAGAGTGGCAACCATAACATATGAGGGAAAGGAAGAGGGGGGAGAGGAGAGTAGTAATTATAACATGAGGGAGAGGAAGAAGGAGGAGGGAGGAGAGAGAAACTATAACCTATGACGGAGAAGAAGAGTGAAGGAGGGGAGGAGGAGAGTAGTAACTATAACCAATGAGGGGAGAGACAAGGGAGGAGGGGAGGGAGGGAGGAAGGAGGGAAAGGAAAGTAGTAATTATACCAATGAGGGAGTAAATAAGGGAGGGAGGAGAATAGTAACTATGACCTATGAGAGAGAGGAAGAGGGAGGGAGGGAGGGAGCGAGGGAGGAGGAGAGAAGAACTATAACATATGAGGAAGAGGAAGAGGGAGGGAGGGGAGGAGAGTAGTACACATATGAGGAAGAGGGGAAGAGGGAGGGAGGGAGGGAGGGAGAGTAGTAATTATAAATAGTGAGGGAGAGGAAGAGGGAGGGAGGGAGGGAGAATAGAAATTAAGCTATGAGAGGAGAGGAAGAGGGGAGGGGAGGAGGGAGGGAGGGAGGGAGAGTAATAACTATAACATATGAGGAGAGGGAAGAGGGAGGGAGGAGGAGAGAGTAATAACTATAATATGAGGAGAGGAAGAGAAGGGAGGGAGGGAGAGTAAGAACTATAACATATGAGGGAGAGGAAGAGGGAGGGAGGGAGGGAGAGTAATAACTATATAAGGTGAGGGAGAGGAAGAGGGGAGGGAGGGAGGGAGGAGAGTACAATTATAAAATATGAGGGAGAGGAAGAGGGAGGGAGGGAGGGAGAGAGTACAACTATGTCATATGAGGGAGAGGAAGAGGGGAGGGAGGGAGGAGAGGTAACTATAACATAGTGAGGGAGAGGAAGAGGGAGGGAGAAGGGAGAGTAAACTATATTACAGTGAGGGAGAGGAAGAGGGAGGAGGGGAGGGAGAGTATACAATTATAACATATGAGGGGAGAGGAAGAGGAGGAGGAAGGAGAGTAATACCATGAGTAAGTGAGGGGAGAGGAAGAGGGAGGGAGGGGAGGGAGAGTAATAACTATAACATAAGGAGAGGGGAGAGGAAGAGGGAGGAGGGAGAGTAATAACTATATCAAGGTGAGGGAGAGGAAGAGGGGAGGGAGGAGGGAGAGTAATAACTATAACATATGAGGGAGAGGAAGAGGGAGGAGGAAGGGGAGAGTAATAACTATCATATGAGGGAGAGGAAGAGGGAGGGAGGGAGGGGAGAGTAATAAACATAACATAAGGAGGGGAGAGGAAGAGGGAGGGAGGGAGAGTAATAACTAATAACATATGAGGGAGAGGAAGAGGGAGGGGAGGGAGGGAGAGTAATAACTATAACAAGTGAGGGAGAGGAAGAGGGAGGGAGGAGGGGAGGAGAGAAAGGAATTATATCATGAGGGAGAAGAAGAGGGAGGGGAGGGAGGGAGAGTAAGAATTCAAGTAAGGAGGGAGAGGGAAGAGGGAGGAGGAGGGGAGGAGAGTAATAACTATATTACAAGGAGGAGAAGAAGAGGGAGGGGAGGAGGGGAGAGTAATAACTATATACAAGGAGGGGAGAGGAAGAGGGAGGAGAGGGAGAGTAGAAACTATAAATATATGAGGGAGAGGAAGAGGGGAGGGAGGGGAGGGAGAGTAACAATATAATATATGAGGGAGAGGAAGAGGAGGGAGGGAGGGAGGAGAGTAACTATAACATATGAGGGAGAGGAAGAGGGAGGAGAAGGGAGAGTAATAACTATATCATGAGGGAGAGGGAAGAGGGAGGGAGGGAGGGAGAGTAATAACTATAACATATGAGGGAGAGGAAGAGAGGGAGGAGAAGGGAGAGTACAATTATATCACATGAGGGAGAGGAAGAGGGAGGGAGGAGGAGAGTACAACAGCATTACAGTGAGGGGAGAGGAAGAGGAGGGGAGGGGAGAGGGAGAGACAATTATATCATGAGGGAGAAGAAGAGGGAGGGAGGGAGGGAGAGTAATAACTATATTATATGAGGGAGAGGAAGAGGAGGGAGGGGAGAGGGGAGAGTACAATATATCATAAGGAGGGAGAAGAAGAGGGAGGAGGGAGGGGGAGAGTAATAACTATATTGGCAGAGGGAGGAAGAGGGAGGGAGGGAGGGAGAGAGAAAATTATAACATGAGGAGAGGAAGAGGAGGGGAGGAAGGGAGAGTACAATTGCATTGCAGTGAGGGAGAGGAAGAGGAGGGAGAAGGGAGAAGAAATAATTGCCAAGGAGGGAGAGGAAGAGGGAGGGAGGGAGGGAGAGTAGTAACTATAACATATGAGGGAGAGGGAAGAGGGAGGAGGAAGGAGAGTAATAACTATCATAAGGAGGGAGAGGAAGAGGAGGGAGGGGAGGAGAGTAGTAACTAACATATGAGGGAGAGGAAGAGGAGGGGAGGAAGGGAGAGTAATAACTATATCATAAGGAGGGAGAGGAAGAGGGAGGGGAGGGAGGGAGAGTACTATAACATAAGTGAGGGGAGAGGAAGAGGAGGAGAGGGAGAGTAATAATTATATGGAGAGGGAGAGGAAGAGGGAGGGAGGGGAGGAGGAGAGTAGTAATTATAACATATGAGGGAGAGGAAGAGGGAGGAGGGGAGAGAGTAACATCATTGCAAGGAGGGAGAGGAAGAGGGAGGGAGGGGAGGGAGGAGTACAATTACATATGCAGAGGGAGAGGAAGAGGGAGGGAGGGAGGGGAGGGAGGAGGAGAGAAGTAATGAGCATATGGTGAGGAGAGGAAGAGGAGGGAGGGAGGGAGAGTAGTAACTATATCATATGAGGGAGAGGAAGAGGGAGGAGGAGGAGGAAGAGAGTAAATTACATTAAGATGAGGGAGAGGAAGAGGGAGGAGGGAGGGAGAAGAGT
Organism: Homarus americanus; assembly: GCF_018991925.1. Lineage (NCBI taxonomy): Eukaryota > Metazoa > Arthropoda > Malacostraca > Decapoda > Nephropidae > Homarus > Homarus americanus. The sequence goes on along the minus strand of NW_024713129.1, from coordinate 30,742,408 downwards.
AGTAACTATAACATATGAGGGAGAGGGAAGAGGGAGGAGGGAGGAGGGAGAGTACAATTACATCATATGAGGGAGAGGAAGAGGAGGGGAGGGAGGGGAGAGTAGTAACTAATATGAGAGGAGAGAAGAGGGAGGGAGGAGGAGAGTAGTAACTAAGACCTGTGAGGGAGAGGAAGAGGGGAGGAGGGAGGGGAGAATAATAAAGCATATTGCTATGAGGGGAGAGGAAGAGGAGGGAGGGGAGGAGGAAGAGTAGTAACTATAACATGGAGGGAGAGAAGAGGGAGGGGAGGGAGGGGAGAGTACCATATCATAAGTGAGGGAGAGGAAGAGGGGAGGGGAGGGAGGGAGAGTAGTAACTCAGACATATGAGGGAGAGGAAGAGGGAGGAGGGAGAGAGTAGTAACTATTACATAGTGAGGAGAGAGGAAGAGGAGGAGGAGGGAGTAGTAACCAGACCTATGAGGGAGAGGAAGAAGGAGGGGAGGGAGGGAGAAAATAACATATCAAGAGGAGAGGAGAGAGGGAGGGAGGGAGGGAATAATAACTATACTACATGAGGGAGAGGAAGAGGGAGGGGAGGGAGGGAGAGTAGTAATTACGACTGAGTGAGGGAGAGGAAGAGGGAGGGAGGGAGGGGAGAGGTAACTGTAAGAGAGAGGGGAGAGGAAGAGGGAGGGGAGGGGAGGGAGAATAGTACTATGACAGGGGAGAGGAAGAGAGGGGAGGGAGGGGAGTAGAAGAAGGAGCAGGGAGAGACGAGGGAGAAGGGGAGAAGGAGAGAGGGGAGAGGAAGAGGGAGGGAGGGGAGAGTAGTAGCTAAGGACGCAGGAGGGAGAGGAAGAGGGGAGGGAGGGAGGGAGAGTAGTACTATACCTATTTGGGAGAGGACGAGGAGGAAGGGAGAGTAGTAACAACATGGAGAGAGAAGAGAGAGGGAGGGAGGGAGGAGAGTAGTAACTATGACATATGAGAGAGAGGAAGAGGGAGGGAGGGAGAGTAGTAAATTATAACATATGAGGGAGAGAAGAGGAGGAGGGAGGGAGAGTAGGTAACTAAGACAAGAGAGGGAGAGAAGAGGAGGGAGGGAGGGAGAGTAGTACCACACGGTAGGAGGAAGAGGGAGGGAGGGAGGGGAGAGTAGTACTATGACTATGAGGGAGAGGAAGAGGGAGGGAGGGAAGAGAGAAAATAGGTGAGGGAGAGGAAGAGGGAGGGAGGGAGGGGAGAGTAAAGCAGACGGTGAGAGGAAAGGGAGAGGGAGGGAGTAGTACTATAACAGAAAGAGAGGAAGAGGGAGGGAGGGAGGGAGAGTAGTACCAGACGGTGAGGGAGAGGAAGAGGGAGGGAGGGGAGGGAGGGAGAGTAACACAGACCATGAGGGAGGAGGAAGAGGGAGGGGAGGGAGGGAGAGTAGTACTATGATATGAGGGAGAGGAAGAGGAGGAGGGAGGGGAGGGAGAGCAATTACAAGTGACCTAAGAGAGAGAGGAAGAGGGAGGGAGGGGAGGGAGAGTAGTACTATGACTATGAAAGAGAGGAAGAGGGAGGAGGGAGGGAGAGTAGTAATATGACTTATGAGGGAGAGGAAGAGGGAGGGAGGGAGGAGAGTAGTACTCAAGGAGGTGAGAGAGGGAAGAGGGAGGGAGGGAGGGAGGGAGAGAAGACCATGACTGTGAAAGAGAGGAAGAGGGGAGGGGAGGGGAGGGAGAGAATAGTAACATAAGGGGAGGGGAGAGGAAGAGGGAGGGAGGGGAGGGGAGGGAGAGTAGTAACAGGACATATGAGGGGAGAGAAGGAGGGGAGGGAGGGAGAGTAGTAACATGTTAAGGTGAGGGAGAGGAAGAGGGAGGGGAGGGGAGGGAGGGAGAGTAATACTTAATAATGAGGGAGAGGAAGAGGGAGGAGGGAGGGAGTAGTAACTATAACATAAGGAGGGAGAGGAAGAGGGGAGGAGGAAGGGGAGGGAGAGTAATAACTATACTAAGGAGGGAGAGGAAGAGGGAGGGAGGGAGGGAGGGAGAGTAGTAACTATAAACAGAGGGAGAGGAAGAGAGGGAGGGAGGAGGGAGAGTACAACTATAACAAGGTGAGGGGAGAGGAAGAGGGAGGAGGGAGGGAGAGGTAACTATAAATATAGGAGGGAGAAGAAGAGGGGGAGGGAGAGAAAATTATAAATATGGAGGGAGAGGAAGAGGGAGGGGAGGGAGGGAGAGTAGTGTAAGACGGAGGGAGGAAGAGGAGGGAGGGGGAGAGTAGTAACACAAGAAGGTGAGGGGAGAGAAGAGGGGAGGGAGGGGAGGGGAGAGTAGTAAGGGACAGGAGGGGAGAGGAAGAGGGGAGGGGTGGGAGGGAGAGAGAAAATATTAAGATATGAGGGGAGAGGGGAGGGAGGGAGGGAGGGGAGGTAATTATAAGACAGTGAGGGAGAGGGAGAGGAGGGAGGGGAGGGGAGTAGTACTATGACTTATGAGGGAGAGGAAGAGGGAGGGAGGGAGGGAGAGTAGAAGCAGGACGCAGACGGAGAGGAAGAGGGAGGAGGGGAGTAGTACTGCGACCAGGGAGGAGAGGAAGAGGGAGGAGGGAGGGAGAGTAGAAGATGATCAGATGGAGAGGAAGAGGGAGGGAGGAGGGAGAGTAGTAGCTATGACCCAGAGGGAGAGGAAGAGGAGGAGGAGGAGAGTAGTAGCTATGACCAAGGGGGAGAGACAAGGAGAGAGGGAGGAGAGAGAAGTATGACCAGAGGGAGAGGAAGAGGGAGGGAGGAGGGAGAGAGAAGCAGGACCTATGACGGAGAGGAAGAGGGAGGGAGGGGAGGGGAGTAGTACTGTAAATATGCGAGGGAGAGGAAGAGGGAGGAGAGGGTAGAAGCAGACTCAGAGGGAGAGGAAGAGGGAGGGAGGAGGAGAGTAGAAGCAGACCAAGAGGGAGAGGAAGAGGGAGGGAGGGGAGGGAGAGAGAAATGAGACCTATGAGGGGAGAGGAAGAGGAGGGAGGGAGGGAGAGTAGTAACAGGCCCAGAGGAGAGGAAGAGAGGAGAGGGAGAGTAGTACCAGGACGCAAGGGAGAGGAAGAGGGAGGAGGAGGGGAGAGTAGTAATTATGACAGTGAGGGAGAGGAAGAGGGAGGGAGGGAGGGAGGAGAGTAGTAACTATGACCTATGAGGGAGAAGAAGAGGAGGAGGAGGGAGTAGCAGGACTCTGTGATGGGAGAGGAAGAGGGGAGGGAGGGGGAGAGTAGAAGTGACTGTGGGGAGGAGAGGAAGAGGGAGGGGAGGGGAGGAAGAGTAGTACTCATGACTATGAGGGGAGAGGAAGAGGGAGGGGAGGGAGGGAGAGAAGAGGACTTACCTGGGAGAGGAAGAGGGGAGGGAGGGAGAGTAGGAACCAGGACTCTGGGGATGGAGAGGAAGAGGGGAGGGAGGAGGGAGAGAAAGAAGCAGGATCAGGAGGGAGAGGAAGAGGGGAGGGGAGGGAGGGAGAGTAGTAATATAACATATGAGGGAGAGGAAGAGGGAGGGGAGGGGGAGAGAATAAGGTGACTGGTGGGAGAGAAGAGGGGAGGGAGGGAGAGAAGAAGTGACTCAGGAGAGGAGAGGAAGAGGGAGGGAGGGGAGGAGAGAAGCAGACTGTGAGGGAGAGGAAGAGGGAGGAGGAGGGTAGTAACTATGACCAGGAGGGAGAGAGGAAGAGGGAGGGGAGGGAGGGAGAGTAGTAACTATGACCTATAGGGGAGAGGAAGAGGGAGGGAGGAGAGTAGTAACTATGACCTGGGAGGAGAGGAAGAGGGAGGGAGGGAGGAGAGTAGTAACTGTGACTCATTGGGAGAGGAAGAGGGAGGGAGGGAGAGTAGTAATTGTGACATGGGATGGAGAGGAAGAGGAGGGGAGGGAGGAGAGTAGTAACATGACTTATCGGGGAGAGGAAGAGGAGGAGGGAGAGAGAAGCAGACCAGGAGTGGAGAGAAGAGGGAGGGAGGGAGGGAGAGTAGAAGTAGACTTAGGGAGGGAGAGAGGAAGAGGGAGGGGAGGGAGGGAGAAAATGGTGAATGAGGGGAGAGGAAGAGGGAGGGAGGGAGGGGAGAGAAGCAACTGTGAAGGGAGAGGAAGAGGGAGGGAGGAGGGAGTAGAAGCAGGATGGTGAGGGAGAGGAAGAGGGAGGAGGGAGGGAGAGAGTAACCAGGACTGAGATGGAGAGGAAGAGGAGGAGGGAGGAGAGTAGTAGCTATGATCTGAGAGGAGAGGAAGAGGAGGAGGGGAGGAGAGTAGTAACTATGACCTATGAGGGAGAGGAAGAGGGAGGGAGGGGAGGAGAGTAGTAACTATGACCTATGAGGGAGAGGAAGAGGGAGGGAGGAGGAGAGTAGTAACTATGACCTAGAGAGGAGAGGAGAGGGAGGGAGGGAGAGGTAGAGGCGACCAGATGGAGAGGAAGAGGGGAGGGAGGGAGAGTAGTAACAGGACCTATGAGGGAGAGGAAGAGGGGAGGGAGGGAGGGAGAGTAGTAATGCGACTATGAGGGAGAGGAAGAGGGAGGGGAGGGAGGGAGTAGTAATTGCAAGGTGAGGGAGAGGAAGAGGGAGGGAGGGAGGGAGGGTAGTAATATGACTGGTGAGGGAGAGAAAGAGGGAGGGAGAGGAGAGAGAATGGTGACTTATAGGGAGAGGAAGAGGGAGGGAGGGAGAGTAGTAACATGACCGATGGAGAGGGAGAGGGAGGGGAGGAGGAGTAGTAAGACCGAGGAGAGGAAGAGGAGGGAGGGAGGGAGAGTAGGCAATTCAACCTATCTGGGAGAGGACGAGGGAGGGAGGGAGAGTAGAAGCATGACCTGTGATGGAGAGGAAGAGGGAGGGGAGGAGAGTAGTAGTGACCTGGGAGGGAGAGGAAGAGAGAGGGAGGGAGGGAGAGAGTACCAGGACTTATCCGGGAGAGGAAGAGGGAGGGAGGGAGAGTAGTAACTACACCCATAGGGAGAGGACGAGGGAGGGAGGGAGAGAGTAGTACTATGACCTGAGGGAGAGGAAGAGGGAGGGAGGGAGGGAGAGTAATAAGGCGACCAAGATGGAGAGGAAGAGGGAGGGAGGGAGGGAGAGTAGTAACTATGACATGGGAGAGGAAGAGGAGGAGGGAGAGAGAAGTATGACCGTGAGGAGAGGAAGAGGGAGGGGAGGGAGGGAGAAAGAAGAAGGACCGTGAGGGAGAGGAAGAGGGAGGGAGGGAGGAGAAAGAAGAAGCACCAGAGGGAGAGGAAGAGGGAGAGAGGAGGAGAGTAGTAACTATGACCCAGAGGGAGAGGAAGAGGGAGGGAGAGGGAGGGAGAGTAGTAGGTGACCCAGATGGAGAGGAAGAGGGGGGAGGAGAGTAGAACCATGACCTGTGGATAGAGAGGAAGAGAGAGGAGGGAGGAGAGGTAACCATGACCTCAGGGAGAGGAAGAGGGAGGGAGGGAGGAGGGAGAGTAGTAACACGGAGAGGGAGAGGGAGGGAGGGGGAGGGAGAGTAGTAACTATGACTATCCGAGAGGAAGAGGGAGGAGGGAGGGAGAGTAGAAGTGACTCAGATGGAGAGGAAGAGGGGAGGGAGGGGAGGGAGTAGGTAAATCATGACATATGGAGAGGAGAGGGGAGGGAGGGGAGGGGAGAGTAGTAAACGAGGACCCAGAGGGAGAGGAAGAGGGGGGAGGAGGGAGGGAGAGTAGTGAAGCATGACTGTGATGGGAGAGGAAGAGGGGAGGGAGGGAGGGGAGAGTAACTATGACCTACTGGAGAGGAAGAGGGAGGGAGGGAGGGAGAGTAGTAATCATGACCTGTGATGGAGAGGAAGAGGGGAGGAGGAGGGAGAGTAGAGCTATGACCCAGATGGAGAGGAAGAGGGAGGGAGGGAGGGAGAATAGTAACTCATTCCTATCTGGAGAGGACGAGGAGGGAGGGAGGGAGGAGGAGAGTAGTGAAGGGACTATGAGGGAGGGGAGGGAGAGAAAATATAACATTTGGAGGAGAGGAAGGGAGGGAGGGGGGAGGGAGGAGGAGGAAAGTAGTAACTATATCCTGCATGGAGAGGAAGAGAGGAGAGGAGAGTAGTAACTATGACCTATGAGGGAGAGGAAGAGGGAGGGAGGAGGGGGAGAAAGTAACTATGACCCAGAGGGAGAGGAAGAGGGGAGGGAGGGGAGAGAGTAGTAGCATAACTCATCCGGGAGAAAAGGGAGGAAGAGTAGTAACTATGACCTATGGGGGAGAGGAAAGGGAGGGAGGAAGGGAGATTAGTAACTTTAATAGGTGAGGAGGAAGAGGGAGGGAGGGAGGGAGGGAGTGGTAACTATGACTAAGAGGGAGAGGAAAAGGGAGGAAGAGTAGTAACTGACCTATGGGGAGAGGAAGAGGGAGGGGAGGGTCAGTAACTTAATATATGAGGTAGAGGAAGGAGGGGAGGGAGGAGAGTAACTATAACCAATGAGGAGAGGAAGAGGGGAGGAGAGAGGGAGGTAGGGGAGAGTAGAAGATGACCTATGAGGGAGAGGAAAGAGGGAGGAGAGTAGTAACTATGACCTGTGAGTAATAGGAAGAGGGAGGGAGGGAGGTAGGGAGAGTAGTAACTATGACCAATGAGGGAGAGAACGATTGAGGGAGGGGTGAGGTAGGGAGAGAAGTAACTATGACATATGAGGGAGAGGAAGAGGGAGGTAGGAGGGTGTAGTAGCTATGACCTATAAAGGAAGAGAGGGAGGAAGAGGTCGGTACATAGGGAGAAGGGAGAGGGAGGGAGGCAGGGAGGTAGTGACTATGGCCTATGAGCGCGCAGGTGAGAGAGTAAGTGAGAGAGAGAGAGAGAGAGAGAGAGGTGTGGGAGCGTGAGCCGTGAGGTCTGGCCAGTCTCTGGATATGGCGTCGAAGTGTGTGTCGTGCTCTCGGCTCCTCAAAGCGACCCACCACCACCACCCCACCACCATCCCGTGTCATCACCAAGCAGGCAGTAGTTTCGGTCTCGGTGTGTGTGTCTCACTAACTTACCGCCTCTAACTCTCAGAAGACTATATAAACACTGTGACCCAAATAATCTTATCTCGAACTCACTGGAAATATAGTGGCAGTGTACCGATGGTCTCACTTACAGGTGTATAAAATCGGATCATTTCTAACCCGGCGATATATACAATAAATACATTTCTTATTACGCTCTATACATACACACAGAATAAACCAGCATAAGGTACATGCTTATGTGTCACCCATTATATATCTACTGTATACCCTTCTATTAGGTATTTTAGGCTGCAACTTGACATCCGGTATCCACTAAATACAAAAAGGGAATCTCAATATTTGATTACAAATACTAGGATTCACTTCTTTTATTTAGTGGTTACCGGATCCAGAGTTCTCTCTCATGTCTGTAACAGTGTATACAGTACTGTGTGTCATGTCCGTGACAGTGTATACAGTACTGTGTGAGTGTGTGTCATGTCCGTGACAGTGTATACAGTACTGTGTGTGAGTGTGTGTGTCATGTCCGTGACAGTGTATACAGTACTGTGTGAGTGTGTGTGTCATGTCCGTGACAGTGTGTACTGTGTGGTTGTGTGTCATGTCCGTGACAGTGTATACAGTACTGTGTGGTTGTGTGTGTCATGTCTGTAACAGTGTATACAGTATTGTGTAGTTGTGTGTGTCATGTTTGTGACAGTGTATACAATGCTGTGGTTGTATTGTGTCATGTCCGTGACAGAATATACAGTACTGTGTGGTTGTGTGTGTCATGTCCGTGACAGTATATACAGTACTGTGTGGTTGTGTGTGTCATGTCGTGACAGTATATACAGTACTGTGTGGTTGTGTGTGTCATGTCCGTGACAGAATATACAGTACTGTGTGGTTGTGTGTGTCATGTCCGTGACAGTATATACAGTACTGTGTGGTTGTGTGTGTCATGTCCGTGACAGTGTATACAGTACTGTGTGGTTGTGTGTGTCATGTCCGTAACAGTGTATACAGTACTGTGTGGTTTGTGTGTGTCATGTCCGTGACAGTGTATACAGTACTGTGTGGTTGTGTGTGTCATGTCCGTAACAGTGTATACAGTAATTATGGGTTGTGTGTGTCATGTCCGTGACAGTGTATGCAGTACTGTGTGGTTGTGTGTGTCATGTCCGTGACAGTGTATACAGTACTGTGGTTGTGTGTGTGTCATGTCCGTGACAGTGATATGCAGTACTGTGTAGTTGTGTGTGTCATGTCCGTGATCAGTGTATGGCACTGTGTGGTTGTGTGTGTCATGTCCGTGACAGTGTATGCAGTACTGTGTGGTTGTGTGTGTCATGTCCGTGACAGTATATACAGTACTGTGTGGTTGTGTGTGTCATGTCCGTGACAGTGTATGCAGTACGTGTGGTTGTGTGTGTCATGTCCGTGACAGTGTATACAGTACTGTGTGGTTTGTGTGTGTCATGTCCGTACAGTGTATACAGTACTGTGTGGTTGTGTGTGTCATGTCCGTGACAGTGTATACAGTACTGTGTGGTTGTGTGTGTCATGTCCGTGATGTATACAGTACTGTGTGGTTGTGTGTGTCGTCCGTGACAGTGTATACATACTGTGTGGTTGTGTGTGTCATGTCCGTGACAGTGTATACAGTACTGTGTGGTTGTGTGTGTCATGTCCGTAACAGTGTATACAGTACTGTGTGGTTGTGTGTGTCATGTCCGTAACAGTGTATACAGTACTGTGGTTGTGTGTGTCATGTCCGTGACAGTGTATACAGTACTGTGTGGTTGTGTGTGTCATGTCCGTGACAGTGTATACAGTACTGTGTGGTTTGTGTGTCATGTCCGTGACAGAATATACAGTACTGTGTGGTTGTGTGTGTCATGTCCGTGACAGTGTATACAGTACTGTGTGGTTGTGTGTGTCATGTCCGTGACAGTGTATACAGTACTGTGTGGTTGTGTGTGTCATGTCCGTGACAGTGTATACAGTACTGTGTGGTTGTGTGTGTCATGTCCGTGACAGTGTATACAGTAACTGTGTAGTTGTGTGTCATGTCCGTAACAGTGTATACAGTACTGTGTGGTTGTGTGTGTCATGTCCGTAACAGTGTACAGTACTGTGTGGTTGTGTGTGCTGTCTCGACAGTGTATACAGTACTGTGTGGTTGTGTGTGTCATGTCCGTGACAGTGTATACAGTACTGTGTGGTTGTGTGTGCGTCCGTGACAGAATATACAGTACTGTGGTTGTGTGTGTGTCCGTGACAGTGTATACAGTACTGTGTGGTTGTGTGTGTCATGTCTGTAACAGTGTATACAGTACTGTGTGGTTGTGTGTGTATGTCCGTGACAGTGTATACAGTACTGTGGTTGTGTGTCAAGTCCGTGACAGAATATACAGTACTGTGTGGTTGTGTGTGTCATGTCCGTGACAGTGTATACAGTACTGTGGTTGTGTGTGTCATGTCCGTGACAGTGTATACAGTACTGTGTGTGGTTGTGTGTGTCATGTCTGTAACAGTGTATACAGTACTGTGTGGTTGTGTGTGTCATGTCCGTGACAGTGTGTACAGTACTGTGTGGTTGTGTGTGTCATGTCCGTGACAGTGTATACAGTACTGTGTGGTTGTGTGTGTCATGTCCGTGACAGTATATATAGTGCTGTGTATTTGTGTCTCTAAACATCTAAAAAGTATTACAAATTTATCAGTTGTCTTTTTGCCGGTAATTGTCCTGTGAATAGTAGAATCGCCTATTTGTAACAATTGCTGTAATTTTTCGCGTCACGGTAGTATGTCAGGTACAGCAACTTTGTCATATCTGCTGCGCTTGTTGCTTGACTTGCCCTTTCTTTTGTGGTAATTTGTCAGGAACCGCTGTTGTGTTACACCTGCTATGACGACTTCATGTTTCTTGGAACAATGATGCGGCAGAAACATGCAGTTATCGGTGCATTTTCAAATAAACTAATTTTGACTTATATTTAAAACACGTATTTGTTTTGTTTATTGTTTTTCATTGTTATTTGTTTTCCTTTCGGTTTTGTCACATTTTGTATTTTACCGGTTTATAGACATTTTTTCCTTTCTTTCGGTATTTTCCTCCATTCAATTTTGTTCCTCTCCTTTCTTTTCCTCTTTATCAAAATTTCCTCATTTTCCCCCATTTTTTGTTTTGCAGTACTTGTTTTATGGAGGTAATGGCGCGACATACATCTATAATATATGTATGCGGACAAATGTAAAGTACTTAGTCTAGGAGATGTAAACAGAGAAACCAGATATCAGATGAACATCGATGTTATACAGAAATCCGAGTGTGAGAAAGATTTAGGAGTAATGATAAGTAGTTATCTTAAGCCAAGTAAACAAGGCTAATAAAGTACTTGGGTTCAAACGAAGGAGGTTATCCCCAAAAAATATCTTGTGCTTGTGAAACCTCACTTGGATTACGCGGTTTTGTTCTGGTCACCGTACTCAAGAATGGATATAGAATCCCTAGAAAGAATTCAGAGGAGAATGACAAGACTAATCCCGGGCATTTGGAACCTTGAGTACAGAGACAAGTTAAAGCATCTTAATTTGCGCTCCTCGAGAGACGTAGAGTGAGGGCGATATGTATAATCGTATAAATGGAAGTCAGGGCTAAATAAAGGTAATATAACAAAGGTACTCAAACTATCCAACCAGTAGCGAACTCGTAACAATGGCTTTAAATTAGACAAATTTAGATTTAGGCGCGAGATAGGTAATCATTGGTTTGGAAATGGAGTAGTGGACGAGTGGAACAAGTTACCAAACATCTTCATTAACTCGAAAACGCTGGATAGCTTCAAACATAGTTGGATGGGTGTAAATGGGACTGCTCAGTTTGGGCCAATAGGCCCGCTGCAGTTTCCTCCATTCTTATGTTCTTATTTTGTTTTGCATACTATTAACATGTGTCTCTTATTAATATGTGTATGTATACGCATATAGTATATGTATATATTTATGTATATTCATGCCACCTTATAAAAATTTGCCCGCCTACGTAAAAGTGCCGAATATACGAAAACAATTAGCAATAAATAACTATTGATATCACTTGTTACCGGGAGCCGAATTGAATCTCATTTTACGCACCATTGACCATTATTATTTTTTTCTACGCCACTAAGAGCATTATTGTAAATTAATATGTTAGCCTATGCAGGTATTGTAGGTACGCTAGCCGTTATATACTGTACATACATCCCTCTGATGATGATGATGGTGAGGCTGTTTGGTGGATGACTCTCTTTCTAGCGTTCTCAAAGGGGTGTGTAGAATGACCCCACCTTAAGATCCCCGTGTTTCTCCCATCCCCCCCTCACACAACACAGGATCGACTCAATGCTGTGTTCCAAAGGGGTCAGTGGACATTTGTACCTCTAAAATCTTTACCTTTGTGTTAAGTATTGGTCATTATTTGGGTTATTGTTTTCATTATTTTTTGATCAATCTTTGGCCTGAATCAGAGCCTTAGTCGACTTTCGTTTGTGAATAAGAAGCAAAAGATGGTGATAATTTGTGATATAGAACAGAGGTGAAAGAATTGGAGAAAACACTGGTGAAAATACTGGTGAAACAAAGTGACGACATTAAGAGTGAAAAACATAAAGAAAGTGACTATTCAAACTTTTCCTTCTTACTATATAATCCCTCCCTCCCTCCCTCCCCCCTCCCTCCATATCCTTCCTCCTCCTCCCTCCTCCACTTACCTTTGCGACCTTCCTTCTCCTCTTTCTCCTCCTCCTCACTCTATAAAACAAACAATTAGTTGCTGAGGAAAAAGATCACCTGTGTAGTGAACCATTATAAGCGTCTCACCTGATCACCACAACAACTTCCTCTCCTCCAGCAAGATTTCTATCAGCGACAACTTAAAAAACAGGTAAGATATTTGTTTGTTTGTTTGTTTCTTGCTGTGTGTAAATTATGAACCATATACAGTTTACAGTATATAGGGTAATCGAAAAAGAATATAAATATTTTAATATTTAACCATTTAACATTGAGCCTTTCTTTCCTGTGGACCCTGTGTGTGTGTGTGTGTGTGTGTGAGTATACCCTGGGGTAGGTACACACTACATACCTGGTTCATCCTTCGCCTCTTCACACTGTTAGGTCTGGTCCAAACATGATGGTAGACCACCACCACTATGAGAGTGTTGTTCCAGCACGCTGATCACTGTGGTCGTGTATGGATGTGAAGTATTAACACATAGATGATTATGATATATATGTCACCAAATGGGACACTTGCGAAATTGTGTTGATATCTATATGTATAAGTTTCATTTTTTATTCGAAGATTCAAACTGGTGTATATATACTGTACTGCACGTAAGGAAGATCATGTAGATAACCTAACCTAACCTAACGTAAACTAAACTTTCTCATACCCCTAACCTAACCTAACCTAACTCAACCTAACCTAACCTATTCTAATCAAATCTACCCTAACGAAGTCTTATGTAAGCTAACCTAACTAACATAATATTTAATAACCTTGGATAACCTCACATAAGTAACTCTAACACAACCCGTCCTAACCTAGTCTAACATAACCTGACCAAACTTATAAAAACATAACATAACATAACATAACATAACATAACATAACATATCCAAACTTAACCCAATTTAGGGCAAAGTTATGTTATGTTATGTTATGTTATATTATGATATGTTATGTTATTTTATGTTATGTTATGTTATGTTATATTATGTTATGTTATATTTATTTTATGTTATGTTATGTTATGTTATATTTATATTATATTTATGTTATGTTTATATATTTATGTTATGTTATGTTGCGTATATTTATGTTATATTTATATTATGTTATGTTTATATATTTATGTTATATTATGTTATATTTATTTTATGTTATTTTTATGTTATGTTATGTTATGTTATATTATATTGATTATATATTATATTCTTATGTTATGTTATTTTATGTTATATGTTATGTTATTTTTATGTTGCTGTTATATTTATATTTATTTTATGTTTATATTATATTTATATTTATATTATGTTATGTTATATTTATTTTATATTTATGTTATATTTATATTTTATATTATGTTATATTTATATTTATTTTTATATTATGTTATATTTATGTATTTTTATATTATATTTATGTTATATTTATTTTATGTTATATTATGTTATATTTATAATATATTTATATTTATATTTATTTTATGTTATGTTATATTTATGTTATATTATATTTATTATGTTATATTTATTTATATTATGTTATATTATATTTATAATATATTTATGTTATATTTATTTTATATTATATTGTATTTATATTATATTATGTTATGTTATGATATTTATTTTATATTTATGTTATGTTATATTTATATTTATTTTATATTTATGTTATATTTATATTTATTTTTATGTTTATGTTTTTTTATGTTATATTATATTTATATTTATATTATTTATTTTATATTATATTATATTTATATTTATATTATATTGTATTTATGTTATATTTATTTTATGTTATGTTATATTTATATTATATTTATATATATTATTATATTATATTATTTTATATTATATATTTATATTATGTTATATTATGTTATATTATATTTATTTTATATTGTATATTTATTTTTATGTTATATTATATTATTGTATTATATTATATTTATATTTATTATATTATATTGTTTATTTTATGTTATGTTATGTTATGTTATATTTATGTTATATTATATATGTTATGTTATATTTATTTTATATTTATATTTATTATATTATATTATGTTATTTTTATATGTTATGTTATGTTATATTATATTTATATTTATGTTATATTTTTATATTTTATATATTATATTATATATTTAAAGTTATGTTATTTTATATATGTTATATTTATGTTATATTATATTTAGTTATGTTATTTTATGTATATTTATGTTATGTTATATTATATATTTAAATTTATATTTATGTTATGTTATGTTATGTTATATTATGTTAGGTTATGTTATTTTATGTTATGTTATGTTATGTTAGTAAACAACGTCTTTAATGAAACAGAACAAATGTTATCTTATATAAACAACTTTCCATTATCATCACTGAACAATAAAAATCAAAACGTTATCCCTATGTGGTAAAAGGCTCAGTTATCTTTCATGCTTTTAATTGGACGATTATCTCTATTTAGCGCCACACACACACACACACACACACACACACACACACACACACACACACACACACACACACACACACACACACACACACACACACACACACACACATTCAGTATATGATATAAAGTAGGATGTCGTTGACGTTATATAAACAGAATATTATAAGGACTATGACCACTTGATCTCGTTATTCGTGTTTAGTGTTCACGATGTGTGTAACGACTATGACTGTTTCTAGCTAGTGTAACGACTATGACTGTTGAGTGTAACGACTATGACTGTAGTGTAACGGCTGCATTGAGGTAACGACTATGACTGTGATAACTATAACTGAGTGTTAACGACTATGACTGTTGAGTGTAACGACATGACTGTTGAGTGTAACGACTATGACTGTTGGTGTAACGACTATGACTATTGGTGTAACGACTTATAACGACTATGACTGTTGAGTGTAACGACTATGACTGTTGTATGTAACAGACTGTTGTATACGACTATGACTGTTGAGTGTAACGACTATGACTGTTGGTGTAACGCACTTGATGTAACGACTATAACTGATATTATGACTGTTGAGTGTAACGACTATGACTGTTGAGTGTAACGACTATGACTGTAGACGAACAATAACTGTTGAGTGTAACGACTATGACTGTTAGTATAAACTCTGGTGTAACGACTATGACTGTTGGTTTAACGACTACGACTGTGAGTGTAACGACTATGACTGTTGATTAACGACTATGACTGTTGGTGTAACACTATGACTGTTGAGTGTAAGCTGTAACGACTATGACTGTTACAGTGTAACACTACGCTGTGAGTGTAACGACCAGGGAACGACTGACGTTGTAACCAGACTCGACTATAACTGATGTGCGACTATGACTGTGTGTGACATGACTGTTGGTGTAACATATGACTGTGAGTGTAACGACTATAACTGGAGTGTAACGACTATGACTGTTGAGTGTAACGACTATGACTGTTGAGTGTAACGACTATGATGGTGTAACGACTATGACTGTTGAGTGTAACGACTATGACTGTTAGTGTAACGACTATGACTGTTGAGTGTAACGACTATGACTGTTATGTAACGACTATAACTGGTGTATGTAACGACTATGACTGGGAGAACGACACTGATGTTTAACGACTATGACTGTTGAGTGTAACGACTATGACTGTTAGTGTAACGACTATGACTGTTGGTATAACGACTACGACTGTTAAATTAACGACCTGCTGTTGAGTGTAACGACTATGACTGTTGAGTGTACGACTGAACGACCTAAAACAACGCTACTAGTGTAACGACTATGACTGTTGAGTAACGACTATGACTGTTGAGTGTAACGACTATGACTGTTGAGTGTAACGACTATGACTGTTGTATGTAACGACTATAACTGATGTGTGAACGACTATGACTGTTGAGTGTAACGACTATAACATATGACTAATGACTGTTGAGTGTCAACATGACTGCTGATTAACATGATGTGGCAACGACTATGACTGATGAGTGTAACGACTATGACTGTTGAGTGTAACGACTATGACTGTTGAATTAACGACACGACTGTTGAGTGTAACGACTATGACTATTGGTGTAACGACTATGACTGTTGAGTGTAACGACTATGACTGTTGAGTGTAACGACTACTGTTGAGTGTAACGACTATGACTGTTGAGTGTAACGACTATGACTGTTGAGTGTAACGACTCTGACTGTTGAGTGTAACGACTATGACTGTTGATGTAACGACTATACTGATAACTGATTAACGACTATGACTGTGGTGTAACGACTATGACTGTTGTATGTAACGACTATGACTGCTATGACTGTAAATATAACTATGTGTGTAACGCTACCGGCTGTTGAGTGTAACGACTATAACTGATGTGTAACGATATGACTGTTGGGTAACGACTATGACTTGTTGTAACGACTGTACTGTTGAGTGTAACATATGACTGTTGATGTAACGACTCCTGATATAGTGTAACGACTATGACTGTTGAGTGTAACGACTATGACTGTTGAGTGTAACGACTATGACTGTGAGTGTAACGACTATGACTGTTATAGCAACGACTATGACTGTTGGTACAACTCGACTGTTGGTGACGACTATAACTGATGTGTGTAACGACTGACTGTTGGTGACTTTAACGACTATTGAGTGTAAACGACTATGACGTGGTAACGACTATGACTGTTGAGTGTAACGACTATGACTGTTGAGTGTAACGACTATGACTGTTGTATGTAACGACTATAACTGATGTGTGTAACGACTATGACTGTTGAGTGTAACGACTATAACTGATTTGATGTAACGACTATGACTGTTGGTGTAACGACAACGATTATTACGCTATGACTGTTGAGTGTAACGACTATGACTGTTGTGTGCGACTATGACTGTTGAGTGTAACGACTATGACTGTTGAGTGTAACGACTATAACTGATTTGTGTAACGACTATGACTGTTGAGTGTAACTATGACTGTTGTACGACTGACTGACCGAGTGTAACGACTATGACTGTTGTATGTAACGACTATGACTGTTGAGTGTAACGACTGACTGTGATCTATAACTGATTGTGTAACATTGACTGTTGGGTGTAACGACTGTTGAGTGTAACTATGACTGTTGATGTAAACGACTCGTGGTATAACGACTAACTGTTGAGTGTAACGACTATGACTGTTGACTATGACTGTTGAGTGTAACGACTATGACTGTTGAGTGTAACGACTATGACTGTTGAGTGTAAAGAATATGACTGTTGAGTGTAACGACTATGACTGTTGAGTGTAACGACTATGACTGTTGAGTGTAAAGAATATGACTGTTGAGTGTAACGACTATGACTGTTGAGTAACGACTATGACTGTTGAGTGTAACGACTATGACTGTTGAGTGTAAAGACTATGACTGTTGAGTGTAACGACTATGACTGTTGAGTGTAAAGAATATGACTGTTGAGTGTAACGACTATGACTGTTGAGTGTAACGACTATGACTGTTGAGTGTAAATGATTATGACTGTTGAGTGTAAAGAATATGACTGTTGAGTGTAAAGACAATGACTGTTGAGTGTAAATGATTATGAACTGTTGAGTGTAAATGATTATGACTGTTGAGTGCAAAAGAATATGACTGTTGAATGCAAAAGAATATGACTGTTGAATGTAAATGATTATGACTGTTGAGTGTAAATGAATGTAACTGTTGACAGATGTGGGGCCAAACTGTAAATAAAACTATATCCTCACTGGAATTTAATAGACTGTAGATAAGCATTTAATAACCGTTTGTGATTTTAAAAATGTTTTTCGTAGACTTTAAGTGGAATAAGCCAAGAAAAGGGTTGATATAAAAGTGGATTATATGGCTATTACAAATTTTCGTAGTGTTTGAGTACTTATTTATTAATGAGAGGAATAGTAATTTAGTAATTCTTTATATCTTTATTAGCATCATTATCTAAGTAGAATATATTAGTGGTAGGAAGACTTAAATTGATTAATCAGGCGTCACATATTACTGGCACTGGTGGTAATAGTGACTGGAAGGAGTGCCATAATCCATCGAACTGACAATTGGTACCAGTCCATATACTGATGGTATGTGGGCGTATGATAAGCCGTGGGCATGTGATGTTAAGTCGAGTAGTGGGTGATGTACGGTATGTCAACTCATGTGTCAAGGGCATAGAATGATGAGTCGCAAGAGTGTGACACTTACTTATGGTAACAATAAATAAATATATATATATATATATATATATGTGTATATATAATATGTATATTTGCATATATTTGTCTTACCCTCTCCTTGGAGACTCAAACTCTGACTTCAGGGAGAGAAGTTGATTGTTATATACATATATTTTTAATGATATTCATTCACGTGTAAACCTGCATATGTATGTATGTATGTATGTATGTATGTATGTATGTATGTATGTATGTATGTACATCTCTGCATTCTTGGTATAATTATATATGTTCTATTTTTAAGCTATTTGGTTGTATATACTTTATAGTTTATAGGTTAGGTTAGGTTAGGTTAGGTTAGGTTAGGGTAGAAGTTAGTAGGTTAGGTTAGGGTAGGTTGGGTTGGGTTAGGGTAGGTTGGGTTGGGTTATTTGGTTTAGGTTGGGTCGGTTTGGATTGGGATGAGTTCAGTAAGTCAGGATAGGTTAGGTTAGATTACAAGAAACTGTTAATAATACTGTTTGTTGTGTAAGCTCTATGTGTGTGTGTGTGTGTGTGTTTGTTGATCTGTGGTGTAATGGTCAATATGCTCGCCTCCCAAGCGAGTGGACCCGGGTTCGATCCCCGGGCAGGGTGAAACTATGGGTAAGTTTGTTGACGCCATTTCCCTCTGTCTACCCAGCAGTAATTGGGAACCTAGATGTTAATCGATTTGCGGATCGTGTTCTGGGGTTATGGTTAGCCAGTGCAGTTGTAGTGGTGTCCGGTCATGTAGCTCGTTAACTCACCTTAAAATGCATGCCTAGGTGGCCCTAGTGCAGTTCATCCTCGTACACGAGGGGCAACAATTATTATTATTATTATTATTTTTATTATTATTATTATGTACGTTTGTGTGTGAATGTGTATGTGAATGACTCCTGTGTACGTGCCATGTACGTACACCTGTGTATGAATATGTATGCATAATGCATATATGTGTGTGAGTATGTATGTGTATAATTGGTTTTATGCTAATATGTGTGTAGGTGTACATGTATGTGAATGTGTGTGTGTGTATATGTGTACGTGTCTGAGAATATGTGCAGACAACCAAAGATGCATCAACCGCACCTGGCTCCTTATTAGTAATTTCACCTGTAATACTGGTGAAGGAAGGCTGTATGTAATGGTGATTGTGATTGGTGGATTTATTTTCTGCTGTATTACTGTCAGGATAATTATACATTATTAAACAACCTAAAGGTAACAAGTTTATAATAAAAAATATGCATCGTTACTTAAGATGATGAAAAGCTTCTAACTGTTCACATATTTCCACAAATAATGAAAATATTATATTAATGAAATGGCAACTCATCTACAACCAGAGCTGCCACAAGAGTATCACAGCCATTTTCTTCATCATTTAAGCAAATAAAAGAACACTAGGAATTATCTCACGAACTTAAATAATGAAGATTATTTTTTTATTATAAACTTGTTACCTTTATATTGTTGAATAATTATCCTGCCAGTGATACAGCCGAAAATATATCTAATCCACCAGTCACAATCACCCTTACATACAGCCTTCCTTCACCAAGTATTGCCAGGTGAAATTTCTAATACTAGAGCCAGGGTGCGGTTGATGCATCTTTGGTTGACTGCATGTGTGTGCGTCTTTCTGTGTATGAATATGTATGTGCAGGTATGTATGTATGTAAGCCCCAATGAGCATAAGTAGGCATGTACAGCAGTGATTATTTATATGCATAGATGTATGTGCATGAATATGTACATGGATGTGTGTTTTAACTGTTAAGACTGTGCGATGTACACCAGAAGACAGTCCGTGTATATACACATACATACATAGTCTGCTGAGAAAATCTGCTGACGCTGTAAATATATTTACATACAAAATTCATGCTGACAAGTGTGGTTGTTCGTGTATGTATGTATGTAATAATAATAAATAATAATAATTAACGGTTTATTGAAAAAATTCTGCAGCCCGAAGGCTGAAAATATACATTGGACATAAATGACTTATTACATACATTGCTGGTTTAACAAAAGCCTTCATTAAAAAGGTAAAGAAACATACAGTGAACATACAGATTAATGTAGGTGTTGAACAGCAAACTCGTCGTGTAGTAACTCCCTCCCAGATGGTGTTAGGAGGAACTCACGTGGTGTAGTAGTTCCCTCACAGATGGTGTTATGAGGGACCTCACGTGGTGTAGTAGTTCCCCCAGATGGTGTTATGAGGGACCTGGCGTGGTGTAGTAATTCCCTCGCAGATGGTGTTATGAGGGGCCTCACGTGGTGTAGTAATTCCCTCACAGATGGTGTTATGAGGACCTCACGTGGTGTAGTAATTACCTCACAGATGGTGTTATGAGGGACCTCACGTGGTGTAGTAATTACCTCACAGATGGTGTTATGAGGGGCCTCACGTGGTGTAGCAACTCCCTCACAGATGGTGTTATGAGGGGCATCACGTGGTGTAGTAATTCCCTCACAGATGGTGTTATGAGGGCCTGACGTGGTGTAGTAATTCCTCACAGATGGTGTTATGAGGGACCTCACGTGGTGTAGTAATTCCCTCACAGATGGTGTGATGAGGCACTTGACGTGGTGTAGTAATTCCCTCACATATGGTGTTATGAGGGACATGTGGTGTCGTAATTCCTCCACAGATGGTGTTATATGAGTGGGGTTTGGTCTTAGGCCTTCCTATAGTAGACGGATTAACACATCGCTGGTTGTTGTTGGGTCTCACAGGCCGTTATCACTGGGTACCTGGGACCTCACTGTGTGAAGGTTAACTTGGGTACGACTGTTACTGTTGAGTTGTTCTCACTGACTTAAGCACTGTTCACCACTGTTCACCTCTGTTTAACACTGGTTCCGTTCCTTTCCTAAATGAAATTGTAACTTCTGGCGAGAACTTGTTGATATTCCGGTGGGGAGGAGGGTTCGGGGAGGGTTGGTATGGGCCAACTTAACAGTTGACCTGGCTGCTCCGAGAGGAGCGCCAGGCACGTCTTGACCCTTCGGTGGTCAAGGATGTAGTGTATGTATGTATGTATGTATGCATGTATGTATGTATGTATGTATGAATGATCACCGATAAATTTATTGTTATAGGTTTATATGTAAAAGAATTCTTTCGAAGTTTTGTTTTAGTAAAACAAATTATATAATATAGATGACAAATTCTTATATTATATATTGCAATATGATACCGATTTTCTATTTTTATTTTAAATATAGCACAATCATATTTCTTCAATAAAATACAAAATTTTTATCAATTTGCAAATCTATGTTCCGTCCTTTGTAAACAAACATCAACACTGAAAAACCGCGACTCGTGTACAGGGATTATTTCCCCCTCGTCTCCCTCCCTCCCACCCCCAACACCCCCATCAACCCCTCCACCCCTCCACCCCCTCTACCTATCACCACCCCACTCCACCCCCTCTACCTATCACCACCTCACTCCACCCCTTCACCATCATCCCACTTCATCACCACCTCACTCCACCTCTATCCCCATCACTACCTCACTTCATTCCCACCCCCATCACCACATCACTCCACGACTCCCATCACCACTTCACGCCCTCCACAATCACCCACATCACATAATCACCCCATCATCACCACCGCCTCTTGACGACCTCCACCCACCTTCCACATCTTGGCCTCAGTCCACCACCCTCCCCCATCACCACCTCAGTCCAACCCTATCCTTATCACCACCTCATACCCACTATCATCACCCACAACCTCTCACCACAACCACCACCACACGCCTCTCCCACCACCACCACCACCACCACCACCCGCCCCTCATCACCACCACACACCACGCCTCTCACCCACCACGACCACCACCACCACCACACGTCTCTCACCACCAGGACCACCACACGCCTCCCACCCACCACCACCACCACCACACGCCTCTCCACCACCACCACCACACACCCACACACCTCTCACCACCACCACAGACCACGCCTCTCCACCACCACCACACACCACACGCCTCTCACCACCACCACACTCC
>NW_024713129.1:30625396-30712896 GCF_018991925.1 Homarus americanus | reverse complement strand
GTTTGATAACCCTGACGAGAGGAAGACGTTATTAGAGCGATCATCGATGTGCTCCGTCTTTCCTCGAGGGAGGACATCGAATGTGTTTCCGTTCTCCCTCGAGGGTCCCTACTCAAGATCACTCCCAGCCTCACATCAATCGGACGTATTTAGCAGAGCTACTATAATAAGATAGCCTCCATCTTCATTTAACACTCATAGCTACAGCGATTAAGTTACGGTGATAATCCTTTTTGAAAGTGTACATAGAAACCTTTTATAATATATGAAGAAAGAACATATTGGATTTCACTGCGGAAAATCCAATAAACTTTGATCTATATTTTAGTAATTCTAGAATATACGGTAACATGCTTCACAAATGATTGTTACAAGTGGTGACAACCCAGGAAGGTTGTTACATATATGACAGCTTCACAAATAGTTGTTATACACGGTAATAGTCACCTCAACAGATACACAGTTGGTAAAGGTAGAGATATTATGTTCTCCCCATTACTGTGTTATATATTGTTACAGAACAAAAGAAGATATTGATACATAGTTGGCAAAACGTAGCTTAAGAGGACCAAGTCTAGGACCAGTCTTAGGTGACCAGTCTACAGTCTGCAGTTTACAGTTAGTCAAGTGTACTCCAAGTAACCGTGACAATTTTGGTAACAGAAGTTATTCGTCACACTGGAGTTGAGTAACAGTTTGAGGTAATCGTATCTCCTGTTCCTGTGTTAGTGACCACTAAGAAGTAAATAGTTTCACACACACACACACACACACAAATGGTTGCCCCTCGTGTACGAGGGTGGCCGGCCCTAGGGCCACCTAGGCATGCATTTCTTAAGGAGTAGAAGAGCTCGCCAACACAACAACCACACCCTAAGTTAACGAGCTGCATGACCCAGTGTCAAGAAATAGCCCGAGAACACCGGACAACTCGCCAACTACACTAGCTAACCATTATCCCAGAACATCTATCGGCAAATCGATTAACATCCAGGTTCCCAAATACTCCTGGGTAGACAAAGGAAAATGGCATAAGGAAACTTGCCTACAGTTTCACCCTGCCCGGGATCAAACCCGGATCCCCTCGCTTGCGAGACGAGCATGCTGACTGTCTATTGGAATTGGTCCCGTGTGTTCTGTTGTTCACTTTGCGCGGTTTTCGCTTTTCTCTGTGCCCTGTGGTTCAATTGGCGTAAATCTGGGTACTACTGTATTCTTGTTATCGTTATTTTTTTATTTTTGTGTATTTTTTTATAAATTTTATTTACTATGAATAATTATTATTATTATTATTATTATTATTATTATTATAATTATTATTATTATTATTATTATTATTATTATTATTATTATTATTATTATTATTATTATTATTACATTTTCGCCCCCCCCAGGCCCCAATGTGGGTCAGTGACCTGTGCTCGGGTGAGCTAATCCCTATTGAAAAAAAAAAGAAAAAAAAAAAGTTTTGCTCCACAAAAAAAAACTCGGTTTTCAGAGGTTTTCGGAATTTCGGAAAAAGGGTTGTGAACCTGTACATATTCTTAAGATAAATGACTATGTTTCCTTGAGTGCGCACGTATGCATTGGGTGTAAACGCTGACAACAATGTCGTCTCTTATCCTCTTGTGTGTTTTAATATTCTACGTATTAATGAATTGTATTGTTCAATTTGCATATATAAAGATGAATTCAATCAAATACATATTCAGTAATAAACAATAATGAATCTTTTGTTCATATTCGTAAGATAAATGACGCGTTATCCTTAACTGCCCATGTATATGTTAGCGTTCCCAATCTATCTTTTTTATTCTTTGCCATTAGCGGTTAGCTACTTCGATTGTTCCATTTATTAACATTAAACAGGGAAGGGACCGACAGCTCCTTCCCAAGAGGGAAACTTTCCTCCCCAGCACAGAGTCTCCAGCTAGCAGAGTCTCCCATAGGAGACATAGTCCAGCAGCATCTGCAGCTTCCCCAGCCGCTGAGCCTCCCTCAGGTCACACTTGAGTCATTGTCAGAGCGATCTATTAGGTTGAGTTACTTACGGTGGGAAGTGTATCAATTTCATGTTTGTTGTCCGAGTGTCATTGTCTAGTAACGTCAATATATATATTTATTAATGTGTCCATTGTCATAACCTTCACAACTTCTTCTAGGACTCACTAGAGGATGTGTAGTCAGCCCATAGGCCCATTATATCAGAGGAGACTCTGAAATAACAGCTTCTGTTAACAGAGAGATTAAATGTTAAACACAGACCTTACTTAATTTCTGGCTAACAACCTCCTGACAGCTGACAGGTGTTTATTTCAATACCACTGTTTCCATTAATACTGATTTAATCAAAACACAGCTTTAAAATTACAAAAAATATATATTTAACAACAAAATATAATAAATATGTGCTCTCCATCCATGTGCATACAAAAGGATATAGAATCCTTGGAAAGAATCCATTGGAGAATGACAAGACTAATCCCGGGCATTAGGAACCTTGAGTACAGAAACAGGTTAAAGCTTCTTTATTTGCACTTCCTCGAGAGACGTAGAGCGAGGGGCGACATGATAGAGGTGTATAAATGGAAGTCAGGGCTAAACAAAGGGGACATTACAAAGGTACTCAAACTATCCAACCGGGAGCGAACTCGTAACAATGGTTTTAAATTAGACAAATTTATATTTAGGCGTGAAATAGGTAAACACTGGTTTCGAAACAGAGTAGTGGATGAATGGAACAAGTTACCAAACATCATCATTAACTCGAATACGCTGGATAGCTTCAAACATAGGTTGGATGCTTATATGAGCAATAGGGGTTGGGTGTAAATGGGACTGCCCAGTATGGGCCAATAGGCCCACTGCAGTTTCCTCCATTCTTATGTTCTTATGTTCTTATTAGACCACAGGTCGCCACACACTCACACACACCATTTGAAATTGCCAACAAACTCCTGAAATTTAAATCCAAACGCTCTACAACCCCAAATGACCTCTCAATTAAAATTTACAAGGAGTTTGCCCTAATATATGGAAAACCGCATTTGTCACCCCTATTCCCAAGGTCCCCACCCCACAGTCCCCTAGTGACCTCAGACCAGTTGCCATTACCCCCATACCCAGTCTACTCTGTGAAGACTTTTTTTTTGAAAGGGCATTTGCTAGTATTTATCAGCTAATTGATCCACAGCAATTTGGCAATATGAGGACCTCCTCTGCGTAACACACCACTGGCCGTTGCCCTTGTTGACTTCAGGAAGGCGTTTGACCTTGTTGATCACTGCAATGTTATCAACAAGGCCATTGCACTAGGGCTGCCCACCAACCTGGTCTCATGGCTCACTGATTTCCTGAGTGAACGTCGTCAGGCAGTGAGGTACCAGGGTTTTGTCCTCACATTCCAACACCTCACCTGAGTAATTCCCCAGGGGACCAAAATGGGACCACTGTGCTTCCTAATCCTGATCAATGACGCTCTATCGGACACTCCTCACAGGTGGAAGTACGTGGATGACTGCACTGTGAGGGTTACAGTGGACAAAACCTCACCGGACTACACATCGCTACAAGGCACCCTGGACAGGCTACAGGCATGGACTACGGAGAACAAGGTCACCATCAATCACACCAAAATGGTAGTCATGCACTTCAATACCGCCGCCACTCTAGTGCAAGCTCCAGCAGTTACAGTGGGTGCCCATCCTCTCCAGTTAGTGCAGTCTGCCAAACTCCTGGGGGTAACTATAGACCACAAATTGGACTGGAAGGCCCATGTAAACAACACAATCAAGGCAGCATAATTCCGACTCTACATGGTACGACGACTCAGGTCACTTGGGGCACCCACGCCAGAGCTTAGGACTATCTACAACGCATTTATTCTCCCCAAATTAACGTATGCGTGATCACCCTGGTCGTCTTCTCTCAACTCAATCCAACAACGTCAGCTAGAGAAGGTACAGAAGAGGGCCTGCAGAATCATGCTCGGAGCAGACTACTCGGGCTACAACAACGCTCTCTCCACCCTGGAAATTCCATCCCTCCACCACCACGCACTAGCAGGATTTGGTAGTTGGCTACTACACCTTCCTCGTCATCGCCATCTACTGCCACCGGCAGTCCCCTGCCCACCTCGCACAGTCCGCCACTACAACAAAATTCAGCCCATAAGAGCCCGCACTGATAGATATAAGAATAGCACCATCCTATCTATTGTTAAAATAATAGACAACTTCTGATTTATGGACTGTACAGCCCTGTAAATGTATTGAATGTATATTATTATGTCTAAATCACATATAAGTTTGTATATTTTCAGCCACCGGCTGTAACTCTATTAATAACCCGTTTATTATTACACACACACACACACACACACACACACACACACACACACACACACACACACACACACACACACACACACACACACTACATAAGAAAGAGGAAGTGTGAGTGAAGAATGGAGGAGAATGGGGAGGGGAGAGAGGGGGAAGATTGAAGGGGAAGGGAAGTAGGAGAGGTGGAAAAGTGAAAAAGGTGGGAGAAGGGGGGAAACAGGAAGGAAAAGAGAGAAGGAAGTACAGAGAAAAGGAAGAGGTAATGGGAGAGAGAGGGATTTAGGTTAAGAAAGGAGGGAAGGTGAGTAGAAGGAAAGTGGGGGAAGGAGGGAAAGTGAGGGGGAGGGAAGAAGGGAAGAAAAGTGAAGGGGAGAGGGAGAAGGGAAGCCAAGCAAAAAAAAAGTTCCAAATATACTTTTGTTAAATTTTTGTTTAAGGTAATAAGTGTCAGTAGTTATTATCTATTACCTTTTCATTAATGGTTCCATTGTTTTAGAGCGAAATTTATTGGCTATGTTTTTAATTGTTTGTTTGATTATTTGTTTTTCTTTGCTAGTTTATTATATTGTAATTGTTTGTTTTCTTGGCGTATTTATATATTTATTTTTTTCTTTATTTCTTTGATAAATTCTTTGTATAATTTTGTTTTTCTTTGTTTTTGATTGTTTCATTGTTTAACTGTTTTACTCATTGCTTGTTTAACTGCTTTATTAATTGTTAGTTTAACTCCTTGTTTAAGTGATTGTTTGCATAATGAATTATTTTTAATTGTTTGTGTAATCGCTTGTTTGTCCTATTGTCTGTATTTCTTTAATAGTTGTCTTTCATTGTTCTTTTGTTTCGGAAATTACGATTGTTTTTGTATATCTAAATAAATTTGGATTTCTTGGCTTTACTGTTATAAATACTCGTACAATTATTGTTATTGTTAAGTTCTTTGGGTCATTCAATTCAGACTTTTTCACGAAAGGTCATATAATTCACAGACAACTAACTTTTTTATTGTATGTTTTTTTTTCTTTCACAGGTATGGTTCTAGAGAAGCCAGTAACCTAATTCCTAGTATTCTCTCTGGTGTTGTTCGTCCTGGAGGGAAATATATAATGTACATATGAATATATAAGTAAGGAAAGTTGGTCTTAGTACCTTCAAGAATTTTTTTTGAAATCATATTAACGTGTATGACTGTGATTTGTGTGTTTGGAGAATATGCTTGGTGTACTTAACAATCACACTACACCAATGGTGTAGTGTGATTATTAAGGACTATGTTTGGTTTAGTGTGTTTGTAAGATAATATGTTTGGTTTAGTGTGTTTGTTAAGGATCATGTTTGGTGTAGTGTGTTTGCTAAAGATTATGTTTGGTGTAGTGTGTTTGTAATGGAATATGTTTGGTGTAGTGTGTTTGTTAAGGAGTGTGTTTGGTGTAGTGTGTTTGTAAGATAATATGTTTGGTTTAGTGTGTTTGTTAAGGATCATGTTTGGTGTAGTGTGTTTGTAAAGGAATATGTATGGTTTAGTGTGTTTGTAAGATAATATGTTTGGTTTAGTGTGTTTGTTAAGGATCATGTTTGGTGTAGTGTGTTTGCTAAAGATTATGTTTGGTGTAGTGTGTTTGTAATGGAATATGTTTGGTGTAGTGTGTTTGCTAAAGATTATGTTTGGTGTAGTGTGTTTGTAATGGAATATGTTTGGTGTAGTGTGTTTGTAAGCTAGTATGTTTGGTTTAGTGTGTTTGTTAAGGATCATGTTTGGTGTAGTGTGTTTGCTAAAGATTATGTTTGGTGTAGTGTGTTTGTAATGGAATATGTTTGGTGTAGTGTGTTTGTAAGCTAGTATGTTTGGTTTAGTGTGTTTGTAAAGGAATATGTATGGTTTAGTGTGTTTGTAAAATAATTTGTTTGGTTTAGTGTGTTTGTAAAGGAATATGTTTGGTTTAGTGTGTTTGTAAGATAATTTGTTTGGTGTAGTGTGTTTGTAATGGAATATGTTTTGGTGTAGTGTGTTTGTAAAAGAATATGTTTGGTGTAGTGTGTTTGTAATGGAATATGTTTTGGTGTAGTGTGTTTGTAAAGGAATATGTTTGGTGTAGTGTGTTTGTAATGGAATATGTTTTGGTGTAGTGTGTTTGTAAAGGAATATGTTTGGTGTAGTGTGTTTGTAATGGAATATGTTTTGGTGTAGTGTGTTTGTAAAGGAATATGTTTGGTGTAGTGTGTTTGTAATGGAATATGTTTTGGTGTAGTGTGTTTGTAAAGAATATGTTTGGTGTAGTGTGTTTGTAATGGAATATGTTTTGGTGTAGTGTGTTTGTAAGGAATATGTTTGGTGTAGTGTGTTTGTAATGGAATATGTTTTGGTGTAGTGTGTTTGTAAAGGAATATGTTTGGTGTAGTGTGTTTGTAATGGAATATGTTTTGGTGTAGTGTGTTTGTAAAGGAATATGTTTGGTGTAGTGTGTTTGTAATGGAATATGTTTTGGTGTAGTGTGTTTGTAAGAATATGTTTGGTGTAGTGTGTTTGTAAAGGAATATGTTTGGTGTAGTGTGTTTGTAATGGAATATGTTTTGGTGTAGTGTGTTTGTAAAGGAATATGTTTGGTGTAGTGTGTTTGTAATGGAATATGTTTTGGTGTAGTGTGTTTGTAAAAGAATATGTTTGGTGTAGTGTGTTTGTAATGGAATATGTTTGGTGTAGTGTGTTTGTAATGGAATATGTTTTGGTGTAGTGTGTTTGTAAAGGAATATGTTTGGTGTAGTGTGTTTGTAATGGAATATGTTTTGGTGTAGTGTGTTTGTAAAGGAATATGTTTTGGTGTAGTGTGTTTGTAATGGAATATGTTTTGGTGTAGTGTGTTTGTAAAAGAATATGTTTGGTGTAGTGTGTTTGTAATGGAATATGTTTGGTGTAGTGTGTTTGTAAAGGAATATGTTTTGGTGTAGTGTGTTTGTAAAGGAATATGTTTGGTGTAGTGTGTTTGTAATGGAATATGTTTTGGTGTAGTGTGTTTGTAAAGGAATATGTTTGGTAACCTTGTGGTGTTTGGATATGCGTAAGTGTGGACTACATTATTTTTATCAAAATGTGTTTGGTCTGGCGTGTTTGCATAGGAATGTGTCGAGTCTAGTATGTTTGGGGAAGGATGTGTCTATTCTAATATGTTTAGATAGGACTGAATTTGATGGGATATGTGTAGAAAAAAATATGGTTTTTTTAATGTGTTTGTATATGATTATGTTTGGTCTCGTATATTTGGATAGAAAAAAAACGAATATAAGAAGTACGTATTTAAAGGCAACAACAAATACAAAGCATGAAGAAAAAAAATTGTGAACTGCTTATAGATTTCACTTTTGTTGTACAATAAACTGTAATTAAAGGTCACTTGTCTCTGGTAAGTCAATAAATCTTTTATCTAATATACTCAAGGACTAGGTGTGTGTGTGTGTGTGTGTGTGTGTGTGTGTGTGTGTCTGCTCTGGGCAGCCGAAACGGCACAATCGTTTTTCATCAAACTTGGTGGAAAAATCGCAAACAAATTCGTACAGTGAAACAAACCTGGTCCCATATCGATGGTTTCTTTAGGATAGCCATTACATAACCATTTTATTTACGCTGGCAAATGATGCAAGTCTACAGACTTGGCGCACCCTCATTCGCTGTACCCTGTCAGCCCACGATTGCAGTTATCGTATGGCTCCCTCCTCTTCCCCCACCTTTTTTTCTTAGCCTACTTTTTTTTAATGTTGTTTGGATTAGTAAAGGAAGGAATATGAGTAAATAGAAGAATAAAGAAGGGGAAACAGAAAATAGTTAGAGATAACAGGTGGGGGAGCTGAGTTTCATCATGTGTCTGGATGAGCAGTTTCAACGTTACCAGACGACCTTACAGCTACAGTGTATACTTATTCCTGTGGGTAGAAAAGGAGAAGAGATAAAAAGATAATAACAGGAATGCATGGAGAAGATGACTGCAATAGACACAGGATGAATATAGACAGTGAAACAGACAGGAGGTTGACAAAAATAGACAGATTCATACATGCACAAATAGACAATATGGCAACTAACATGACAGACAGACAGCTGACTGACTGGTTCACATTAGACAAACAGGCACCCACACGCCGACAACTACGAATAAGACAAACAGACTTGACGACACAAAGAGTACAGACGGGCTTACATTCAAACACCACGCAGATGAAGAGACAGTTGGGATGGCAATAGACAGAACGGATAGACTTGAGACAGATTAGAAGGCATTTATAAACAAAAATAACAACAAATTGACCATAGCTGCGTCAGTGAGGGTAGGAGGTCTTATATCCACCAGCGTAAATAATAAGACTCAATACCCTCGTGCGGAAAAGAACATCCATGGTCGGTCAGTCATGTGAGATGGGCCTAAAACTGACTAACGTATATGATGACTATGATGACTTAACACAGGTGATGACTTAAGCAGATGGTGACTAACCTAACCAGAATCAATGTCACTTCTCTTCATAATATAATTTATCTCGGAATGGTCATCGGTGATTCATAATATTTTTTTTTAATGATTTTAACCTCTCCTTATGGCGAATATTTCTTTAACTAATTATTCTAACCTTTATTCTATTTCTTCTTATAGTATATTAGATACTGTAAGCATCACAACCACGACCAAGATTATAACAACCAGGACCATGATTATAACAACCACGACCATGATTATAACAAGCACGACCATGATTATAACAACCACGACTATGATTATATCACCACGACCATGATAATAACAACCACGACCATGATTATAACAGCCACGATCATAATTATAACAACCACGACCATGATTATAACAACCAAGACCATGATTATAACAAACACGACCATGCTTATAACAACCACGACCATGATTATAACAACCACGACCATGATTATAACAACCACGACCATGATCATAACCACTACCATGCTTATAACAACCGGGACCATGATTATAACAACCACGACCATGATTATAATAACCAGGACCATGATTATAACAACCACGACCATGATTATAACCACCAGGACCATGATTATAACAACACGACCATGGTTATAACAACCAGGACCATAATTATAACAACCACGACCATGATTATAACCACCACGACCATAATTATAACAACCACGACCATGATTATAGCAACCACGACTATGATTATAACAACCGACCATGATTATAACACGACCATAATTATAACAACCACAACCATGATTATAACAACCACGACCATGATTATAACAACACGACCATGATTATTACACAGGACCATGATTATAACCACGACCACCACGACCATGATTAAAACAACCACGACCATAATTATAACAACCACGACCATGATTATTACATCCAGGACCATGATTATAACCACGGCCATGATTATAATAACCACGACCATTGATTAAAACAACCACGACCATAATTATAACAACCACGACCATGATTATAACAACCACGACCATGATTATATCAACCACGACCATGATTATAACAACCACGACCATGATTATAACAACCACGCCCATGATCATAACAACCACGACTATGATCATAACAACCACGACCATGATTATAACAACCACGGCTATGATTATAACAACCACGACCATGATTATAACAACCACGACTATGATTATAACAACCACGACTATGATTATAACAACCAAGACAAGGATTATAACAACCACGACCATGATTATAACAACCACGACCATGATTATAACAACCACGACCATGATTATAACAACCTAGGTAAACTGTACAACAGGACTCGCCACCGGGCACGAAGGGCCCACGATCACTTGTACTTGTCTATGGAAAGTCAATAATTCACTTATCTCCCTTAATTCTATCAGTAATCTGAATCAAATGGCCATAAATGACCAGGCTTCCTAATAAAATTTGCTTTTTATATGAAACACTGCTTCGGTAATTGTATATTGAAAAGGCTATTACAGTAACCATTTTTAATTTACGACACCAAAATGGACGACAAGAAGACAGTGATATCGGGCATTGACAATCTATCGTAAATACATGACCTTACTTAAACCCTTCAGTTAAGTGTGGGGGGAGGGGTGGCATATTTACTTGATCCCTGGACCCTAAAAGAAAGACAGATAGACTGACATAAGGAAAAATCACTCTCGTATATAATGGCGTCGATTGCACTCAGAGACTGTTGACGACATATGTATATAAAGTCATTCATTCCACGTATATATTTTGTTTCCTTGGCAACACCTGGGTTCTTATTGTTTAAGTGATTTTGTTGTGTGTTGCTGTTTGAGGCTCCTATTCATTGGGGTTATTGAGCACTGTTTTCTAAGTCTCAATTTTATTGCTTCATCTGCCAGAGTTATGTAACCAACTTTTGTACCTAGACAGCCGCACACTCATCCACTACATCCGGAGATGTCCCCACACACAACACTTCCGTGACGCCTGCTGGACCACCACTTCACGACCTCCTGACGGAAGCACGTTGTTTATCACCTGTTTGCTGGCCAAATATTTTATTAATAATATTGATATTATTTTGAAGGAATATCCTCCCTTCCTTCCTTAGGCTTTAGTAAACCCCCTTGTATTTCAATATTTAAGTTATATGTACTTGAGATTCCTGCCAGCTGCTTCTGGTAACATTGTACACGGGTACCTAATGGCAGCACTTGGATTCCGTTTCATATAATATGGAATAAGCTGTTGAAATTTAAATTGTTGTGCCTAACAACGTAGAAAATATTCACTGGCCCTTTTATTAATATCTCTATGATCAAATACTCTGCGAATGAAGCTCCTTTATAACGAGGTCCGCAAAAAAAATAGCTGAAATCTATGTATGAATAAATCTCGTTATGAGACCCAAAAGTACCAAATTTTCGTGTGCATTGTGAACATGCCGGATGGGGTTTGTTTACATCATCGGCCAATCAGCAAAGAGCTTCACGAGTCTTCAATTATAAACCAATCAGTGGCGCGATAACAAAGTTATTGACTTACCGGCCATCCGCCAGTTTTCTATGAACTGCTCACCGCTGCACAAGCTTCCTGGTGTTGGTTACTCCTTCATCTTGAGTTTTGGAGTCTTAAAAGTGGTTACTTATCTTCCATTATGTCCTCCAAATGACGATCAAGTGCTAGTGACTCTGTTGGACAAAAGTGCACTGTAAATCAATTTCCTTTGATATTAAAATGTAGATCATAAGGAAGGTAAAGGTGGAAGAGAAGAAAATGTAGTGACAGTCCACTTCAACTTCGCTGTTCATCTAGAAATTTGCCCCAGGTCCAGTACGCAAGTGGATACGATGATTTAAGGCAAGAAACTGATATGTAGCTAATACATTGTTACTGGCAGAAATCATTCAGGGGACAAAATTATCTGGTATTGTCAGTTAGACGCCAGCTGAGTTAGGTTGAGAATGTTGTGGAAGGTTTGTCAATCATTGATTCTGCACCTTAATTACTGTAAGTTTAAAGTTATGTAGTTGGAGTTAGTCTTACGGGATATTTTAGGACAATTTTCGCTCATAAATAGCCATTACTCTACACTGCTTATGAATCTATTATTTGTAAGAATAAAGCGAAAACAATATAAAAATATAAACAATTATTTATATATAAAACGATAAGAAACCTCAGGATAGACTTCAAACGAAACACTTGTTAAAAAGTGGATCGAAACCAAAAAATGGACGAAAAAATAAAAACAAAAGTCAGACATCGGGAAAAAACATGTCAGATTGATGTCTAGCTCAAACATGGGCTTTGGTGATACACTCAGCTTGCTCCCCGTACAAAAAAATGCCTTAACACATCATTTTCACATCTAAATTAACACATTTCCCCTCTAGGCTGCATGCACTCGTTTATCTGATACACATTGTTGGCAGGTGCTGGCCATATACTGTACGTGGCTGTAGAAGGTACCAACCTACCAACCAGAGCATTTGCAGTGTTGGTCAAGTCTTAAAGGAAGTCACACTCGATACTGTGACGTTCTCTGGTAAGTTATAACAGCAGTTCACAACTCTTTTTCTAAAGAAGTTAGCTTTGATAATTTTCCGATTTTGTGGCTTCTTTGCCTTGAGATCGTGACCCTCAGTATAGGAAGATCGTTACATATATTCTTTGTAATGATTCGTTTCTTAGAGCACCATTAAATATTTCCAAAGTTTCAACAAACTCTCTTGCAAGGTTTAATAGCGAACGAAGAAAATCGATTATCTGATGAAATATAAAGTTCTCTCGCTTTATCACCCACCTTAGTTCTGAACATCGCAATGAAGCAGTTGTTGAGACTCACGGTGACTGACTTTATTTGAATGTGTTTTGATATTGTGAAATTCGTGTTGAGGTGAGGAAAAATGCTGTACAACATGATGTACAGTCAACAATCAAAAATGTCTGTTCCCCTGGGTCAGGCGGCTTTCGCAACGATCACTGACTGAGTCATGTTCATAAGGTAAGGTTAGTATTCCAGCATGAGTTACCAATACAATGTACTATATTCCTTATTTTACATATATACAGAAAAATTAACATGAATACATAGAAAACCCGTGATGTTCATATTGTATAAAACCGTAAAGGTGCTGAAAATTTGACTGTTGAGTGTACACCATGTAAGCCAGCCACCTACCAGTGTAAACCATGTGGGCCACTTATCTACAACATGTAAGCCAGTAAGGTTTTCATGGTAGGCAGCTAGCTTACATGTTCTATACCGGTGGCTACCATGTATTACACTGGTGGTTTACATGTATTACACTGGTGGCTTACATACTGTACACTGGTGGTTTACAGGCTGTACACTGGTGGTGTACATGCTGTACACTGGTGGCTTGCATACTGTACACTGGCGGTTTACAGGCTGTACACTGGTGGTGTACATGCTGTACACTGGTGGCTTGCATACTGTACACTGGCGGTTTACATGTGTCACACTGGTGGCTTACATGTAGTACACTGGTGGCTTACATGTAGTACAGTGGTGGCTTACATACTGTACACTGGTTGTTTACAGGCTGTACACTGGTGGCTTACATGTAGTACACTGGTGGCTTACATGTATTACACTGGTGGCTTACATACTGTACACTGGTTGTTTACAGGCTGTACACTGGTGGCTTACATACTGTATGCTGGTGGTTTACAGGCTGTACACTGGTAACCGTGTTATACACTGGTGGCTTACATGCTGTACACTGATGGCTTACATGTATTACACTGGTGGCTTACATTCTGTACACTGGTGGTTTACAGCCTGTACACTGGTGGCTTACGTGTGTTATACACTGGTGGCTTACATACTGTATGCTGGTGGTTTACAGGCTGTACACTGGTGGCTTACGTGTTATACACTGGTGGCTTACATGCTGTACACTGATGGTTTACATGTATTACGCACAGTGGCTTACATACTGTATGCTGGTGGTTTACAGCCATACTGGTGGCTTACGTGTTATACACTGGTGACATGCTGTACACTGGTGGCTTACATGTATTACACTGGTGGCTTACATACTGTATGCTGGTGGTTTACAGGCTGTACACTGGTGGCTTACGTGTTATACACTGGTGGCTTACATACTGTACACTGGTGGCTTACATGTATTACACTGTTGGCTTACATGTATTACACTGTTGGCTTACATACTGTACACTGGTGGTTTACAGACTGTACACTGGTGGTGTACATGCTGTACACTGGTGGCTTACATGTAATACACTGGTGGCTTACATACTGTACACTGGTGGTGTACATGTTGCACACTGGTGGCTTACATGCTGTACACTGGTGGCTTACATGTTGCACACTGGTGGCTTACATGCTGTACACTGGCGGTTTACATGTTGCACACTGGTGGCTTACATACTGTACACTGGTGGCTTACATGTATTTCACTGGTGGCTTACATACTGTACACTGGTGGTTTACATATTTGCACACTGGTGGCTTACATGCTGTACACTGGTGGCTTGCATACTGTACATGGCGGTTTTACATGTTGCACACTGGTGGCTTACACATGCTGTACACTGGTGGCTTACATATTACACAGTGGCTTACATGCTGTACGTGGCTTGCATACTGTACACTGTGTTTACATGTTGCACACTGGTGGCTTACATACTGTACACTGGTGGCTTACATATGTATTACACTGGTGGCTTGCATACTGTACACTGGCGGTTTACATGTTGCACACTGGTGGCTTACATACTGTACACTGGTGGCTTACATGTATTACACTGGTGGCTTACATGCTGTACACTGGTGGCTTACATGTATTACACTGGTGGCTTACATACTGTACACTGGCGGTTTACATGTTGCACACTGGTGGCTTACATGCTGTACACTGGTGGCTTACATGTATTTCACTGGTGGCTTACATGTATTTCACTGGTGGCTTACATACTGTACACTGGTGGCTTACATGCTGTACACTGGTGGCTTACATGCTGTACACTGGTGGCTTACATGCTGTACACTGGTGGCTTACATGCTGTACACTGGTGGCTTACATGCTGTACACTCGTGGCTTACATGCTGTACACTGGTGGCTTACATACTGTACACTGGTGGCTTACGTGTTGTACACTGGTGGCTTACATACTGTACACTAGTGGTTTACATGCTGTACACTGGTGGCTTACATGCTGTACACTGGTGGCTTACATGTATTACACTGGTGGCTTACATGCTGTATACTGGTGGTTTACATGTTGCACACTGGTGGCTTACATGCTGTACACTGGTGGCTTACATGCTGTACA
Organism: Homarus americanus; assembly: GCF_018991925.1. Classification (NCBI taxonomy): domain Eukaryota; kingdom Metazoa; phylum Arthropoda; class Malacostraca; order Decapoda; family Nephropidae; genus Homarus; species Homarus americanus. The sequence goes on along the minus strand of NW_024713129.1, from coordinate 30,697,730 downwards.
CTGGTGGCTTACATGTATTTCACTGGTGGCTTACATACTGTACACTGGTGTCTTTTATGCTGTACACTTGTGGCTTACCTGTTATACACTGGTGGCTTACATGCTGTTCAATGGTAGTTTACATGGTTTACGCTGGTTACTTACATGATGTACACTAGTGGCTTACTTGGTTTACACTGTTGACTTATATGTTGTACACTGGTGCCTTGCATGATGTACACTGGTGGCTTACATGCTGTACAATCGTGGGTTACCGCGCTATAAACTGGTGCTTTACATGCTGAACACTGGTTGTGTTCCCGGTGTACACTGGTGGCTTACATGCTATATACACTTGTGGCTTACATACTGTACACTGGTGACTTACATGCTGTACACTAGTGGCTTATCTGGTGTACACTGGCGACTTACATGGTGTACACTGGTGGCTTAGATACTGTTTACCCAAAACTTCACCAAGACAAGATTCGTAAAGTCGTCCTTTGCTACCGAATCAAACTTCAATTTCAGTAACTGGTTTGGCAAGGCATCAGGGAGGTCCTCGGCTACAATAGAAAAAGGGATCCAAGGGAAGACTGACTTTGAAACTGCTCTCAATGGTGTCAAGAAAACAGGGATGGAGCTCGCTCTCCCTGGACTATATCCGTGAGTGGCAGTGATGCGTGACTGTGTGACAGATGCATTCGGTACGTGGGCAAACGGATATCGTACCATGAACTGACTCAAGGTAGTCTCAGGCACGTCGAACTAACACACACACACACACACACACACACACACACACACACACACACACACACACACACACACACACACACCTTTTTCATGTTTGCATATACGGTATGCATATATATTTATTGGTTTATGTATTTTTTTTCATATATACAAGGTAGATATATTTAGTTTCATGTGTGTGTAATTTTACACAGTAAAACCTTCCTGGGATCACCTGAACATTCCCCCCACCCCTATATTATTTTACCAAATAATTAACCTGACCTAACCTGACCTAACCTGACCTAACCTGACCTAACCCCCCAAATAAAGTTAGAGGGGTTATACTTGAAGTGATATAAGCTGGGAAGGTGAATATGCAGGTGAGTGGGGTGGTGGATGATTTGGGGTGGTGGGTGATTAGTATGATGGGTGAGTGGGATGGTGGGTGATTTGGGTGGTGGGTGAGTGGGACGTAACTAGCGGCAAGTTTCATTACCTAAATATCCTCTTGTCTACCCAGCAGTAAGGAACCTGGATGTTAATCGATTTGTGGATCGTGTTACGGGGTAATGGTTAGCCAGTGCAATTGGATGTGGTTTTGTGGTGGCGACAGCTTCTACACCTTCAAAAAATTCACGTCTAGGTGGCTATTGAGCCCGCCATCCTCGTACACGAGGGGCACCTCTTATTATATAGTATATACTGTATAGGAGACTGGAGAGGTGTGTTGAGGGGGGTGGTGGGTGAGTAGGGTGGTGTGGTGAGTGGGGTGGTGGATGAGAGGGGTGTTGTGTTGGGTAGTATGTGAGTGGAGTGGTGGGTGAGTGAGGTGGTGTGTGGTGTAGTCAGTTGGGTGAGAGGTATGAGTGGGGTGATAAGAACATAAGAACATAAGAAAATAAGGAGTCTGCAATAGGCCGGTTGGCCTATGCAGGCAGCTCCTGTAGAGTGATGTAGGTGGGTACACAACATGGCTCCCCACATGCATAGTCAACACCGTGTGTAAATGCATGTTGGAAATCCGTCGTGGCTTGTGACTGAGGGAGTGATCATAAAGCGAGTAACCTTGTAACTCACGCAGAAAGCTGTTGCAAGCGTGTCATAGGAATTGCAAGACGGTAAAACGGTAAATATATATATATATATATATATATATATATATATATATATATATATATATATATATATATATATATATATATATATATATATATATATATATATATATATATATATATATATATATATACATATATATATATATACATATATATTTATATATATTTCAGTATTACGATAACTATATATATATACAAGTATGTATGTATATATATATATACATATATATATATATATATATATATATATATATATATATATATGTGATATCACACGGGAAAATGGAAACAACGTGTGATTTTATCAAGGTATCCACACATTTTCATTATTAGTTTACATGAAATATATATATATATATATATATATATATATATATATATATATATATATATATATATATATATATATATATATATATATATATATATATACAGTATATATACTGTATATATGTATATATATTTATTTATTTATTTATATTTATATTTATATATATACATTTCTCTTACACCCTCAAAGAAGTATATCTCGGTTATCAATATCAAAGAGCAATAGATAAATATGATGAACAAATCCTTTCAAATATAAATGGGTTAAACTGTTTGCGGATGCCGATATTGGTGCTGTATAGTAGTGATAGCGTTGCTGTTTAAGGTTTTCATTTCAGAGCGTGACGAGAAAAGTTCATTTGTGAAACAAAAAACTCACCACACGTCCAATTTGTTAAAGCTAATGAGACTTTAATGAAAGGTCATGACACACACTAATTAAGATGGGCAAACGCAAACATAAAACATCGCCAAAATTATGCAGCCACAACATTCCTTGAATATGTGCTGGTGAGGGTTATTATTATTATTATTATTATTAGTAGTAGTAGTAGTAGTAGTAGTAGTAGTACCAGAAAATTTGAAAAAAAAGTAGCTATAGCGCAGGAGGTGGGCGCCTCGAACTGGTTAACTACGTTACCGATAAGGGCAAATGGTTTCAGTCTAAATAAACAAGAATTTACAGATGCCATTGCTCTAAGGTACGGTAGGCCAGTAGAAGGGTTGCCCTCCTAATGCGTGTGTGGCTCTACCTATGACGTCGATCACGCCATGGTGTGCAAGAAACGTGGCCTCATTTGCATGAGGCATGACGAAGTAAGAGATCTCACAGCAAATATGTTGAAGGATATCTGCCTTGATGTCAGGGTAGAACCGACCCTCCTTCCATTGGATGGTGATATTTTCCAACATAGGACTTCAAACACATCAACGAAGCCCGTGTTGACGTTAGTGCTCGAGGATTCTGGACGCTGGGACAGCGAGCCTTCTTGGACATCAGGTTTTTTTATCCCATGGCCGCATGTCACCGTAACTTAGCTCTCGATGCTGCACACAGAAGGAACGAGAACGACAAGATAAGGGCATATGGGGAGAAAATTCAGAACGTTGATCATGGCAGCTTCACTCCTCTAGTGTTCACAACCTCTGGTGGGATGGGACCAAGTGCAAGATGTTTCTACGCCAGACTCGCGGAGGTGATATCCGAACAGAAGCAGCAGCCCAGAAGTTATGTTACAGCCTGGATGAGATGTCGACTGTCCTTCTCTCTCCTTCTGTTGGCTTTGCTCTGTCTCAGGGGAAGGAGAGCATCGGCCCCAAAGCCGACAACAGTTGCAGATATTGACTATGAGGATACAGTCACTGAATTCTGCATAGATCTGCAGCTCAACTAACCCAACACACCTAGGATAGCTACTTATGTATAAGGATACTTAATATTAAGGTATGGCTATTAGGGGAGGATGGAGGACATTATAAAAAAGTAGTAGTAGTTGTAGTAGTAGTAATAGTACCATTATTATTATTAATATTATTATTATTATTATTATTATTATTATTATTATTATTATTTTTATTATTATTAATATTTATGTCATTATTATTATTATTATTATTATTATTATTATTATTATTATTATTATTATTATTATTATTATTATTACTATTATTATTATTAATATTACTATTATTATTATTTATGTCATCATTATTATTATTATTATTATTATTATTATTATTATTATTATTATTATTATTATTATTATTATTATTATTATTATTATTATAATTGTTACACACACACACAGACACACATTCAGTATTCACTCTTGTTTATCTATATACTGTACATAAAACAAAGAAGTTTGTCTCTGTGTTCGTTTGTTTGTGTGTGTGTGTGTGTGTGTGTGTGTGTGTGTGTGTGTGCACGAGAATCTCGGAAACTACTTTACCCATCTGTAGTGATGATGGGTGGTGTTATATGTATTGATGATGGGTGGTGTTATATGTAGTGATGATGGATGGTGTTATATGTAGTGATGATGGATGGTGTTATATGTAGTGATGATGGATGATGTTATATGTCGTGATGATGGGTGGTGTTATATGTAGTGATGATTAGACAATAAAATAATAATAGTTTAATGCTTCAAAAATATACTTTGCTGTACCGTTGTAGTGAAAAACACAGTGGAACTTACATACACCGTTAATGAACTATTGAAGGAAGAAGAAGTTTTGGGGACTGAACAGTGAGATAATGTGGAGCCTCCCGGAGGGTGGCGTCTTATCGTTGCCTAGCCGATGAGCCGCCCTGAGGGCAGCGATTACGCTAGTTATACATAAAACATACGAAAAAATCTGCAACTCTATACATATATTAATCTACACGCCAACATACTTGCTTACTGTGTACGTTTTTTTTTTGTATATCCTATACTGTAAATGTATGTATGTATGTATGTGTACTCTGCCTTTAGTCCGATATGGATTGAACAGTTCTAGACTCTGCTATATTTCATGCTTGCTCATCATTGATGGCGCTGTAAACTTATTAGAATCATTCAGCTACTTATGTGGCAGGATTTGTGTGAAATATAACAGAGTCTAGGACTGCTATTAGTGTCCTTGTGGGTTGGTCGGTAGCGTTCCCTAGACCCACCCAGTAGGTCGAGGGTTCGAGTCCTGGCTGGTGAGGTCGTTGATTATATGTATGTATGTATGTATGTATATGCTGTATAAGCTTGTGTGGTATGTATATAGTCTGTGTGTATGTATAGGTTCCGTGTATGTGTATCGATATATGCTCCACAACAATTCAAACGAAATATATAGCCATAATCCTTATTTTGAAAAATTAATATTACGAAAAACAGCCAAAAATACGCAAAAAAAAACACAGAAAAGCACACACACACACACACAAGACGCACGAAACACACACACATGGCGCTTTAAGTCAAGAACGAGAAGAAACACACATTATCCAGCAAGCTTTAATAGTGAATCCTGGGTGCTAAAGGGACATATCCACCATCATCCATCAATCTTCCATTCATCTCTCTCTCTCTCTCTCTCTCTCTCTCTCTCTCTCTCTCTCTCTCTCTCTCTCTCTCTCTCTCTCTCTATGTTTAGCCTTAGTTATCTCTCCCTCCGTCCATTTATCATCAACCATGTCATTTCTTGATCTTTTAATCATGTCCATATCACTTCAAATCAACCTTTTATGTTTAACCAACTTTCCCCTTTTACTTGTTTTATTATCCTCTCTATCCGTCTCACACAACCCTCTCTTACCCTCATCAGACCTATTATTCTATCTTCATCATCGTCTTCTTCCTCTTCCTTAATCTTCTTCCTCCTCTTCTTTAATCTTCCTCCTCCTCCGTCTTGTGCCATATTCAGTATAAATATCTCAGTGGGGGGAGGGGTGGCAAGGGGTTCATAAGTAAGCTCCTTAATAGATTATGGGAGACTGATATGCAGGTAGGGACAGGTACAGTCAACCAAAGATGCATCGACCTCATCCTGGCTCTCGTACTCGCAATTTTGGTGTGAGAATCTTGTGGCAGCTCTGGTTTATTATCATAAAAAATGCGACTTTTGGATTGTATGATATCATCCTGACATTGATACAGCCGAATATAGATCCACCAATCACAATCCCCTTTACATACAGGCTTACTTCAAATATTGTCCGGTAAAATTACGAGTACAAGCAGACAGACAAACAGGCAGACAGCCAGACTGATGGACAGATAAAGAAACAGACAGAAAGACAGAAAGACAAACACCACTTTACCGTCCCAGCCAGGGTGGAGTCGATGCATCTTTGGTTCACTGTACAGTAAGGAGGTAGATGACTCGTTGTTGACGTAATAGTAAAGTGGTGTTTGTCTTCTTGTCTCTGTCTGTTTCTTTATTTGTCCATCAATCTCTCTGTCTGCCTGTCTGTCTGCTTGTTTATCTATTTACATGTCTGTCTGTCTGTCTGTCATTCTGTCTGTCTGTCTGTCTGTCTGTCTTTCTGTCTGTTAACCTCCTTTGTTTCTCCTTTAACTCAACAATCATGTTCTATCTGTTTCATTACCATCAACGAGTCCTGTGCCTGAGGTATATGTACAGTACATTCACCCGAAGCTATACACGTTATTGGCGTCTTTAATCCCGGGTTGTAGAAGTGTTATTCACGATATTGGTGGTTTTATGACCGGATTATGAAGTGGTTGTTGATTTCTTGATTGGGGCCGTGTTGTGGATATTGATGTTATTTATCCGGCTTGTGTTGTGGTTATTCATGTTATAAATCCGGTTTGCGTTGTGGTTATTCATGTTATAAATCCAGTTTGTGTTGTGGTTATTCATGTTATAAATCCGGTTTGTGTTGTGGGTATTCATGTTATAAATCCGGTTTGTGTTGTGGTTATTCATGTTATTAATCCGGTTTGTGATGTGATTATTCTAGTTATTAATCCGGTTTGTGTTGTGATTATTCATGTTCTGGATCCGATTTATCTTGTGACTATGAATGTTATCGATGACTATAATTCCGGGTTGTGATGTGGTTATGGATGTTATCGGTGTGTTTAACTACCTGTTGGATTGCGTTTATTGACTTGTGTTGAGGGTATTGACGTTTATGTAATTTTAAGTCCGGGTTGTGTCATCCATATTTGGTTTCTTCAATTCTTAATATTTAATTGTTCATGTTTTTTTGCCTTAACTTTCACCAAAATCAACAAATAAATATGATAATTATTTCTTTGCCTCTCACTTCATCAATAACATACGTAACTATTTTGTCTTCATTTTCTTGATTATCAATAACTTAATATCAGTAAGTTCATCCTCAGTATCTTAATTATATTTTGCTTCACTAACTGCATCATCATTAAAGCTTTTTCTTAACTATCTTCATTATCAATACCGTTAATGTTTTTGTCCTTATTAACCACTGCACTACCGTCATTAATATCGTCTTTATACAGTACAGAGAAAGAGATACCATATACACACACACACACAAACATCTGCATCTGCAAATTTGGTAAGAAGCTTCTACACCATCCTCGACACCGGCTCCTACTACCACCTGAGATCCCTAGCCCGAGAATTGCTGTTCGACACCACAACCGCATCCAGCCCATACGTGCACGAACTGATCGCTATAAGAACAGCCCAGTCCCAACCATTGTAAAAATTATCAATAACTTGTAATAAACCAGTGTATTCACTCCCAGTAAAAACTACTACTTGCACTGTCACTATGTTGAAATGCACTGTAGTTTGAGCTTTTCCCCATCTAGTTATTATATATCTTATTTGTATCACTTATGTTACTTGTATATTATTTGTAATTCGAAACCCATTCCCCAAATATGTAACTGTATATTTTCAGCCTTCTGGCTGCCGAGCTCTTTCAATAAACCGTTAATTATTATTATTATTATTATTATTATTATTATTATTATTATTATTATTATTATTAAACACACACACACACTACTACTTTTTTTTTTTTTAAATGGTCGTCAGCCTCCCCCAATAGCCACACCTTCGAAACCATTTAATTACCTTAATATTAAATATCCTAATACATAAGTGTTAAATTAGTTGAGCCGCAGATCTATGCAGCATTCAGTGACAGTATCCTCATAGTCAATATCTGCAGCAGTTGTCGGAGTTGGGGCAGAAGCTCTCGTTCCCCTCAGGCAGAGCAAAGCCGACCGAAGGAGAGAGAAAGACAGTCGACATCTCATCCAGGCTGTAACATAACTTCTGGGCTGCTGCTTCTGTTCGGATATCACCTCCGCGAGTCTGGTGTAGAAACATCTTGCACTTGGTCCCATCCCACCAGAGGTTGTGAACACTAGAGGAGTGAAGCTGCCTTGATCAACGTTTTGAATTCTCTCCCCATATGCCCTTCTCTTGTCGTTCTCGTTCCTCCTATGTGCAGCATCGAGAGCTAGGTTACGGTGACATGCGGCCATGGGATAAAAAATCCTGATGTCGAAGAAAGCTCGCTGTCCCTGCGTCCAGAATCCTCGATCACTGACGTCCACACGGGCATCGTTAGATGTGTTTGAAGTCCTGTGTTGGAAGATCTCACCATCCAATGGAAGGAGGGTCGGTTCTACCATGACATCCCTGCAGATTTCCTTCAACATATTTGCTGTGAGGTCCCTTACCTCGTCATGCCTCATGCATATGAAGCCCCCCTTCTTGCACACCATGGCGTGATCGCCATCATAGGAACAGCCACACACGGATTAGGAGGGCAAACCTTCTACTGGCCGACCGTACCTTAGAGCAATGGCATCTGTAAATTCTTGTTTATTAAGACTGAAACCATTTGTCCTTATCGGTAACGTAGTTAACCAGTTCGAGGCGCCCACCTCCTGCACTATAGCTACTTTTTTTTTCAAATTTTCTGGTACCTGCAGCAAAAGTTGCTGCAACTTATCATTTTGGCAGTGCTGTCGATCTGTCGTAATGGACCTACGAATCTTATTTACTTCACTGGTATCCACTTCCCCTGTTGCATTCTGGGCTATTATGTGGTCCGTGAGGGCTGCCGTGAGGTTAAATGAATTTTGATGTTCAGTGGCAGCAATCTCCTCTGGATTTGTTAGTCCCATCCCTCCCAGTCTTGATGGAAGTGCAAGAAGTGCTCTTTCTGCTGGGGTTAAGTCAGGGTGTTTCACTAATTTGGGAATGAACTTGACGCTGATAGCTTCTTCCAGAGGGTGAAGGAGGGGTCCGATATCAGGGATAGTACGCATCATGTAGTTCCAACGATGCTTGACTCCATGGGTGAATGCAGCAAAGGCCGCATGTGGCTCTGTGTTAGCAGTCTCAGACAGAGCTTGGATTTCACTAACCCACTCATTCACCTTTCCCGCTACGTACTCGGTCTTGAAGTCCGCAGTGCCAATTACTGCGCCTAGATGTCTTTGGCCGTCCTTAGTTATTTTGACCTCACTTCCGCCAAAAACCTCCATTGCCCGTCCATAATGTTCTGGCTTCACGATGAGGAAGGACTTGCTGGCGTTTGGGTGGTATCCCATTTGTGGACCTCGCAATGTTACTAAGTCCCACCACTTTTTGATGCCCTCCACTTTTCCTGCTCCTGTAAAGTCATCAGCATATGCCACTTGTTTGACCCCAGTTGTTTCAAATTTTATTTCTTGTTGGAGCACTGATAGGCCAATTGCATACATTGCCATTGCAACAGGGTCCCCCTGTGTTGTTCTCTCGGTTGACTGTAAGATGGTATCACCTCTTAGAGCCTTGTTGTTTACTACATTGAGGTCTGATGGATTCCTATACGAATTTTCAACATACATAGCAAAGCTTGGACACTTGATCTTGATGTTGTGCAGTGCAGCCTTGCTGTTAAGTATGTTGAATGCGTTTGAAGCATCCACCAGGAGAACGGCCTCACAATCACGATGCTCAAATATCAATCTCATGGCGTGAATGGCCGCCTCCCCGCCAGCCTGGTGGCCAGCACACACTTGTAGGTTCCCTGCTGCTGCCCTGACATCATCCTTTACCACCTCCATTATGCATTTTCCGATGATCCGCCTCAGCACTTCCCCCACCTCTACAGGTCTACATCCTGGTTTCTTTTCCAGAGGAATAAGGCGGCAGGCCGTCAGGGCCTGGAGGTGATGGCAGCGAGAGGATGCAAGCTTTCTTGCAAGGGCGGCAATGGCAGTGCAGAGATCGCTTGCTACAGGGCCAAACTTGTTTGTGCTGAGGATGACTCTCCAACCGTTTGCATCCAGACCTGAAGGGCCGGCTCCTCCTCGAGTCTTCAGTGCCTTTTTCCACACCATCCCTCCTGTTATTTTCTCGAACAGGACAGCGTTTGGTGGGGTATAGACACCCTCGAACCTGATGCCTTCTTCGTCGCTTGCAGGGGGATGTTTTTCTTTCAGTAGTTTTAATGTCTCTCTGTTTATTGGCATCACCCCACCGGAGGATTCCTCTATGAGAGATCTTACCGCCAGAGACACTTTTCTCACACGCATTTTGTTTCCAAATTTTCTTGCCACGTCAACGGTGTTTTGCTTTCCGTCACCCGTAATTTTTAGCCTCTCCTGCAGTGTTTTTGCTTCACATAGAGGATCATCAAGGGCCCCATTCTGCCACATTGCCAATATTCTCTTCATTGCTGCCACATTTTCTTTGTGCTTAGTCTTTGTGTGTGTCCTCTGACAAAATAGATGTGGTATTATTGCCAGTATTTGAAGAGCTAAAGGGGCGGGGAAGCGGTCCTGAGTGTAATCAGTCATGAGGCAAGTCATCTCCCGAATCATTTTTTTGGTGACCGCACACTTGGGTGGTTCAAATAGGTTAGCGGGCGACCACTTGACAATTTTTGAGTAGGTTTCATTGACCCATATGTCTGCATTTTCCATCGACATGCCATTCCACTGAGGTGGCTGTCTCTCATTCTCCTCGTGGACGTCTGCTACTCAGGGAGCGGCATTTATTAGTACTACATTTTCGGGTTGAGTAGACTCACTGCTATCATTTAGGATATCATCGGGCGGTTGGGTCCCGGCGATATCCACCGTGGCCACCTGTGTCGGCTGCCTGCGACGTGGGTGCCGACAATGGTCTCCCTTTCTGCAATCCACACATGGTCGGTTGTTTCTCGCACATTCACGATTTGTGCAGTTTTGGTTCTGGCTAGCACATACGCAGCAATGTCTGTTACCAGGCATAGTGAACAGCACCTTGGGCGACAGATTCTTCCGCCTCCGACCTCTGCTTTGGTCCCATACAAACGAAGAAACTAGTTCTTATAAGTAAAGGGCAAAGAGGTGACGGGCTGGCCTGCGGTGTCGGGGTAGTAGGGGCATACGCAAACGCGCGGTTGTGTCGGGCACCACCTCTGTGGGCGACAGTCCACACATAAGAATGATCCACTGGGAGCAAGAATTGTCACACCTAACACTTGTTTATGTATTCTTGGCAGAGTTTTCAAGTGACTAAAGAGGCCGATACGGGACCGGCAGAGTCGATCACATTCGTTGTACATGTGGAGGATTAAATTTAGTGTGGGAGGTGGCGGTGGCAGCGTTTTTCCAGTGTTGACGCTTGTCTCCCTCGGTTTTCAGTTGGGCTAACTCGAAAGTATTGACACCTTGTGTGGTGCTCCTCCAAGCTTTACGATGTGGAGTAATTAACTCCCAGGTGCGGGGGTCGATTTGCCACTTTTTCAGGTTTGTCTTAAGACTACCCTTATACTTTTCAGTTGCTCGCTAGCGTTGCGTTTACTATTCGTTAGGTGAGTGTAAAGTAGCTGGTTTGGTAGTCTACTGTCGTCCATACGGGTAACCTGGCCAGTCCAGCGTAGTTGTTCATGGATAATGGAAGCCTCGATGCTCCAACAGTTGGTGTCAGCAAGAATACTGGCATTTGTTCTCAGCGAACTCGGAGGATGGAACGCATACTACGTTGGTGAAAGTTTTCTAATGCCTTGAGGTGCCTCCTGTATGTGACCCATGTCTCACTGCCATATAACAGGGTGGGGACGACCACTGCTCGATATATGTGCAACTTTGTAAATAATTTCAGCTCCCTACAGCTGAAGACACGGTTTCGGAGTCTGCAAAAGGCTTGTGATACACATATGATCCGATGCTGAATCTCTTCATCGATGTCCACGGCGACGGACAGGTGGGAGCCGAGAAACCGAAAGTGGGTATCACTAGAGAGGGTAGTACCGTTAAGCTGGATGGATGGTGGAGGTGTGTCTAAACCAGGGGCATGTTGAAAGAGAATCTGAGTCTTACATATATTCACATCAAAGCCGAAATTTTCATACCCATCTGTGTAAGTGTTCAGGATCTCCTGTAGTTCGTGTTCAGTGTGAGCAACAAGGGTGAGGTCGTCTGCAAACTGAAGTTCAGTAATGGAAGCTGCCAACACCTTTGTTCTTGCCTGTAGTTGTCTTATGTTGAAAAGTCCCTTCATCCGGTACTCGCTGTCTACCCCGCCCGTTAAATTGGCACTGGGACGTGTTAGAAAGGTAGAATAGAAAATGGAAAAGAGAGTTGGCGCCAGTACCCACCACTTTTTAACCCCTGTTTGGATGGGGAAGAACTCAGACTGGGTGCCGTTGTGCAGGACACTGCCGTTCATGACGTCGTAGAGTTGCTACACAATGGTGATGAATTTTGGTGGGCCTCCAAAACGGCTGAGGGTCAACCAGAGGGCTTCCCTGTTGACCGAGTCGAAGGCCTTGGTTAGGTCCATGAAAGCCATGCACAGGTCATGACGCTGTTCTCTGCACCTTTCCTGTATCTGGAGGGCAGCAAAGATCATGTCAGTGGCGCCACGTGATGGACTAAAACCACATTGAGATTCTGGGAGGAAGATTTCCACCACAGGAAGGAATCTGTTTAGGAGGACTCGGGCGATAATCTTGCCAGGTATGGAGTCCAGTGAGATCCCACGTAATTGCCACTTTATTCTCGATACCACAAGACGATTTTATTCAGCTTAGGGTAACCTCCCACTGAGAAATGGTTAAAACCTATCTCGATTAACCCTTTCACCACGTGTTACTCACTTGCCTTTTTATTCTGGCTACCGCCAGAAGATTTTATTCAGCTTAGGGTAAACTTCTGCTGTGAAAGGATTAAGAGCTTGGGGGATTTTCTCCTTTTCCCATATATTCTCCTGGAGAGAGTGGAGACGGCTGGTAAGAAGACGTCCTCCTGCTTTATACACCTTGGCTGGGAATCCGTCAGGCCCTGAGGCTTTGTTATTTTTCATCTGTTTGATTGTAGTAGCTACCTCATCCAGGGATGGATGAAGGATAGCTAAGGTGTGCCAGCTCTGAATGCTAAGGGACCTGCTGGGTAGTCAGGACATCCACATTAGTGTTTCGGTTGAGCAAGGAATGGTAGTTCACTTTCCAGCGCAGAAGGATGCCTTCATCGTCTTTAATTAGGAAGTTCCTTCAGATGAGCGGAGGGGGGCTGCGCCACGAGTGATTGGCCGATAAAATGTTTTAATGGAATTGAAAAATTCACGCATCTTGTGCTGATCTGCAGTTTCTTGTATTTCACATGCTTTGTTTTTAAGCCGCTGGGCAGCCGCTTTCTTCTTGCAGAAGTTATCACCTTTGGTCCTAGACTGAGGATTGTTTTGCCAGTCAGTAAGAGCAGCACGTTTATTGTCGATCAGTACATTGACATCAAACCAGTCCTGGTGTATTCCTTAGATCTGGCCGAAGGACTCTCTGCAGGATTTTGTCATGACAGTGTCGAGAATGTCCCATTCGGCACTGAAATTTGCGTTGTTTGTTGTCGAGTTGTTTAACAGCCCATGTTCGAGCTGCTCTTTAAAAGCATGAGCTTCCGCTGGATCCTCCTCACGCTTAGTGTTAAAACCTCTTCTGGAGGCTTGCTGCCTTCGTCGTTCTGGGGCAACGTGAATTGAGAGCTTGGCTCTGACGAGCCGATAATATATAATCAGTCTCACAGTGATTAGAGCAACGTATGGCACGGATGATGAGGACATTTCGGCGATCTCTTTCTCTGACAATGATGTAGTCAATGAGATGCTAGTGGTTGGATCGTGGGTTTTGCCACGAACCCTTGAACTTGTCGGCTTGCCTAAATAAGGTATTGGTGATAGTGAGGTTGTGTGCAGCACACTTGCTGAGGAGGACTAGCCAGTTGGTATTACACTTGCCTAGTCCATTTCTCCCTATGGTTCCCTGCTAAATCTCAGCATCTCTGCCAATTCTGGCATTGAAGTCACTAAGGAGCACAACCTTGTCTTCTCTGGGGATAGAGGTTAGCACTCTGTCGAGGTCGGCATAAGAGGCCTCCTTGATGTCATCCTCTGCATCCAGTGTTGGGGCGTATGCACTGATGAAAAAGGTATGACGTGAGTGATTCAGTTGGATTCAGAGCATCATGAGGCGCTAGTTCATGCCAATAGGCATTTCAGATAGCCTCTGTAGGATGCGTTGGCGGATGGCAAAGCCAACTCCATAAATGCAGTTTCTCTCTGCAGCAGGCTTACCCTTTCAGAAGAATGTATAGCCAGTTCCCCGTTCTGTGAGTTTACCTTCATCTGGGAACCGGGACTCACTAATGGCTGCTATGTCGATGTTACACCTAGCCAGGTGTTTAACCACAAGCGCGGTTCTTCTTTCAGGGCGCTCATTTGTGCCAATATCCAGAAGGGTCCTGACAATACATGCAGCGACCATAAGAGTTTGTCTTGTTTGTTTTTGTATGGATCTGTGATTTTGATTGTGTCTTAGACCGCATAAGGATGACCTTACTGGGTGTGGTTGCCCAGTCAGGTTTTTTTTTTTTAGGCAGGCTGTGCTTATGGCGACCTTTTCTAGCCCCCTCCCCATGTGGGGTGAGCAGTGTGGCTCCTCAAAAGGGCTGCTCAGTCACACAGACAGGACCGGATTGTACTGCTGCCTAGATTCCAGTGCATAAACAACCATCTTATCTGTGCCGCCCATGTGCAGAGTTGTGACTAGAGACTCCGGGCAGTCATCTCTGCCTGTCCCCGTCGCCACTCGTCCATCGTCATAGGACGTTTAGGGGTATAGGGGTTTTGATGATGATGAGAGATACAGTGAGCTGGATGATGGCTGTGCATGAGTTGATTTATGTGGTGAGGCAGGAGCGCAGGCTGCAACCACATATCTTATGTCTCCCTTATTCTGATCCAGGGGTGCAACTGTTGCAACGCCTGATGAGAGGGAGATATGCAATGGACTGCCGATAGCCCAGTTTGTTGAGTTTCGCCTTAGTAGCCTGTCCATCAGGCATTGCCTTCGTCCGCTTATACCACCGTTGGGGTTTTTGTTGGAGCTCTGTAAGCATGTCTGCTTGATGCGGGGCTCCACTGCAGATTTTTCGTTCGGGATTTACTCCCGTAGCTTTATACCTACCAAGGTTAATCCGCAAGGCAGCGGGGCAATGGCTGGCAGGCGCCAGAACGTGTCCACATGCCAGTGAGCCTATGCGCCATCCTTCTTGGGCCTAATTCTACTCCGAGATCCCTTGCTGGTCTAGTCTGGTTCCACGAGGCACCCAGTTACCGTGTGTTGCCACGAGGAGGCACAGCAGGAGTCTTGATGGTGAGGAGGCTGTGTACTGGCAGGTAAGACTAATAAAAAGTGCTTTCCTGTTCGCCACGAGGGCTAGCCAACGGCAGCAGGTGAAAGCGAGAGGGAGCAAGCAGTGCTTGCACCTTAACACTAACATAAAGCTGGTACACTAGACGCGTTTCACCACCCTGTATGCGACACACACACACACACACACACACACACTCACACACACACACACACACACAGTAACATATACCTTTCATCACCAACACGACCTGCTCTTGTGAGGATCCAGTGAAAGATATTACTGAAACTCAATTATATGCTTTCAGCTTACAGATGCGGTTTCCTGCGGTTTCCTGGTTCGAAGATAACTTTATACTTGGGCAAATTGGAAGTTCGGTTGTGCTCCAACGATGTCGGCAATGTATTTTTCACTTGCAATTCGGGAGTGGATAATTGTGGGGCTGCTTTCATGGACCATTATTGGTAGCTATGTGTCGCTTTGTATACACGTTATGTGGCGGGGTTGTTAACAGACTTTGTACCGTGAGTGTTGTTCAGGCGAGGTGAGGCGGCCGTTTGTTGGGTGTCGTGTGTTGTATTTCAAAGATTGACTGGATTATTTGAATATTTTGACATCCCAGGATATTTAACTTGATAATTTAACACCCCAATGCAACCCTAACCCAACCCAGCTTAACTTAATGCTAACCTAACCTAACCCAGTTTAACTTAATCCTAACCTAACCTAACCCAACCTAACCCAACCTAATTTAGTACTAACCTAACCTAAAGCTAACATAACATACCATAACATAAACATAACATAACATAACGTAACGTAACCACCCAGGTAGTGTTTGAGTGGTTAATTGCCAGGTGAAATATGCTGAGGTGTAATCTTCACGTGGTTCGACAGAGAGAGAGAGAGAGAGAGAGAGTCATTGAAAATGATTTAAAGAGGAGCGAGGGAGGAAGAGGGAGAGAAAGAGGTGGTGGGAGGGAGGAAAAGGGAGGGAAGTAGGGGGGTGGGAAGGACGAAGGGAGAGTGGAGGAGGTGTCGGTAAGAATAGGGAGAGAAGATGGAGGTGGTAGGGAGGAAGGGGAAGGGAAAGGGGAAATGGGAGAGAGAAAGGAGAAGGAAAGGAAGATGTGGGAAAGAGGAAGGAGAAGGAAGGAATGAAGTGGGAAGTGG
This sequence comes from Homarus americanus, assembly GCF_018991925.1. Taxonomy (NCBI): domain Eukaryota; kingdom Metazoa; phylum Arthropoda; class Malacostraca; order Decapoda; family Nephropidae; genus Homarus; species Homarus americanus. Next base: position 30,681,259 of record NW_024713129.1, on the reverse strand, counting down.
GAGAGAAGAAGGAGAAGGAAGGAGGAGGTGGGGAAGGAGAAAGCGGGAAGGAGGAGGAGGAGGAGGAGAGGAAGAAAGATGCGAGTGGGAGGAAAACGAAGGGAAGTTGGAAGTGGGAGGGATGGAGGGGGAAATAAGGAGGAGGTGGGAGGGAGAGAGGCAGAGAGAGGGAAGGAGAAGGTAGGAGGGAGAGAGGCAGAGAGAGGGAAGGAGAAGGTAGGAGGGAGGAATAGGGAGGGGAAGAAGAGGTTGGAGGGAAAAAGCGGAGACAAGGAAAAAGTGGGAAGGAAGAATAGGGACGGAAGAAAGGTAGGTCATTATGGCAAGGTGGTCTCTGGAACAAGTTGAGGTCGTTACAGTAAGGTAGTCTCTGGAACAAGGCGAGGTCGTTACAGTAAGGTAGTCTCTGGAACAATGGGAGGTCATTAGAGTAAGGTAGTCTCTGGAACAAGGCGAGGTCGTTACAGTAAATAGTCTCTGGATTACAGTAAGGTAGTCTCCGGAACAAGTTGATGTCGTTACAGTAAGGTAGTCTCTGGAACAAGTTGAGGTCGTTACAGTAAGGTAGTCTCTGGAACAAGGCGAGGTCGTTACAGTAAGGTAGTCTCTGGAACAATGGGAGGTCATTAGAGTAAGGTAGTCTCTGGAACAAGGCGAGGTCGTTACAGTAAAATAGTCTCTGGAACAAGGCGAGGTCATTACAGTAAGGTAGTCTCCGGAACAAGTTGATGTCGTTACAGTAAGGTAGTCTCTGGAACAAGTTGAGGTCGTTACAGCAAGGTAGTCTCTGGAACAAGGCGAGGTCGTTACAGTAAGGTAGTCTCTGGAACAAGGCGAGGTCGTTACAGTAAGGTAGTCTCTGGAACAAGGCGAGGTCGTTACAGTAAGGTAGTCTCTGGAACAATGGAAGGTTGTTACAGTAAAGTAGTCTCTAGAACAAGTTGATGTCGTTACAGTAAGGTAGCGTCTCTTGAACAAGGCGAGGTCGTTGCAGTGGGTAGTCTCTGGAACAAGTTGAGGTCGTTACAGTAAGGTAGTCTCTGGAACAAGGCAGGTCGTTACAGTGGGTAGTCTGGAACAGGTTGAGGTCGGTGGGGGTAGGTAGTCTCTGCAGCAAGGCGAGGTCGTTACGACAAGGTAGTCTCTAGACTGGGGTTGGGGAGTCGTTACAGTAAGGTAGTCTCTAGAACAAGTTGAGGTCGTTACAGTAAAGGTAGCCTCTGCAAAGGGCAAGGTCGTTACAGTAAGGTAGTCTCTGGAACAAGTTGAAATCGTTACAGTAAGGTAGTCTCTGGAACAAGTTGAGGTCATTGCAGTAAGGTAGTCTCTGGAACAAGTTGTTGTCGTTACAGTAAGGTAGTCTCTGGAACAATGGAAGGTGCGTTACCGTAAGGTAGTCTCTATGGAACAAAGTGAGGTCATTACAGTAAATTAGTCTCTGAACAAGTTGATGTCGTTACAGTAAAGGTAGTCTCTGGAGCAAAATTTGGTGTTACAGCAAGGCCAGTCTCTGGAACAAGGCGAGGTCGTTACAGGTAAGGTGAGTCTCTGGAACAAGGCGAGAGTCGTTACAGTAAGGTAGTCTCTGGAACAAGGCAGGAGTCGTTACAGTAGGTAGTCTCTGGAACAATGGAAGGTTGTTACAGTAAAAGTAGTCTCTCTGGAACAAGTTGATGTCGTTACGGTAAGGTGGTCTGGAAAAAGACGAGGGTTGTTACAGTAAGGTAGTCTCTGGAACAAGTTGAGGTCGTTGATGAGTAGTCTCTGGAACAAGTTGAGGTCGTTACGATATAAGGTAGTCCTGGGAACAAAGGCAGGAGTCGTTACAGTAAGGTATTCTCTGAACAGAAGTTGAGGTCGTTACAGTAAGAATGATCCTGCTGGGTTCAAGTTGAAGGTCGTTACAGTAAAGGTAGTCTCTGGAACAAGGCGAGTCGGTACAGTAAGGTAGTCTCTCTGCAACCCACGGCGAGGTCGTTACAGTAAAGGTAGTCTCTGTGAAGAAAGGCGAGGTCGTTACAGTAAGGTAGTCTCTGGAACAAGGCGAAGTCGTTACAGTAAGGTAGTCTCTGGAACAAGGCGAGGTGTTACAGTAGATAGTATCTGGAACATGGCAGAAGTCGTTACAGTGGGTGAATCTCTTGAACAAGGCAAAGTCGTTTACAGTAGGTGAGTCTCTGGAACAAGTTGAGGTCGTTACAGTAAAAGGTAGTCTCTAAAACAAGTTGAGGTCGTTACAGTAGGTAGTCTCTGCAACAAGGCGAGGTCGTTGTTACGGTAAAGGTAGTCTCTGGAACAGAGTTGAGTCGTTACAGTGGGTAGTCTCTGGAACAAGTTGAGGTCGTACAGTAAGGTAGTCTCTGGAACAAGTTGTTGTCGTTACAGTAAGGTAGTCTCTTGGAACAAGACGAGGAGTCGTTACAATAAAGGTGATCTCTGGAACAAGTTGGGTCATTACGGTAAGGTAGTCTCTGGAACAAGGCGAGGTCACGTTACAATAAGGTAGTCTCTGGAACAAGTTGAGGTCGGTACGGTAAAGGTAGTCTCTGCAGCAAGGCGTGGTCGTTACAGTAAAGTCTCCTGGAGCACGTTGGGGTCGTTACAATGGTGATCCTCTGGAACAAGGCGATGTCGTTACAGTAAGGTAGTCTGTAACAAGTTGAGGTCGTTACAGTAAGGTAGTCTCTGGAACAAGGCGAGGTCGTTACAGTAAGGTAGTCTCTGGAACAAGGAGGTTGTTACAGTAAGGTAGTTCCTGAACAAGGCGAGGTCGTTTCAGTAAGGTAGTCTCGAACAAGGGAGGTCGTTACAGTAAGGTAGTCTTTGGAACAAGGGGGTTGTCACAGTAAGGTAGTCTCTGGAACAAGTTGAGGTCGTTTCAGTAAGGTAGTCTCTGGAACACGTTGAGGTCGTTACAGTAAGGTAGTCTCTGGAACAAGGTGAGGTCGTTACAGTAGGTAGTCTCTGGAACAAGGGGGGTTGTTACAGTAAGGTAGTCTCTGGAACAAATTAGGGTCATTCAGTAAGGTAGTCTGGAACACGTTGAGGTCGTTACAGTAAGGTAGTCTCTGGAACATGAGGTCGTTACAGAAGGTAGTCTCTGGAACACGTTGGAGGTCGTTACAGTAAGGTAGTCTCTGGAACAAGGTGAGGTCGTTACAGTAAGGTAGTCTCTGGAACAAAGTGAGTCGTTACAGTAAGGTAGTCTCTGGAACAAGTTGATGTCGTTACAGTAAGGTAGTCCCTGGAACAAGTTGAGGTCGTTACAGTAAGGTAGTCTCTGGAACACGTTGAGGTCGTTACAGTAAGGTAGTCTCTGAACAAGGCGAGGTCGCTACAGAAGGTAGTCTCTGGAACAGTTGATGTTGTTACAGTAAGGTAGTCTGGAATAAGTTGGAGGTCGTTACAGTAAGGTAGTCTCTGGAACAAGGCAAGGTCGTTACAGTAAGGTAGTCTCGGAACAAGGCGAGGTCGTTACAGTAAGGTAGTCTCTGGAACAAGTTGAGGCGTTACAGTAAGTAGCTCTGGAACAAGGCGATGTCGGTACAGTAAGGTAGTCCTCAACAAGGAGGTTGTTACAGTACAGTAGTCTCTGCAACAAGGCGATGTTCATTAGAAGGTAGTCTCTCTGGAACAATGACAAGGTCAGTAACGTAGTCTCTGGAACAAGTTGAGGTCAGCTTACAGTAAGGTAGTCTCTGGAACAAGTTGAGGTCGTTACAGTAAGGTGTTCCTGGAACAAGGTGAGGTCGTTACAGTAAGGTAGTCTCTGGAACAAGGTGAGGTCAAAATACAGTAAGGTAGTCTCTTTGGAACAAGTTGACGTTGTTACAGTAAGGTAGTCTCTGCAACAAGGGGTCGTTACAGTAAGGTAGTCTCTGGAACAAATGAGGTCGTTACAGTAAGGTAGTCTCTGGAACAAGTTGAGGTTGTTACAGTAAGGTAATTCTCTATAACAAGTTGAGGTCGTTACAGTAAGGTAGTCTCTGGAATGTTGCAAGGTCGTTACAGTAAGGTAGTCTCTGGAACAAGGCGAGGTCGTTACAGTAAGGTAGTCTCTGGAAAAGTTGAGGTCGTTACAGTAAGGTAGTCTCTGGAACAAGTGATGTCGGATACAGAAGGTAGTCTCTGCAACAAGGGGAGGTTGTTACAGTAAGGTAGCTCTCTGCAAGCTGAGTCATTATAGTAAGGTAGTCTCTGGAACAAAGCGAAGTTGTTACAGTAAGGTAGTCTCTGGAACAAGTTGAGGTCGTTACAGTAAGGTAGTCTTTGGAAATGTTGACGTCGTTACAGTAGAAGGTAGTCTCTGCAACAAGGCGGGTCGTTACAGTAGTAGTTCCCCAACAAGGCGAGGTCGTTACAGTAAGGTAGTTCTGGGAACAAGTTGAGGTCGTTACAGTAAGGTAGCCCTGAACAAGTTGAGGTCGTTACATTAAGGTAGTCTCTGAACAATGGGAGGTCGTTACAGTAAGGTAGTCTCTGCAACAAGGCGTAGGTCGTAACAGTAAAGTAGTCTCTGGAACAAGTTGGAGGTCGTTACAGTAAGGCAGCGCCTCTGGAACAAATTGAGGTCGTTACAGTAAGGTGTCCTGAACAAGGCGAGGTCGTTACAGTAAGGTAGTCTCTGGAACGTTGAGTAATGTTACAGTAAGGTAGCTTTTCCTGAACGCTGGAGTGTCGTTACAGTAGCGTAATCTCTGAACCAGGCGAGGTCGTTACAGTAAGGAAGTCTCTGGAATGGGGTTGAGGTCGTTACAGTAAGCAGAAGCTGGAAACAGTTGAGGTCGTTACAGTAAGGTAGTCTCTAACAAGCATGAGGTCGTTTACAGTAACGTAGTCTCTGGAACAAGGCTGCAGGTCATTACAGTAAGGTAGTCTCTGAATGCTGATGTTGTTACAGTAGGGAAGTCTCTGGAACAGGCGCTGAGAAAGTCGTTACAGTACAGAAGTCTCTCTGGAACACGTTGAGGTCGTTACAGTAAGGTAGTCTCTGGAACAAGGTGAGGTCGTTACAGTAAGGTAGTCTTTGGAACAAGTTGACGTCGTTACAGTAAGGTAGTCTCTGCAACAAGGCGGGGTCGTTACAGTTAGGTAGTCTCTGGAACAAGGCGAGGTCGTTACAGTAAGGTAGTCTCTGGAACAAGTTGATGTTGTTACAGTAAGGTAGTTTCTGGAATAAGTTGAGGTCGTTACAGTAAGGTAGTCTCTGGAACACGTTGAGGTCGTTACAGTAAGGTAGTCTCTGGAACAAGTTGAGGTCGTTACAGTAAGGTAGTCTCTGGAACAAGGCGATGTCGGTACAGTAAGGTAGTCTCTGGAACAAGGCGAGGTCGTTACAGTAACGTAGTCTCTGGAACAAGTTGAGGTCGTTACAGTAAGGTAGTCTCTGGAACAAGTTGAGGTCGTTACATTAAGGTAGTCTCTGGAACAATGGGAGGTCGTTACAGTAAGGTAGTCTCTGCAACAAGGCGAGATCGTTACAGTAAGGTAGTCTCTGAACAAGTTGAGGTCGTTACAGTAAGGTAGCCTTGAACAAATTGAGGTCGTTACAGTAAGGTAGCGTCTCTGGGAACAAGGCGAGGTCACACAGTACAGTAGTTCTGGAACAAGTTGAGGTCGTTACAGTAAGGTAGTCTCAAACGTTGAGGCTCTGTTACAGTAAGGCAATCTTGAACTCAGGCGAGGTCGTTACAGTAAGGAAGTCTCTAGAACAAGAAGTTGAGGTCGTTACAGTAAGGTAGTCTCTGGAACAAGTTGAGGTCGTTACATTAAGGTAGTCTCTGGAACAATGGGAGGTCGTTACAGTAAGGTAGTCTCTGCAACAAGGCGAGATCGTTACAGTAAGGTAGTCTCTGTTACAAGTTGATGTCGTTACAGTAAGGTAGTCTCTGGAACAAGTTGAGGTCGTTACAGTAAGGTAGTCTCTGGAACAAGTTGAGGTCGTTACAGTAAGGTAGTCTCTGGAACAAGGCGAAGTCGTTACAGTAAGGTAGTTTCTGGAACAAAGAGAGGTCGTTACAATGAGGTAATCTCTGCAACAATTATAGGTCGTTACAGTAAGGTAGTCTCTGGAACAAGTTGAGGTCGTTACAGTAAGGTAGTCTCTGGAACAAGTTGAGGTCGTTACAGTAAAGTAGTCTCTGGAACAAGACGAAGTCGTTACAGTAAGGTAGTTTCTGGAACAAGGAGAGGTCGTTACAATGAGGTAGTCTCTGCAACAATTATAGGTCGTTATAGCAAGGTAGTCTCTAGAACATGGGGAGGTCGTTATATCACGGTGGGCACTAGAGGAAGACGTTCACCTCAAACCTTAAAAATATATATTGAAAAAATGAGCTGTGATTTTAGGAGCTTGTGTGTGTTGATTTCCGGTGAGCTCTGACCTTGACGTCACGCTGCCTGGAAAGACGATAACACAAACACCTCACCAAATTACCGGCCATTATACAGAGGTTATTTACCTGAGATCACTGTCAACTGTGGACCTTGTAGATAAATACCACACTGACTGACTGACTGACTGTGTGTGTGTGTGTGTGTGTGTGTGTGTGTGTGTGTGTGTGTGTTTCTTTCTTTCCAATCCCTCAATCAAGGTTTGACTCAATATATGTCTTTCTATCTGGCTGTCTATATCTCTGTCTCTCCTATGAAAACTGACATACTCTCTCTCTCTCTCTCTCTCTCTCTCTCTCTCCTCCGTACTCCCTTCCCCAAATCCTTCTTCCAATCATGTTTGGCTTTCGCTACAGTTGATCCAACTCACCAATCACACCGCTCCCCAACTCTCACACAATCACCAATCAGGTCACACACACAGGGATACTTGACGGTGATTGGATAAGCCATGGCGTGATCATGGGGGTTCGAACGTGTCTCTACAGTTTATGGGTATCCAATGTTGGCCGCGTCACTTGCAAGCACTCAGACCCCTGGACGATGTTGGGCAGTTTACCTCCACTACTATACAGTAACTCTCTCTCTCTCTCTCTCTCTCTCTCTCTCTCTCTCTCTCACACACACACACACACACAGAGCAGGAGTCGATACTACTACAACTACTACTACTACTACTAATACAACAAATGCTTCAATCAGCGTTGATAGTAGCAACATCAACAATGAAAATAAAAGCAAGAACAGCAAAAACACCACGACCACCAACAAAAACAACAATATCGCAAATTTATGGCTACAATAATAACAACAACAACTTACAACAACAACAACAGCAACAATAACAACAACAACAACAACAACAATAGCACCACCAACGACAACATTGGTCCATGAATTCTTATAATATGCAATGACGTTCCTTGCCTGTGTATGTGTCTTTGTGAGTGTCTGTCTTTTTCTTTGTGTGTCTACCAGTGTCTTTATGTGTCTCTATGTGTGTCTGTCTATGTACCCCTGTGTGTCTGTATCTGTGTCTATCAATATCTACTCCAGGAACAATGAGATATTTTTGCTAGCTCGTATTACCTCTCTCTCTCTCTCTCTCTCTCTCTCTCTCTCTCTCTCTCTCTCTCTCTCTACTGACACATGATAAATATAGTGATCAGGTAGTCTCGTGGTGAGGAGGAAGGTGTAGTATCTGCTCCTCTGAGGTGTGGAGGAGGAGGAGAAGGAAGAAAAAAAGCGAGGAGGAAGAGGAGGAGGAGGAGGAGGAGAAGGAGAATGTGGAGGATAGGGAAGGTGAATGAGGAGAAGGATGGGGAGAAGCTAAGCAAGGAGGAGGAGTGGAGGATAAGGAAGGAGGAGGACTGGAAGAGTATAAGTGAAGAAGAGGAGGGAAGGTAAGGAAGAAGAGAGGAAGAGGGAAGGTAATTGTGGAGGAGGTGAAGAAGTGGGGGAAGGAAAAGAGAGGAAGATAAGGAGGAAAGCTGAAGTGTGGAGTATTTAGGGTGTGGCTATGAGAGTGTAAATAGGGTGTGACTGGGATGTGGCTAATGTGTGGCTATGTGAGTGTATATATGGTGTAGCTGAATTGTGGCCGAGTTATGACTAGGGTGTGGCATGGGTGTGGCTGGGATGTGACTAAGCCGTGGCTGAAGTGTGGCTGAAACGTGGTTATTGTTTGGCTAGAATGTGGCTTGAGTGCTTGCCGGGATGTGATTAGGTTGTGGCTGGAGTGTGACTGGGGTGTATCTAGGGTGTGGCTGGGGTGTGACTGGGGTGTATCTAGGGTGTAGCTGGGGTGTAGCAGGGATGTGACTAGGGTGTGGTTGGATTGTGGCTGGGATGGGACAATGGTGTGGCTGGAGTGTGACTGGGGTGTAACTAAGGTGTGGATGGAGTGTAACCTGGATGTGACTAGTTGTGTGGCAATGAGGGTGTACCTAGGGTGTGACTGGAATGTGTCTGGAGTGTAGCTGGAATGTGACTGGGGTGCGGTTGGAGAGATGCTGGGATGTGACTGGGGTGTGGCTATAGTGTGGCTGGGAAGTACCTAGGGAATGGCTGGAGTGTGGCTGGGATGTGATCAGAATACATATAGTGTGTGGCTGGAGTGTGATGTGATGTATCTAGGGTGTGGTTGTAGTGTGGCTGGGATGTAGCTGGGATGTGACACTTGGAACTGGATGCACTAGATGCTCGAATAATATGACCGAACACAAGGTAAACAGAAATAATATATATGAGACAGACAGACAGACAGAGAGAGAGAGAGAGAGAGAGAGAGAGAGAGGGGGGGAGAGAGAGAGAGTTTATGGTTAACAAATTTATTGACAAAGCTTGGAGTACAGTTTGCCTATTCTAAGTAATTCAATCAGGTCTCGACACTGAGGGTGATATTACTTCTCACTGCCACGCAGAACAGAGGATCATACGCCAAAAAAAAAATAGATTATATTCAATAATAGTGTATAGGTCAGATTAATGTGGGTGATATCAGTGTTCACCGCCACGAAAGACAGTGGTTCATATACAGTCGAAGTTATATTCTAATTGAGGAAAATTAGTGTGGTCTAGCAAATTTTGGATCGACAGCAAGAATGTCCTCAAGCACTCCTGATTCAATTTTGTAACTACATAGTTCACGATACAATAAGACAGGTGGCCTGAAGTCTTTGACAGTATCATAATCAATAATATAGTGTTCAAGTGTATGCTTAAAGGTTTATCACAAAGTTTACATGCTGAGTGTTCCGGTATGGGTACAGCGCCACTAACTTGTCTGATGTGTCTGTATCTTAGCCTAATTCTGGCCACGACTACATCACATTATCTGTTTTTTTCCTTGTACTGGCCATACTATTTTGTCACAAAATTTGCCATATCTACTAATGCTACAATTACCAGGTCTCTCTGCATTTCTTAGTTCTTCTAGATCATAGTTCATGATTTTGACTTGCATGTTTTTAAGTAAAGCACTGGACAGGCCAAGGTCCCGGTCTACATTTTCTTTCTTACATGACTCATTGGCCAGTCGATCAGAAGTCATGATTCCTAAATTCCAACGTGGGAAGGAATCCACACAAATTCAATACACAAGTTGTTCTCCTTGGAAATTATCTCATTTCTCTTTATATCACAAACAACTTTAGACATAGAGCCTGACGGACTATTCATTGATTTCAAAGCACTTTGAGAGTCACTGAATATCACCCCACCTCTGTAGCTAAGTAGGTCCCCATTAGTTCAGTTTGTGTTGTGCTGGAGCAGATGTTCAGCTTTTGCATGTTTGACACTATCATCTCATTTTCTTTATATATTACACAGTTAATAGTTTCTAGTGTGACACATCTAAGGAATGTGAGAGGGGAGGGGCGCGGGTAGTCTTTCTCTATGGTCAACCTTCCCCCACACTGAGGGAAGGTAGAGAGGGGAGGATGATGGGATACTGAGAGAGAGGATGACTGGGGAACAGGGATAACAAGTGATAACTGAAACACCAGGGGAAACAGGTGATAGGTGTGTTGTCACTCACGACTCAATGTATCACTGCATAGCACCAGAGCCATGCATGAATTTTTTTTACTCAGCACCAAGTGGTGGGGGGGGGGGGATAACACTTCTTAATGGTTCTTTGTTTATTGGACACCTTCTATTAAGATTGACAATTACACTTCAAAACAAAACCTATTTTCGCAGCTAGTTAAACAGGGATCACAAGAATCACAATACGTTTCGTGAAGCGGACAAAACCTTAAGTGTACTCTCTGAGATATATCCCGACATGTGGGAGAACAAGAGAGCAATAGAGAGAGAGCATAGGAAGGGAGAAAAAAGAGAGCCAGAGAGAGAGAGAGAAAACGATGACATTAAAAATCTCATTTAAAAACATATTCCCCGTTTCATGATTATTTCACTAATATCACAGCATGTTGCAAAAAAAGCTACACACTACATTGACCTGCTGTGCAGTACTCGTATATGGGCTTATATGCTACATGAGCGAACACAGCAACGCTTACAAAATTAATGAAATAGAGTGGGAAATATACCTGCACTGTAATCCATGTATACATACACGATGTAGGTCATTAGAGATATACATAAGCTTTGCAATATACTTGTAAGTTTACATACACACTGTAATTTATTCATAAAATACAGACACTAAACAAATCATTTAGATGATACATAAAGGGTGTAGTTCATTTATAAATATACACACGTACTGTAATTCTTTCAGAAGTAAACATGAGTGGTGTAATACATTAACAAATAAACATAAATGCTGCATGTCATTCAAAAATATACGTACACGTTGTAATTCATAAAGGTAAATCATTCAAAATCATGCATAACTTGTATAATTAATTAAGTATATAATAAATATTCACACGATTGATGTTCTCCAATTAATCCGATTAAATAATCGGTAATTGTTTTGGCAGTTTATCCGGCCACAAGTTATTATAGGTAAGATAGAAACCGTACATCCAAAGCAGTGAAACCAATTAATCGTGGAAAGGTAGAGAACAGAGAACGGTTGAATCATGTTCTATGGCAGGTAGAGAACATTGTGCAGGTATAATGTATTGTGTTCACAGGCAGGCATCAATGTTAGAGAACAACTAGGATAGATTCATAGATAGTATTAAAATAAAAACAGAAAACTGGTTGTCTGTGTTCTTGGGCAGGTATTAATCTTAGAGAACAGAGAACAAATGTTTTTTGTTCTCAAGGTTGTATCAGGGTAGAGAACAGGTGGATCTTATTCTCGAACGGGTTTACAGGTAGAGAACAGGTAGGATGTCTTCTCCGACTTTGTATTATGTATATTATACCTCATTGTATATCATATATCAATCATTCCCCTTGAGTTTTAATTGCCCAAACATACAGACATATGTATGATGAAAATAAATTAGATCATACAGACACGGTCATTACTTGAGTGTCTGTGCGTCTGTGTATTAAACATTCACTTAAGCTCTCGTCGGGAATATCAACGTTACGTCAGGAATTTCACCACTGGTCAAGAATTTTAATTTTTGGTCGGGGCTTTCATTGTTTAGTAGGGAATTCCAATATTTAGTCGGGAAATTCAATGTTTTGTAGGGGGATTTCATCGTCTGGTCAGGAATTTCATTATTTAGTCGGGAATTTCGATATTTACTAGGAAAATTTCATCATTTACTCGAGAATTTCATTAATTTGGTTGGGCTAACTCGATAGTATTGACACCATCCTGTGTGGTGCTCCTCCAAGCATTACGCTGTGGATTAATCGTCTTCCAGGTGAGAGGGTCGATTTGGCACTTTTCAGGTTTTTCTTTTGACTATCCTTATACCTCTTCAGTTGCCCGACATCATTACGCTTACTATTCGTTAGGTGACTGTAAAGTAACTGCTTTGGCAGTCTAATGTCGTCCATGCAGGTAACATGGCCAGTCCAGTAAAGTTGTTCGTGGATAATGGTAGCATCGATGCTTCTACAGTTGGTGTCAATAGAATACTATCATTTGTTCTCTTGTTTTCCCAGCGACCTCGGAGGATGAAACGTAGACTACGTTGGTGAAAGTTTTCAAGTGCCTTGATGTGCCTCCTGTATGTGACCCATGTCTCACTGCCATATAGCCGGGTGGGGAGGACTACTGCTTGATATACGTGTAACTTTGTAGATAATTTCAGCTCCCTACAGCTGAAGACACGGTTTCGGAGTCTGCCAAAGGCTTGAGATGCACATCTAATCCGATACAGGATCTCTTCATCGACGTCCGCGGTGGTGGACAGGTGAGAGCCTAGATACCGAAAATGGGTAACATTAGTGAGGGTAGTACCGTTAAGCTGGGTGGATGGTGGAGGTGTGGCTGAACCAGGGGCAGATTGAAAGAGAATCTGAGTCTTACGTACATTCACCTCAAGGCTGAAGTGTGCATACTCATCTGCGTATGTGTTCAGGATCTCCTGTAGGTCGCATTCAGTTTGAGCGAGAAGGGTGAGGACATCTGGTCTACATAGTAAAGTTCAGTAATGGAAGGTGCCGACACCTTTGTTCTTGCCTGGGGTCGTCTTATGTTGAAAAGACAAGTCATCTGGTACCGGATATCCACCACGCCATGCTAAATATGCACTTGCACAACTAAGAAAGGCAGCCCCAAAAATGGAAAAGGGAGTTAGTGCCAGTACGCACCCTTGTTTAATCCCTGTTTGGATGGGGAAGAACTCAGAACTGGATGCAATTGTGCAGGACACTGCCGTTCATGCCATCGTGGAGTTGCCTCACAATGGCGATTAATTTTGGTGGGCAGCCAAAACGGCTGAGGGTCCACCAGAGGGCTTCCCTGGTTAGTCGATGAAAGCAATGTACAGGTCACGACGCTATTTTCTGCACTTTTCCTTATCTGACGGGAAGCAAAGATCATGTCAGTGGTGCCACATGGTTGTCTAAAGCCACATTGAGATGCTTCGAGGAAGTTTTCCGCCTCAGAAAGAAGTCTCTTTAGGAGGACTCGGGCGATAATCTTGCCAGCTACAGAAGAGAAGCGAGATCCCGCGGTACGTGCCACAGTCTGACCGGTCACCCTGGTTCTTATAAGAGCTTGGGGAATTTCCTCCCTTTTCCTTATATTCTCCAGGAAAGAGTGGTGACGGCTGGTAAGCAGAGGCACTCCTGTTTATACACCTCGGCTGGGATTCCATTAGGACCTTAGGCTTTGTTATTTTTCATCTGTTTCATGGCAGTAGGTACCTCATCCAGGGATGGAGAATAGCTGACATGGGTTTCGGTTGAGCAGTGAATGGTAGTGCTTTTTCCAGCGCTGAAGGAGGCCTTCATTGTCTTTAATTGTAGAGTTACCGTCGATGAGAGGAGTGATTTGCCTATAAGATATTTTGGTAGAACTGAAAAATTCGCGCATCTTGTGCTGATTTGCAAATGTTTGTGTTTCACATGCTTTCCTTATAAACCAGTCGTTCTTTCGATTGCAAAGTGGAAGGCATAAGCTTTGGTCTGAGACTGAGGGTTTGTCTGCCAGTCCGTTAAAGCGGCACGTTTATCATCGACGAGTACATTGATTGCCGGGTCATTTTCATCAACCAGCTTTTGTGTATTATTTCGATCTAGCCGAGGGTCTCTGCAGGTTTTTGTCATGACAGTGTCGAGAATATCCCATTCAGCACTGGGATTTGGGTTATTTATTGTTGGGTTGTTTATCAGCCCATGTTGGAGCTGCTCTCTCTGTACATGTATATGTGCATGTATATATGTATATGTATGTATATATGTGTGTGTGTGTGTTTACATATATGTATATGTACTGTCAATGAATATGATGCATCTCTTTGTGTACGAACCTCTGTCCTGCATGGCAGTGAACAGTGACATTACCCATATGAATCTGACCTCTATACGTTTATAGCTGTTAATGAATATGATGTATTTCTTTGTGTATGAACCTCTGTCCTGCGTGGCAGTGAGAAGTGATACCACCCTCAGTGTCAAGACCTGACTGAATTACTCAGAATAGGCAAACTGTACTACAAGCTCTGCCAATAAATTTGTTAAACTTAAAAAGCTCTCTGAAAGCACGTGTTACCGCTGGATCCTTCAGACGCTTAATTTTAAAAACTCTTCTGGAGGCTTGCTGCCTTCGCCGTTTGGGGTGACGTGAAGTGAGATCTTGGCTCTGAAGATCCGAGTGTTCCAGTGATCTGAGCCACCCATGGCACGGTTAGTGAGGACATCTCGAAGATCTCTTTCTCTGACAATAATGTAGTCAATGAGATGCCAGTGTTTGGATCGTGGGTGTTGCCACGAATCCTTCAACTTGTCTACCTGCCTGAACAAGGTATTGGTGATAGTGAGGTTGTGTGCAGCACACTTGCTGAGGAGGAATTGGCCTTTCGGATTACAATTGCCTCGTCCATTTCTCCCTATGGTTCTCAGTCAAATGTCAGCAACTCTGCCAACTTTGGCATTGAAGTCATCAAGGATAGAGGTTAACACTCTGTCAAGGTCGGCGTAAAAGGCCTTATTGACGCAATCCTCTGCATCCAGTGTTGGGGTGTATGCACCGATGAAGAAGACAAGGTACCATTGATTTAGTGGGACTATGAGCGTCATGAGGCACTCGTTGATCCCAACAGGCATTTCAGTTATCCTGTGTAGGATGTGTTGCGGATGGCAAACCCAACTCCGCAGTTTCTCTCCGCAGCAGGTTTACCCTTCCAGAAGAAGGTATAGCCAGACCCACGTTCTGTGAACTGACCCTCGTCAAGGAGCCGGGACTCACTGATGGTTGCTTTGCCGATGTTATGCATAGCCAGATCTTTTGCAACAGGTGCAGTACTTCTTTCAGGACGCTCATTTTTGCCAATATCCAGAAAGGTCCTGACATTCCATACAGCGACCATAAGAGGTTGTGTAGTTTTTTTATCTGTGATTTTGATTGTGTTTTCGACCGCATAAGGATGACCTTACTGGGTGCGGCTGCCCAGTCAGGTTGTTTTTAGGCAGGCTATGTTTAAGGTACCTTTTTTAGCCCCCTCCCCATGTTGGGTGAGCAGAGTGGCGCCATTGATGATCGACGACGAAGAGATTGAGTACTCTAAACAAGGCAGGTTGCTCGGCCTCATCATCTCTCGGACGGGCATCATTCCCCACGTGAAGGACAGACTAAATAAAGCCAAAGTCGCCGCAGGCAAATTAAAGCGTTTTAAACTGATGCCTGAGGAGATACAAGTCCACCTGTACAAGGCGCTGGTGAGGAATGTGTTGGAGTACCCACATACCACTCGTCACACTGGGGAAGACCAGACTACAACAACTACAGAGCTTCCAAAACAAGTGTTTGAGATCAGCCTGTGGCCAAGCGCCACCCTACCAGGAGACAGTGGAAACCATCCACCTAAGAAATAAAACAGAGGCCCTCAACGTCAGGTTCCATCGCCGAGGGAAGAAGGTTTGGGACAAGCTCCTGGACGACACTCACAGCCCAGACCACCTACGCGTGGAAGACATCAACGGAGGGAGGCCCCACGCCTGGTGGCCCCGGAGTCTGCCCGCACTACAACAACCCAACCCGCGACCCATCTATGTCCGCCACAGTGATCCACCTTCGATTAAAACTTAGATGATATATATTCACATGTAACAAGTCATAATCTAGTGAATCCATGACGTAATACAGTATAAGATTTTAATAAACTTGTAATTGTAAAATCAATCTAGTCATTGTCTACTTAAGTAACCATTGTGCAACATCATCCTAAATCCTAGGATAACTTAGTTAGCCAACAAACTCTGTTTAACTCATTAAACTTCTTTTCCAACCTTTCCCCCCACGACTATATGTTGTGACTTGTCTATCCCTCATGTCTGGCTGTGCCTTGAGCCCCAGCATGCCTCCCATTCATCCCCACCTTACCTAAAAAAAAAAAAGGCGTGAAATTGATTAAGGTGTAGAAGCTGTCGCCAACACAACAACCACACCCTCAGGTAACGAGTTGCATGAACCAGTGTAAAGGAATAGTCCGAGAAGACCAGACAACTCGCCAACTGCACTGGCTAACCATTACCCTGGAAAACGATTTTCAAATTGATTAACATCCAGGTTCCCAATTACTGCTGGGCAGACAGAGGCTAATGGTGCAAAGAAACTTGCCCATAGTTTCACCCTGACAAGGATCGAACCCGGTCTTTGCTTGCTTGCAAGGCGAGCATGCTGACCATACATACATACATACATACATACATACATAAAGCGCAACAAGGCATACTACACCAACAACCGCCTGTATAAAAGTCTACGTAACCAAGTTATCAGGGAAATCAAGTCAGTCAAGAAGTCTTATTATCCCAGGAAGGTGCACAGCCTCAAGGAGGTCGGTACCGGTCAGTGGTATTCTAAGGTAAAAGATCTCTGTGGTTTTAACCGTCAGTATCCCACATTTTCTTTTATCTCTCATTTACCTTGTGAGGAGGCAGCTGAGACAATTAATAACCACTTAGCCACCATATGTCATACCCTACCCAGTCTTGACTTCACTCTCCTCCCGGCCTACTTACATTCCCCCTGCCCCCCTCCCAGTGTTCAACAATTTGAAATTGCCAACAAACTGCTGAAATTTAAATCTAAACGCTCTACAACCCCAATTGACCTCCCAATCAAAATTTACAAGGAGTTTGCATTCGAACTTGCCACTCCCCTCTGTTCCATTATTAATGCATCCCTCAGACAAAGCAAATACCCTAAAGAATGGAAAACCGCATTTGTCACCCCTGTCCGCAAGGTCCCCACCCCACAGTCCCTTAGTGACCTCAGGTCAGTTGCCATTACCCCCATACCCAGTTTACTCTGTGAAGATTTTGTTTTTGAAAGGGCATTTGCTAGTATTTATCAGTTAATTGATCCACAGCAATTTGGCAATATGAGGACCTCCTCTACATCACACTGCTTAGTTAGCTTCCTGGATTTTCTGCACAAAAACCTGGAGAAACGTAAGACATCACTGGCCGTTGCCCTTGTTGACTTCAGGAAGGCTTTTGACCTTGTTGATCACTGCACTGTTATCAACAAGGCCATTGCACTAGGGCTGTCCACCAACCTGGTCTCATGGCTCACTGATTTCCTGAGTGAGCGTCGTCAGGCAGTGAGGTTCCGGGGTTCTTTCTCCACATTCCAACACCTCACCTGCGGTGTTCCCCATGGGACCAAGATGGGACCACTGTGCTTCCTAAATCCTGATCAACGACGCTATAATGGACCCTCCTCACATGTGGAAGTAAGTAGATGACTCCATTGTGGGGGTTACAGTGGACAACACCTCACTGGACTACTCATCGCTACAAGGCACCCTGGACAGGCTACAGGCATGGACTACGGAGAAAAATATCACCATCAATCACACCAAAACCGTAGTCATGCACTTCAATACCGCCACCACTCCAGTGCAAGCTCCAGCAGTTACAGTGGATGCCCATCCTCTCCAGTTAGTGCAGTCTGCCAAACTTTTCGGTGTAACTATCGACCACAAACTGAACTGGAAGGCCAAAGTAAACAACACAATCAAGGGAGACTCCTACCGACTCTACATGCTACGTATATAATTATGTCTAAATCACATGTAAGTTTGTATATTTTCAGCCATCGGCTTCAACTCTATTAATAAACCGTTTATTATTAATATTATTATTATAATTATTATTATTATTATTATTATTATTATTATTATTATTATTATTATTATTATTATTATTATTATTATCATTATTATTATTATTATTATTATTATTATTATTATTATTATTATTATTATTATAAACCACAAATTTACACATTCATATACACACACATACACAAGCACACACACAAGCACATGTGCAAACATACTTAATCGACATGAGAGCATGTGTGTGTGAGTGGAAGCTCGTTAGAGAAAGAGAGAGAGAGAGAGAGAGAGAGAGAGAGAGAGAGAGAGAGAGAGAGAGCATGTGTTTGTGTGTGTACACACAGGGTGGTGTAATGAGTTGACTGTGGAAGCATTATGATAGTTTTAAGGTGCATGCACTGCTTGTTTCCTCTTACTATCAGCTACCGCTGCTGGCTAGCCCTCGCGGCGAATAGTGAAACCACTTGCATAAGTCCTCCCTGCCAGTACACAGCCTCTTCATCATCAAGACTCCTGTTGTGCTTCCTCGTGGGAACACACGGTAACTGGGTGTCATGTAGGCCAGGGTTAGACCCACTGGCATGTGGACATGTCGTGGTGCCTGCTAACCACGGCACCGCTGCCTTGCACATTAACCTTGGTAGGTATAAGGCTACAGGAATAAAGCCCGAATGAAAAATCTGCGGTGGAGCCCCGCATCAGGCAGACATGCTTACAGAGCTCCAGTGAGACCCCAACGGTGGTAGAGGCTGAAGAAGTGACCAACTTAGGAACCCAACGACTACAGTGGCGGACGCAAGCAATGCATGGTGCATAGGCTACTAAGGCGAAAAACAAGAAACTGTGCTATCGGCAGTCCATTGCAACTCACCCTCTCCCCAGTCGATGTAGCACTTGCACCACTGGATCAGGAAAACGGAGAGCCAAGAGGTGTGGTTGCAGCCTGCACTCCTGCCTTACCACATAAATCAAATCACGCACAAACATCATTCAACTGATCATACTTCACATCATCATCAAAATCCCTGTGTCCCAAAAAGTCCTATGGCGACGGACAAGTGGCGACGGGAGCAGGCAGAGATGATTGCGCATGCGTGGCATAGATAAGATGGTCGTTTATGCACTGGGATCTAGGCAGCAGTGCAATCCGGTCCTGTCTGTGCGACTGAACAGCCCTTTTGAAGAGCTATTCTACTTACCCTGCATTGGGACGGGGCTAGAAATAGTGCCCTAAACATGGCCTGCCTAAAGAACCAACCTGACTGGGCAACCGCACCCAGAAAAGTCATCATTATGCAGTTAAAAACACAAGCATAATCATAAATCAAAACTAAAACAAATTATACAACCTCTTATGATCACTGCATGGATTTTCACGACCCTTCTGCATACGGGCACAAATGAGCGTCCTGAAAGAAGAAACGCCGTTGTGGCAAAAGAGCTGGATAGGTATAACATCGACATAGCAGCCATTAGTGAGGTATCTGAAATACCTGTTGGGATCAACGAGCACATTATGACGCTCAGAGTCCAACTGAATCACTCACGTCATGCCTTGTTCATCACTGTACAGTATACGCTGCCACACTGGATGCAGAGGATGACATCAAGGACGCTTTTTACGTCAAACTTGACAGAGTGCTCACTTTTATCCCTAGAGAAGATAAGGTTGTGTTCCTAGGTGACTTCAAAGCCAGAGTTGGCAGAGATGCTGACATTTGGCAGGGAATCTTAGGGAGAAATGGACTAGGCAAGTGTAATCCCAACGGCCTACTCCTCAGCAAGTGTGCTGCACAAACCTCAGTATCATCAATACCTTTTTTTAGGTCAGGCCGACAACTTCAAGGGTTCGTGGCAACACCCACGATCCAAACACTAGCATCTCATTGACTATATCTTTGTCAGCGAAAGATATCGAGGAGATGTTCTCATCACCCGAGTCATGCGAAGCTCAGACTACTGCGACCATGATAATTGGCTTGTCAGAGCAAAGCTCTCACTTTAAGTCGCCCCAAAACGGCGAAGGCAGCAAGTTTCCAGAAGAGATTTTAACACTAAGCTTCTGTAGGATCCAGCAGTCGCACATGCTTTCAGAGAGCAACTCGAACATGGGCTGATAAACAACCCAACAACAAACAACGTAAATCCCAGTGCCGAATGGGATATTTTCGACAATGTCATGAAAAAACCTGCAGAGACCCTCGGCCAAATCAAAAGAATACACCAGAACTGGTTTCATGAAAATGACCCGGAAATCAAGGTACTCTTCGATGACAATCATGCTGCTTTAACTGACTAGCTGAATAAACCTCAGTCTCGAACCAAAGCTTATATCGTCTGCAAGAACAAAGGAGAGGCCCAGCACGAACGCCTTTATCTAAAGAACGACTGGTGTAAAAATAAAACATATGAAACAAAAACTTGCAGTTCAACACAAAATGCGTAAATTTTTCAATTCCACTAAAACTTTTTCTCAGCCAATTTACTCATGGCACAGTCCCCCTCCGCTCATCCGACGGTAACATCCTTCAGCACTGGAAAGAGCGCTACCATTCACTGCTCAACCGAAGCAACGATTTGGATGTCCTGACTACCCAGCAGGTCCCTCAACATCCACAGCTGACCCACCTCAGCTATCCTCCATCGCTGGATGAGGTACCTATTGCCATCAAACAGATGAAAAATAACAAAGCCTCAGGGCCTGATGGAATCCCAGCCGAGGTGTATAAAGCAGGAGGACTTCTGCCTACCAGCCGTCTCCACGCTCCCTGGAGAATGTATGAGAAAAGAAGGAAATCCCAAACTCGTAAAGACGCCTCCATTGTCAATATTCATAAGAGCACGGGAGACCGGTCAGACTATGACAACTACCGTGGGATCTTGCTGCCGTCCGTAGCTGGCAAGAATATCACCCAAGTCCTCCAAAATAGACTTCTTCCTGAGGTGGAAAACTTCCTCCCAGAATCCCAATGTGGCTTTAGACCATCACGAGGCACCACTGGCATCATCTTTGCTGCCCGCCAGATTCAGGAAAAGTGACCTGTACATGGCCTTCATCGACCTAACCAAGGCCTTCAACTCGATCAACAGGGAAGCCCTTTGGCGGACCCTTAGCCGTTTTGGCTGCCCACCAAATTTCATCGCTATTATGAGGTAACTCCACTTTTGCATGAACGGCAGTGTCCTGCACAATTTCACCCAGTCTGAGTTCTTCCCCATCCAAACGGGGGTAAAATACGGTTGTGTACTGGCACCAACTCTCTTTTCCATTTTCTTGGCTGCCTTCTTTGCTCATGCCAGTGCCAATTTAGCCGTTGGGGTGGACATCGAGTACCGGATGAAGGGTCTTTTCAACATAAGACGACTCCAGGCAGGAACAAAGATGTCTCAGTTTCTATTACTGAACTTCAGTATGCAGACTACCTCACCCTTGTCGCTCACACTGAACGAGACCTGCAGGAGATCCTGAACACCTATGCAGAAGCATATGCACACTTCTGCCTTGAAGTGAATGTACGTGAGACTTTGATTCTCTTTCAGCATGTCCCTGGTTCAGCCACACTTCAACCATCCGTCCAGTTACCGTTACTACCCTCTCTAATGTTACCCACTTTCGGTATCTCGGCTCCCACCTATCCACCACTGCGGACATCCCGGTAGAGATTGAACATCGGATCAGATGTGCATCTCAAGCCTTTGGCATATTCTGCACCTGTGTGTTCAACTGTGTGGAGCTGAAATTATCTACAAAGTTACCTGTATATACAAAACATGGGTCGCATATAGGAGGCACCTCAAAGCATTTGAAAACTTTAACCAACATAGTGTACATTCCATCCTCCGAGTTCGCTGGGAAAGCAAGAGAACAAATGCTAGTATTCTCGCTGACACCAACTGTAGGAGCATCGAGGCTACCATTATCCATGAACAACTACGCTGGACTGGCAGCAGACTGCCAAAGCATCTACTTTACAGTCACCTAACAAATAGAAAACGTAATGCTGGCGGGGAACTGAAAAGGTGTAAGGATAGTCTTAAGACAAATCTGAATAAGTGCCACTCGACCCCTTCACCTGGGAGACGATTACTCCACGCCGTAACGCTTGGAGGAGCACCACACAAGAAGGTGTCAATACTTTCGAGTAAGCCCGTCTGTTTACCAAGGCAGACAAGCTTAACGCCGGAGAGACGCTGCCGCCCCCTCCTCCGTTTTAGATGTAACCCTCCACACGTGCAACATCTGTAAACGGCACTGCTGGTCCCGTATCGGCCTCTTTAGTCACCTAAGAACTCACCAAAGAAGTTGACATCCTTCATAACTCTAATAACTCATATCATTGTGTCTTAGCTGAGTGATCGTCATACTCGATTCCGAGTGACAGCAAAGTAGTCGTAGTAGTAGTAATAGCGTGTGAGAGAGAGAAGAGCATGTGTGTGTGTGTTTCATGTATACATAGCAACTAATTACTACACAAAACCATCCCCTTAAGCTTTCTAAAATACAAGAGAAGAATGCTAAGCTGACAGTAAGTTGCCAGCTTGTCTTACCAGTGGTCACGTTATACTCCGTGTTTCTCTCTTCCAGACGCTGTGTGTGTGTGTGTGTGTGTGTGTGTGTGTGTGTGTGTGTGTGTGTGTGTGTGTGTGTGTGTGTGTGTGTGTGTGTGTGTGTGTGTGTGTTTTTTTTTTATTGTTTTATATGGAAGTATTTGAATGTGTTTATATATGTATATACGTTTATTTTATGTATATGTGTGTTTACTCTTAAACAATTGTACAAGTGTTAACCGACACATACAAACTGCCTTGAATATTTGCAACATTTCCTCCGCCTATCACCTAAACAAACCATCATATATAGATACCTGTCCATCATCAACATCACCCGTAATTAACCTCCCTCACCTTACATCACACCTGTCTCCTCCACACACACACACACACACACTTATTAATCGTCAGAAAATACCCCCTTTTTTCTCTCTCGACAATCCGTATAAAATTTCCTCACAAACAATTTAAACTTATTTTTGAGGTGAATAATTTTAGTCTCTTTTTCTTAAATTCCATTATTTTAGAACTTACAACCACAATCAACACCCTATTTTACCCCATTTTAGAATAAATTTTTATCTAATATTTCTAAATAAATTTTTATAACAATTTTCAAAAATGATTTTCCTATTGTGAATCTAGAATCATTTCCAACAAGTACGTTCAGTCAATTCTAGATTCTATTTCACCCCCAATCTTTCTGGTTACGACCTGCTGATTCTTTCATAATGGATAGACGTCCAGGAGAAGTCGTACCTAGGAGAGAATTATTCATGACTGACTGGCAAAGACTAAGCGATATAGTTTTGGGGTGGTTTGAGCATTCTGTATTTGCACTCCTGTTGGTGTTGTGAGGTGTAGCAGAGGTGCATAGTAAGGTGTAACATGGGTGCATAGAGAGGTGTAACAGGGGTGCATAGTGAGGTGTAGCAGGGGTGTATAGTGAGGTGTAGCGAGAGTGTATAGTGAGGTATAGCGGGAGTGTATAGTGAGGTGTAGCGGGAGTGTACAGTGAGGTGTAGCAGGGGTATATTAGTGAGATGTAGCGGGAGTGTATAGCGAGGTGTAGCGGGAGTGTATAGTGAGGTGTAGCGGGAGTGTATAGTGAGGTGTAGCGGGAGTGTATAATGAGGTGTAGCGGGAGTGTATAGTGAGGTGTAGCGAGGGTATATAGTGAGATGTAGCGGGGTGTATAGTGAGGTGTAGCGGGTGTGTATAGTGAGGTGCATAAAGGGTGCATAGTGAGGTGTAGCAGGGGTGCATAGTGAGGTGTAGCAGGGGTGTATAGGGGTGGTCGCAACCTGTGGTGTAATGGTCAGCAAGCTCGCCTCGCAAGCGAGTGAACCCGAGTTCGATCCCCGGGTTGGGTGAAACTATGGGTAAGTTTGTTGACGCCATTTCCCTCTGTCTACCCAGCAGTAATTGGAAACCTGGATGTTAATCGATTTGCGGATGGTGTTCTGGGATAATGGTTAGCCAGTGCAGTTGGCGAGTTGTCCGGTCTTCTCGGACTATTCCTTGACACTGGGTAATGCAGCTCGTTAACTCAGGGTGTGGTTGTTGTGTTGGCGACAGCTTTTACACCTTAAACAAATTAACGCCTATGTGGCCCTAGGGCCGGCCATCCTCGTACACGAAGGGCAACCATTATTATAGTGATGGTGGGGGTGACAGGTGCAGTGTGTGTGTGGCATGTGTGCAGAAGTGTATAAAAGCAGAAAGGGCAGTAGTAGGGTGGCTAAGTGTGGGGTGTAGGTGTACAGGTGTGTGTGTTGGATGTAGGGGTGGTGTAGTGGGGTGAACCAAGGGTGTATAGGGGTGGTGTAGTGGGGTGTAGCAGGGTTGTATAGTGGGGTGTAGCACGGTTGTATAGTGGGATGTCACAATGGGTGTGTAGAGGTGGTGTAGTGGAGTGTAGCAGCTGTGTATAGTGGTGGTGTTGCATTGAGCGTATAGGGGTGGTGTAGTGGAGTGTAGCATGGAATGTCAGAACCCATCTGGATACTGGCACAAATGAACGTCTTGAAAGAAGATCCGTCCTTGATGCAAAAGAGCTGGCTAGGTATAACATCGACATACAGTAGCAGCCATTAGTGAGTCCTAGCTCCGAGACAAGGGTCGACTCACAGAACGGTGTCTTCTGGAAGGGTAAGCCTGCTGGGGAGAGAAACCACATTTATGGAGATGGCTTTGCCATCTGCAACGCATCCTACACAGGCTAACTGAAATACCTGTTGGGATCAACGAGCGCCTAAGAACGCTCAGAGTCCCACTGAATCACTCATATCCTGTCCTTTTCAACAGTGCATACACCCCACCATGGGATGCAGAGGATGACATCAAGGAGGCCTTTTACGCCAACATTGACAGAGTGCTAACTTCTATCCCCAGAGAAGATAAAATTGTGCTCCTTGGTGACTTCAATGCCAGAGTTTGCAGAGATGCTGACAATTGGCATGAAACCATAGGGAGAAATGGACAAGGCAAGTGTAATCCCAATGGCCTACTCCTCCTCAGCAAGTGTTCTGCACACAACCTCACACAAACCTTCTTTAGGCAGGCCGACAATTTCAAGGGTTCGTGGCAACACCTACGATCCAAACACTGGCATATCACTGACTACATCATTGTCAGAGAAAGAGATCGCCGAAATATCCTCATCACCGGATCAGACTACTACGACAATGGCTCGACAGAGCCAAGCTTTCACTTCATGTCGCCCCAAAACGGCGAAGGCAACAAGCCTCCAGAAGATGTTTCAACACTAAGCGTTTGAAGGATCCAGCGGTAGCACATACTTTCAGAGAGCAGCTCGAACATGGGCTGATAAGCAACCTGACAACAAACAACCCAAATCCCAGTGCCGAATTGGGTATTCTCGACACGGTCATGACAAAAACCTTCAGAGACCCTCGGCCAGATCGAAAGAATACACCAGGACTGGTTTGATGAAAATGACCCGGAATTCAATGAACTCGTCAACGACAAACGTGCTGCTTTAACCGAATGGCAGAACAGCCCTTACTCTCGGACCAAAACTGATACCTTCCGCAAGAAGAAACTATAAAACGACTGGTTTATAAATAAAGCACGTGAAACGCAAAAATTTGCTGATCAACAGAAGTTGCGCGAATTTATGGTGCATCCCTCCTCCGCTCATCCGAAGATAACTCCTAATTAAAGATGAAGAAGGCATCCTTCAGCGCTGGAAAGAGCACTACCATTCCCTGTTCAACCCGAAACAGCGATGTGGATGTCCTGCCAGCAGTTCCCTCATAATCCAGAGCTGACCCAACTCATCTATCCTCCATCCCTGAAGGAGGTAGCTACTGCCATCGAACGGATGAAAAATAACAAAGCCTCAGGTCCTGATGGAATCCCAGCCGAGGTGAACAAAGCAGGAGGACTTCTGCTTACTGGCCGTCTCCACTCTCTCCTGGAGAATATATGGGAACAGGAGGAAATCCCCCAAGCTCTTAAAAGATGCGCCCCCATCATCAATATTTGTAAGAACAAGGAAGCCTCGTCAGACTGTGGCAACTACCGCGGGATCTCGTTGCTGTCCATAGCTGGCAAGATTATTGCCTCAGTTCTCCAAAACAGGCTTCTTTCTGAGGTGAAAAACTTCCTCCCATTAGCCTGACTGCATACTAAGGCAGACAAGCGCCAATGCCGGAAAAACTCTACCGCCACCCCTCCCGCACTAGATATAGCCATCCACATGTGCATTATCTGCGAACGACACTGCCGATTCCGTATCGGCCTCTTTAGTCACCTCAAAACTCACCAACAAAGGTGAAATACTTAATACAGGTTGACAACCTTTTATCCGAAATTCCGAAAACCGAAAAGCTCTAAAAACCGAAAGTTTTTTGTGGGGCTGCTTTTTTTTTTCCAAGGGGAGTAGTGCTGTGAGTATTGGAGAATGACCAGGTGTGTACTGTTGATAAACAAGGGGAATGGCTGGGTTTTCTGTTATTTAAACACGAGAATTGATGCCACTCTGTTCTCGTTAAGTCGCGAGAATTTGTGCACGTCTCTGTTAAACCACGAGAATTTATATACATATTCGTCTATAAGACAATGGGTATTACTGTGCGTATGCTATTAAACCACCTTTGTATTGACTTTTTAAACCACGAGGATCAGCAATAAAAACCACTACCTAACCACGGCAGAACGATAGGGGCTCTGTGGTGGTAGTGAACTGATGTGAGAGAGGAGGGCGGCGTAGTGATGGAGGGGAATGGAGGGAAGAGCCGGGAGTAAGTACGAAATGGAATGTGGTAATGAAAGATGAAGGATGAAGTAGTGACGACTGATAAACCTGGATGGATGAAGGGATGGTGTGTGTGTGTGTGTGTGTGTGTGTGTGTACATGATTCATACTGGAAGAGGAGGAAAGAGATACAGGTTCTTTTGCAGTGTCTAATGAAAACACGGTTCAAAGATTCTTGTCAAGGTGCATTGTTCTCACCAGGAGTGTAGGTCTCGAGATCAGTTTTTCATGACTGGTTCTCGGTCTTGGACGTCTGTAGTCTTAAATTTTTGCCCAAGACCTTTTGAGACATAGTGAAGTGTGTATATCTAATTACTGATATTTGCATAACGAAATTGAACAATAAATCATTTTGGTACTTGGTAAATATTGTCATGCTTTAAAATAGCACAGACCCTCCACCAACCTTGGATTTCAACCCATCAACAATAGGACTGTATGCTTGTATGAATAGAAACCAAAATTTTATAAAAAAAAAAAGAATCGACTTATGCACAGGTTAATGCGGATCACCTAAAGAACAGCTCCCAAAATGCTCATCTGAAGGCTCCCTACTCCACCTCCACTTACAGTTTAAAGGAAAAAGAGGGACAGTCGCTATTGACTGGACTGCTTCCATTTAGCCAGATATTTGTTTGGTGCTTGTGTTGACAATACTGAAGATCCATTCTGGAGTGCTTGGTGTTACCTGGGGACCAAACCTTCAAGTGACGGCGAACCTCATTAATCACCTAAGGATTAGCTCCCCAGCACACCCCACCTGGAGTTACCACCCCGATACTAACTGAGGGTTTATCTTCAGGTAGTTCATTAAATGTTAAAATTGCTGTTAATTCGGTTTCGACAGTCAAGTCCCGATATTAATTTCAGTCTCAGACTTAGTGGTCTCGACTACATCAGGGATCATTCACAGCTGCAGTCTATCTTCTACCTGCCTTCTGAGGAAGGTTATGGGGGCGTCAGGTATGGTCCTTTTCCTAAGAATATAAGAACATAAGAATGGAGGAAACTGCAGCGGGCCCATAGAGGTATAATAGGGTGGAGGCGGCATGAGCGATGGGGACCGTTCAAGTGAGGAAGCCTGTCAGCCGCGTGGCCGCCATCTTTTGATTGGCAAGAGCTCGCTGCCAGCCGCCACTTCTCACAGTACTGTAAGTGCACAGTGTGCTAATATTCATAAATAAATATCATTTAATGTGAAGAAATTGAGACAATAAATTAAACATTTATTAATCAAAGAAATTTACACAAATAGTACAATAAACTTCAGTGTAAAACAGAATGTACAGTAGATCTGCAGTAGAGGAGCTTACTGGCTACTGAAATGAATCAGTTTTGTGTATATTTGATGACTTTTTACCTCAACTTGAACTCGTAACTTGGCAGTTAACGGTTTTCCAGCGTATGCATATCTCACTTGAAGATGCATAATAATATGATAATATAAAATAGTATAATCTTCACTAACACATCGTATATAGCTGGGGACTTGCAAGCAATCTTTTAATGTTCATAAACAATGTAAACTTCTTCTTTGTGCAATACAATTGAATGCTATAAACCTGAAGCTATTATAATGTTTGTTTTTTTTAACATGTACTGTATAACTATATTTGCTCCAACACATCAAGACACAATAAAATGTAAATAAAAATTTGCACCTATTTAACTTAGAGCGACATAAAGAAGTAAACACTTCTTGTACCAGTCACTCCAGGTCAAACTGTCAATTTTTAATTAGTGCAATAACCAAAAAAATAAATGAAAAAATCTGAATTATTATTAGGTACCTGTATATATTTTATTTTCAAAATTGGCATCTCTATCAGTAAGCATCATTCATTTAGCAATTTATCAATTAATATAACCAATTTTGGCATATACCTTACACATCACTGATGTACACAATGTGTACATGCTGTTTGGGCTAAATATAGCCAATTCGAAAACAAGAGTTATGGGCTGTGTGTACATCATAAACTAAATATACACGTCATTACCTACTGACGGTCAGAAGCTTGCCTGAAATATCCGTTGTATAGTAAGTTTTACATTATTTTAGATCTTTCTTTCTGGCAAAATGTAAGTGAACGATCCAATGTTTTGTTGAACCTTGCTCTATATCCATGTGCAGAGCAAGATACTGACATTATACACAATATAAGCACAAAAACAAAGGAATAAAGTAAACTGCCACCTGCCACCCCTACTGGGGTGTGGCGGACATCTTTTGCCAACCACAAGATGGCCGCTGTGCGCTCACTCGGCTTCACTTTTCCAAGCGGATGCCGCCTCCACCCTATTATACCTCTATGAGCGATCCTATTGGTCTAGGCTGGGCAGTCCCGTTTACACCCAACCCCTATCACTCATATATCCACCCAACCCATATTTGAAGCTATCCAGCATAATCGATTTAATTATGGTGTTCGGTAGCTTGTTCCACTCAGCCACTACTTTATTTCCAAATCAATGTTTACCCATCTCGCGCCTAAATCTAAATTTATATAATTTAAAACCATTGCTACGAATTTGCCTCTGCTTGGATAGTTTGAGTGCCTTTGTTATATCACCTTTGTTTAGCCCTGACTTCCATTTATACACCTCGATCATATCGCCCTCACTCTACGTCTCTCGAGGGAGTGCAAATTAAGATGCTTTAATCTGTCTCTGTACTCAAAGTTCCTAATGCCCGGGATTAGTCTTGTCATCGTCTCTGAATTCTTTCTAGGGATTCTATATCCATTCTTGAGTACGGTGACCAGAACTAAACCGCGTAATCCAAGTGAAATCTCACAAGCACAACATATTGTTTTGGGATAACCTCTCTAGCCTTGTGAGTAACACTCCTCTTTATGAACCCAAGTACTTTGGAAGCCGTGTTTCGAGCAATAACGCATTGTTGTCTTGGTTTAAGATCCTACTTATCATTACTCCTAAATCTTCCTCAGAGTCAGATTTCTCTATAACATGGTTTCTCTGTTTACATCTCCTAGACTAAGTACTTTACATTTGTCCACATTAAATTTCATCTGCCATTTCTCGGACCATGCGGAATATTTGCTTAGATCTTCCTATAGTTTTGCGGAGTCCTCGTCAGATTTAAGTACCTCTCGCAGTATATCCCCAAAGCAGATGAGAGCAAAACTAAATGTAAAGTATGTGGGCAAACATATGGCCACACACTCGAACACTACGTTCTGGACTGTGTGAAGATAGAACCTTTTTAGGGACAGGTTCAATCACACTGTGTGTGAAATGGCACAACACTTTATCTCTAACGGCAAGATGGCTGACACATTAAGATTCTATCTACTCTTTTGCACAAAGTAGCTATATCATTTCCCTTGTATAGAACCAAACACACAATGTGCTCAAATACCTCTCACGCAAATGTGAATGACAAAGTGTGTGGCCAGGCCCGTGGTGGGTCTGGCCACACACACACTACTTCTCCACCCACCACACCTCCACTCACCACACCTCCACCCACCACACCTCCACCCACCACGTCTCCACCCACCACACTTCCACCTGCCACACCTTCACCTACCACACCTCACCTCCACCCACAACACCTCCACCCACAATACCTCCACCACCCATTATACCACCGCCACCCACCACAACCTCCACCCCACACCTTCGCCCACCCCATCTTCACCCACCCCATCTTCACCCACCACACCTCCACCCACCACACCTCCACCCACCACACTACCACCAAATTTACCTACACCTACAACTATTACTACTACTCCTTTGCTGTCACTCGGAATCGAGTAAGACGATTATCCAGCTATGATACAATGATATAAGTTATTAAGGATGTCACCTTCATTGGTGAGATTTGATGTGACTAAAGAAGCCGATACGGGAACGGCAGAGTCGATCTCAAAAGTTGCACATGTGGGGGGCTGCATCTACAGTCGTGCGGAAGGGGCGGCGGTAGGGTCTTTCCGACATTGGCGCTTGTTTGCCTCGTTATGCAGTCGGGATAACTCGAAAGTATTGACAACTTCTTGTATGGTGCTTCTCCAAGCGTTACGGTGTGGAGTATCGTCTCCCATGTGGAGGGGGTCTATTTGGCACTTTTTCAGGTTTGTCTTAAAAATAACCTTGTACCTCTTCAGTTGCCCGCCAGCATTACTTTTACTATTCGTTAAGTGACTGTAAAGTAGCTGCTTGGGCAGTCTACTGTCGTCCATGCGGGTAACATGGCCAGTTCAGCGTAGTTGTTCGTGGATAACGGTAGCCTCGATGCTCCTACAGTTGGTGTCAGCAAGAATACTGGCATTTGTTCTCTTGTCTTCCCAGCGAACTCGGAGGATGGAACGTAGGCTACGTTGGTGAAAGTTTTCAAGTGCCTTGATGTGCCTCCTGTATGTGACCCATGTCACGCTGCTATATAGCAGGGTGGGGAGGTCCACTGCTCAATATACGTGTAACTTTGTAGAAAATTTCAGGTCCCTACAGCTGAAGACACGGTTTCGGAGTCTGCCAAAGGCTTGGGATGCATATCTCACCTATACCCACCACACCTTCATCCACCACACCTGCACCCAACACACTTCCGTCCACCACACCTCCACCCACCTCTCCTACACGCATCACACCTCAACCCACCTCACCTATACCCACAGCACCTACATCCACCACACCTCCACCTGTCAGTTTCTCCTGAACCCATTAAGGTGAGTCATTCAGGTAACACAACCGAGATAATTTTTCTTCTTCCCTACTTTTGATAGCCTTAATCATCTTCCCCCCCTCTGTCTCTCTTTTTTATCTCTCTCTCTCTCTCTCTCTCTCTCTCTCTCTCTCTCTCTCTCTCTCTCTCTCTCTTTCACCTGTAATTTTCATTTTTCAACAATCATCCAGAACAAAACAGTACCGTCTCCCCTCACTCATAGTTTGCTACATTGTATTAAGCGTCTTACCGTCACGAAACATCTCATATGATGTGTATGTGTGTGTGTGTGTGCACACAGGGTGGTGCAATGCATCTAGTGGGGCAGTCTTATGGCATTAGAGTGCAAGCACTGCTTACTTCCACTCACTTTCAGCTACCGCCGCTGGCTAGCCCTCGTGGGGAACAGGACTTGCATACGTCCTCGCCTGCCAGTACACAGCCTCTTCACTATCAAAAGTCATGCTATATCTCCTCATAGCAATACACGGTAACTGGGTGCCTCGTGGGCGCACACCAACCACTGCACTCTCTCTTGGGGAATAACCTTAATAGGTACAAGGCTACGGGAGTAGACCTCGAACGAAAAACCTGCTGTGGAACCCGTTATCAGGTAGATATTCTTACAAACCTCCAGTAAGACCCTAACGGTGGTATAGACGGAAGAGGTAACCAACATGGGAACCCAACGAAAACACCAGCGGATGAGGGCAATGCATGATGGACAGGCTACTAAGGCGAAAACCAACAAACTGGGCTTTCGGCAGTCCATTGCAAATCTCTCTCTTCCCAGTCGTTGCAACACTTGCACCATTGGATCAGGAAAAGGGAGAGCCAAGATGTGTGGTTGCAGCCTGCGCTCCTGCCTCACCACCTAAATCAACTCACGCACAACCATCACCCAGCTTATCATAATTCTCATCATCATGAAAACCCATATACCCTCAAAAGTCCTATGGCGACTGACGATTGGCAACGGGGACAGGCAGAAATGACTGTTGGGAGTCTTTAGCCACAATTCTGTACATGGGCGGCATAGATAAGATGGTCGTTTATGCACTAGGATCTAGGTAGCAGTACAATCTGGTCCTATCTGTGCAATTAAGTAGCCCTTTCGAGGCGCCACTCTGCTCACTCAACATGGGGAAGGGGCTATAAAAGGTACCCTAAGCATAGTCTGCCTAAAGAACTATCCTGACCGGGCAACCGCACCCAATGAGGTCATCCTTATGCGGTCGAAAACACAATCATAATCACAGATAAAAAAAAAAAAAAATATGCAACTTCTTATGGTCGCTGCATGGAATGTCAGAACCCTTCTGGATACTGCCATAAATGAACGTCCTGAAGGAACTGGCGAGTTATAACATCTACATAGCAGCCATTAGTGAGTCCCTGCTACCAGACGAGGGTCGACCCACAGAGGAGAGGTCTGGTATACTTTCTTCTGGATGGGTAATCCGGCTGCAGAGAGAAACTGTATCTCTGGCGTTGGCCTTGCCATCCACCAATGCAATTTTAATAGGCTAACTGAAATGCCTGTTGAGATCAACGAGCGCCTCATGACTCTTCGAGTCCCACCGAATCACTCACGTCATGCCTTCTTCATAAGGGCATACGCCCGAACACTAGATGCAGAGGATGTTACTTCACGTCGCCCCAAAACGGCGAAGTCAACAAGCCTCCAAATTAGGTTTTAACACTAAGTTTGTGGAAGATCCAGCAGTAACACAAGCTTTCAGAGAGCAACTCGAACATGGGCAGATAAACAACCCGACAACAAATAACCCAAATCCCAGTGCTGTATGGGATGTTCTAGACACTGTCATAACAAAAACCTGCAGAGAAACCCTCGGTCAGATCGAAAGAATACACCAGATCTCGTTTGACGAAAATATCCCGGAAATCGACGTACTCGTCGATGATAACCGTGCTGCTTAAACTGACTGGCAGAACAACCCTCAGTTTCGGAGCAAAGCTGATACCTTCCACAAGAAGAAATCGTCAGCCCAGTGCAAACTTCAGAGTCTAAAGAATGACTTGCTTTAAAGTAAAACATGTAAAACGCAAAAACTTGCATATCAACATAAGATGCACGGAGTTTTCAATTCCGATAAAACATTTTAAGGGACAATCATTCATAGTGCAGCTCCCTTCCGGTCATCCAGTGGTAATTCCTCAATCAAACACGAAGAAGGCATCCTTCAGTGCTGTAAAGAGCACTACCATTTGCTGCTCAACCGAAACACCGGTGTGAATATCTTGACTACCCAGCAGGTCCCTCAGCATCCAGAGCTGACCCACCTCAGCTATCCTCAGGACCTGATGGAATCATAGCCAAGATGAATAAAGCAGGAGGACCTCTGCTTGCCAGTCATCTCTACTCTCTCCTGGAGAATATATAGGAAAAGGAGGTAATCCCCCAAGCTCATAAAGGCGATTCCATTGTCAAAATTTATAAGAACAAGGGAGACCGGTCGGACTGTGGCAACTACCGCGGGATGTCGCTGCTGTCCGTAGCTGGCAATATTATTGCCTGAGCCATCCTGAACAGACTTCTTCCTGAGGCGGAAAACATCCTCCCAGATTCTCAATGTGGCTTTAGACCCTCATGTGGCACCACTAACATAATCTTTGCTGCCCGCTAGATACAGAAAAAGTGAAGAGAACAGCGTCATGACCTGTACATGGCCTTCATCGACGTAACCAAGGCCTTCGACTTGGTTAACAGGGAAACCCTCTGACGGATCCTCAGCTATTTTACCTGCCCACCAAAATTCATCACTGTTGCGAGGCAACTCCACGATGTCATAAACGGTTGTGTCCTGCACAATGGCACCCAGTCTGGGTTCTTCCCCATCCAAACGGGGGTAAAACAAGGGTGTGTACTGGCACCAACTCTCTTTTCCATTTTCTTAGCTGCCTTGTTTAATCCTGCCAGTGGCAATTTAACCAGCTGGGTGGACACCCAGTACCGGGTGATGGGACTTTTGAACTTAAGACGACTCCAGGAAGGAACAAAGATGTCAGCGGCTTCCATCAGTGAACTTCAGTAGGCAAACGATCTCAACCTCATCACTCACACTGAATGCAACATCTAGGAGATCCTCAATTCCTATGCAGATGCAGATGCACATTTCGGCCATGAGGCGAATGGACGTAAGACTATGATTCTCTTTCAGCCTGCCCCTGGTTCAGACACACTTCCACCATCCATCGAACTTGACGGTACTACCCTCTCTAATATTATCCACTTCCAGTGCCTTGGCTCCCACCTGTCCTCCACCGTGGACATCGATAAAGAGATTTAACATTGGATCAAATGTGAATCTTAAGCCTTTGGTAGACTTTGTACTTGTGTCTTCATCTGTAGGGAGCTGATATTATCTTCAAGTTTTCCCGTGTATTGAGCAGTGGCCCTCCTCACCCCGTTGTATGGCAGCCAGACATGGGTCACTTGAAAACTGTCACCAACGTAGTCTACGTTCCATCCTCCGAGTTCGCTGGCTTTGTTATCCGCATTAACGACAGTAGACTGCCAAAAAAGTTACTTTACAGTCGCCTGATGAATGGTAAATGTAGTGCTGGTGGATAACGGAAAAGGTATAAGGATAGGCTTAAGACAAGCCTGAAAAAGAACCAAATCGACCCTCTTCACCTGGGGTACGATCATCCCACACAGTAACGCTTGGAATAGCACCCTGGCTGGGTCTCTAGAGGGGGCAGTTCAAAGGATATCGAAGTCTTTAAACTGCTAGGGGAATATATGGGCACGGGGGTGGGGCAAACTGCAGTGGGAGCGGGTAAACAAAGTAAAAGATTACAGGGAAATAGTGTTAGGAATGAAGACAAAACTAAATTAAACAGGGAGTTTAAAACTAAACGCGGTAAAGGGAGGACTCAGAACACGACTAACTTAAATGTCTACTACGCGAACAGTAGAAGTATGAGAAACAAAATGGATGATATTAGGGCCTTGGTATGTACCGAAAAAATCGATATAATAGCATTCACTGAAACATGGATCAACCTAGACTCACGTGAGTTACCGGTCGAATACCAAATTGCGGGTTACCAACTGTTCCATACCGATAGGCAGACCAGGAAAGGAGGCGGAGTAGCAATCTATGTTAGGGATAATCTGAAGTGTGAAATAAATACAGAAATAAAAACTGAGCGGAATACAGAAACAATTTGGATAGAATTAAGCGACGGTAGGAAAAAATTAATCACAGGAGTAATATATAGACCTCCCAATCTTGATAGAGTCAATGAGCGACTTATCTGGGATGAAATGCGCAGGGCTTCCATACACAACAAAGTCTGTATAGTAGGCAACTTTAACCTTGGCCAAATAGATTGGACTGACCTTACGGGTAATTCAGAATAAGAGGATTTTCTCGAGACGATCCAGGACTGTTTCCTAAGTCAACATATAACCGAACCCACACGGGGTAATAATATACTCAATTTAGTTCTGTTGAACAGAGAAAACCTCATTAGCCATGTCGAGGTAGGGAACGAACTTGCAAACAGCGATCACAAGGAAATTAGATTCCAGTTAGATTTTCAGGGCAGACGTAAGGAAAATTCCACTAACTTACCAGATTTCAGAAGGGCAAACTTTGACAGTTCAAAGAGGCAGCTGAGAGAGGGGGTGTCGCTCTTGGCCGTGAACCTGACAGATGACTCGGACCTGATAACGAGATCTGAGATTGCCGAGTTCCACGACAATTTATATAATGAGTTACTTAATGCACAAAGGCAGAACATACCATACAAAAATCTCAGATCAGACAACAATGACCTTAAATGGAGAAATAATTATTTAAAGAACATCATTGGCCAAAGGAAGGCTATAGGTAGAAGGATAAAGCTTGGCGAAATTTACCTCCAGGATTATTATAAGATATTGGAGATTAGGGTTAAAACCAAGATAAGGAAAGCCAAGAGGAATAATAAGGTAAGGATAGCAAGGGAGGCGAAGACAAACCCCAAAGGATTCTACCAAATGTATCAAACTAAAACACGAGAAAAGATTGGACCAATACGGTCAGATACCGGCGAGCTAACTGATAACGACGGAGAAATAAGCAATAATTTGAATAAATATTTTTCAACAGTTTTCACCAC
This sequence comes from Homarus americanus, assembly GCF_018991925.1. Classification (NCBI taxonomy): domain Eukaryota; kingdom Metazoa; phylum Arthropoda; class Malacostraca; order Decapoda; family Nephropidae; genus Homarus; species Homarus americanus. The sequence goes on along the minus strand of NW_024713129.1, from coordinate 30,645,039 downwards.
CGAAAATTTAAACATGATACCCGAGGCACCGACTCTATTCAGAGATAGAGAAGAAAACAAATTAAGCGAGATAGTAGTGACTAGTAACGATGTTAGTAAGCAAACAGACAAACTAAAGCCTAATAAGTCACCTGGTCCCGATGAGATATTTGCCAGAGTATTAAAGGAATGTAAGGAAGAGCTTAGTATGCCCTTAGCAAAGTTGTTTAACATGTCCTTAAAAACAGGTGTAGTACCAGAATCCTGGAGGATAGCGAATGTAATACCGATTTTTAAGAAGGGGGATAGATCACTATCCTCTAACTACCTCCCAATCAGTCTAACATCAATAGTAGGTAAATTACTAGAATCAATTATTTCAAACTCTATTCGAAACCACCTGGAGAAGCACAAGTTGATCAATGATTCCCAACATGGCTTCACAAGCGGGCGTTCATGTCTAACTAATCTATTAACATTCTTTTCATCAGTTTTCGAATCGGTGGACGAGGGGCACAATTATGATGTGGTATATCTCGACTTTAGCAAAGCCTTCGACAGAGTCCCCCCCCACGAAAGACTAATTAGAAAGGTAGAAGCACATGGCATCAAAGGTAATAACCATAAATGGATTAGGGCGTGGTTACAGGACAGGAAACAGCGAGTGAGCATTAATGGCACTAAGTCCCATCGGAGCAACGTCACAAGTGGAGTCCCCAAGGCTCGGTACTTGGACCATTATTATTTATTATATACATAAACGACATAGATATCGGCATAGATAGCAACATAAGCAAATTTGCTGATGACACTAAAATAGGACGTGTTATTAAATCGGCGAGGGACTCCGCAAAACTACAGGAAGATCTAAACAAATTTTTCGAATGGTCTGAAAAATGGCAGATGAAATTCAATGTAGACAAATGTAAAGTACTCAGTATAGGAGATGTAAACAGGGAAACCAGATGCCAGATGAACAACGATGCCATAGAGAAATCTGACTGCGAGAGAGGTTTAGGAGTAATGATAAGTAGGAACCTTAAGCCAAGTAAACATAGAGTTTTTGCTCGTAACAAGGCTAATAAAGTACTTGGGTTCATACAAAGGAGTGTTAGTTACAAGACTAGCTAGGTCATCCTAAAACTGTATCTTGTTCTTGTGAGACCACACCTGGATTACGCAGTTCAGTTCTGGTCACAGTATTACAGAATGGATATAGACTCATTGGAAAGAATTCAGAGGTGAAAGACAAGACTAATCCCGGGCATTAGGAACCTTGAGTATAGAGACAGGATAAAGCATCTTAATTTGCACTCCCTCGAGAGACGTAGAGCGAGGGGCGACCTGATAGAGGTGTATAAGTGGAAGTCAGGGCTAAACAAAGGGGGCATAACAAAGGTATTCAAACTATCCAACCAGGAGCGAACTCGTAACAATGGTTTTAAATTAGACAATTTAGATTTAGGCGTGAAATAGGTAAACACTGGTTTGGAAACAGAGTAGTGGATGAATCGAACAAGTTACCAAATATCATCATTAACTCGAATACGCTGAATAGCTTCAAACATAGGTTGGATGCTTATATGAGCAATAGGGGTTGGGTGTAAACGGGACTGCTCAGTATGGGCCAATAGGCCCGCTGCAGTTTCCTCCAGTCTTATGTTCTTATGTTCTTTTTAGAAGGTATCAACACTTTCGAGTTAGCACGACTGCATATCGAGGCAGACAAGCGTAAGCGCCGCAATAGACGCTCCACCAGTACTAGACGTAACCTCCACACATGCAACATCTGTGGACAGTCCTGCTTTTCCCGTATCGGCCTCTCGAGTTGACTCAGAGCTCACCAACGAAGGTGACATCATTAATTACTCATATCATTGTATCATAGCTGGATGATCGTCATACTCGATTCCGTGTAACAGCAAAGTACTAGTAAGAAGTGTGATTGTGGGGGGGTGGGGGGGGGACACGTCAGGGATACAGGCTACAGTAAAGGTCTACACTGAACTATTATTCTTATATTTATGTATATAAAAAATAGAAGGTATCAACACTTTCGAGTTAGCACGACTGCATATCGAGGCAGACAAGCGCAAGCGCAATAGACGCTCCACCAGCACTAGACGTAACCTCCACACATGCAACATCTGTGGACAGTCCTGCTTTTCCTGCACGGCCTCGAAGTTGACTCCAGAGCTCACCAACGAAGGTGACATCATTAATTACTCATATCATTGTATCATAGCTGGATGATCGTCATACTCGATTCCGTGTAACAGCAAAGTACTGGTAAGTGATTGTGGGGGTGGGGGGACACGTCAGGGATACAGGCTACAGTAAAGGTCTACACTGAACTATTATTCTTATATTTATGTATATAAAAAAATAAATATACATGATGGATATAAAGATAGAGTTTATACATTATATGTGCCTGAGTGTTTCCTATACACCTGGTGGACCGTTATGATACAACTCACTGTATACTAAGTTTTGTGTGCAGAAGAAGGCAGCCTGGCCGACACTGTACTCAACCACCTTCACTTCCCTAACTGTAAAGTTAGGTTCCCATTTATACCTGAGTGGACTTGGAGTGCTAGGACGAACCAGCTACCTTTAGGGCAGGAGAGATATCACCCTCCCCCCCTACCCACATACACATACACACACATGCACACACACAGCTTTATCGAACATTATATATCAATCACGAATGCAAGTTTTAATGATAATCTCTTATATAGAGACAAACTGGACCATACAGTTGACCTAAACTTTATATTGAACAAAACGTGCGACTCTTCCATCACAAACTTAATTAATTTTAAATGAAAAGACAAAAATGAAAGTGGTGCTTTTTTTTTCATTTTAAACACTCGTGTATTAATTTTAGTAGCATGTTTGATATATTAAGTGTTGGAGGCAGAATTTTCTTTTTTTCTTTTCTAAATATAAATGTGGTTTATTGTATATTCTATAAAATATTCCTATGAAAAAGCTAGAAAATATTTAATGGGTGATAATGATCTCTCTCTCTCTCTCTCTAATCCTTACAGCTCACGCTACTGACTATTCTGACTCCACATACGCTCAGGAGAGTACTGCTGGGTTTCTCGTCCTTCCTATGTGTGCGTGTGCGGGGCATTGTGCGTGCGTGTGTGTGTGTGTGTGTGTGTGTGTGTGTGTGTGTGTGTGTGTGTGTGTGTGTGTGTGTGTGTGTGTACAGTTAACAGGTGGTCGGGATAATGAGAAGGACTTTCTCCACAAATATTTTCAACATTTTCTCTCCCTCTCTCTCTCTCTCCCTCTCTTTTTGTCCCTCTCCTCATTCGTGTAGTGACCACCAGGATGGAGCAAGTTTGGGAATTCCATCTATATTTACTGTTGAAGGAGGAGAGGAGTGGCTGGTCCTGCCTCCTTCCCTCAGCACACGACCATTACGCTGCCCCTATGAGGACCTTGGGGGGCCTTGGAGGGTCTTGGGTGGCTTTTGTGCGTCTTGGTAGGTCTTGGAGAGTCTTGTTGGTTCTTGAAGGGTCACGGAGGGTCACGGAGGGTCTTCGAGTGTCTTGGAGAGTCTTGGTTGGTTTTGGTTGGGCTTGTAGCGTCTTGATATTTCTTATTAGGTATTAGAGGGTTTTGGCCAGGGAGAGTCTTAGAGGGTCATGGAGAGCTCTTGGTGTATCATCAAGGGTCTTAGTGATTCCTGGTGGGTCTTGGAGGAACCTGGGGGTCTTGGACTGTCTTGGTGGGTCTTGGGGTGTCTTGGAGAGTCTTGGCGGGTCTTGTAGGGTCTTGTAGGGTCTTGAAGGATCCTAAATAGTTTTGGTAGTGTCTTGGTGGGTCTTAGATAGTTTATTGAGGTGTTGGACGGTCTTGGTGGGTCTTGGTGGGTCTTGGAGGGCATTGTATATTTTTTTTAGGTCTTGGGGGGTTTTGGTGGGATATGGAGGGTTAACGGGATGGAAAGAAGGTGAGGTCCTTTCGGATGTGTTGATGGTAAGTGGGTGGGAGGAAGAGTTGGAGGGTGGGAGGGAAGATAGGGAGCAGTGAGGGAGAGTCCTTCAGGATATGAGGAGATGAAGAGAGGAAGGAAGTGAAAGTGGGAGGGAGGAAAGGTGAGGGTGGGAGAGAAGGAATGGTGGTAAGAGGGGAAGTAGGAGGGAAGGAGGGAACAAAGGAGAAAGGAAGTGAACAATGGAAAGAGTAGCAGAGGGAGAGAGGGATGGGGGGAGGGAGGGAAGAAGATAAGCAGGAGGGAGGTAGATAAGGAAGGAGGGAGAGAGAGTAGAAAGTGAAAAGTGGTTGGAATGGACTGAGAGTAGGAGAAAAAGATGGAAGTAAGAAGGGGAGGTGAAAGGGAGTGAGTAGTAAGGAAAAATATGAAGACGATTAATGGATGGATAGATGGCTGGAGAGAGAGAGAGAGAGAATAAAACAGAATGAGAATGGAAACGATATAGTAAAATTTGAGAGGTTATAGCCGACAGCCGAGAGCCGAGAGTCGAGAGCCGGGGTCGAGAGCCGAGAGTCGTGAGCCGAGATTCGAGAGCCGGGGGTCGTGAACCGAGAGTCGTGAGCTGAGAATCGAGAATGGAATGCTGAGAGCCGAGAGCCAAAAGTGGAAAACCGAAAGCCGAGAGCCGAGGGTGGAGAGGCGGTGGTCGAGAGCCGAGAGTCGTGAGACATGAGCCGAGAGTGGAATGCTGAGAGCCGAGAGCCGGTGGTCGAGAGCCGAAAGCCGAGTGTGGAAAGCTGAGAGCCGAGAGGGTCCCGACAGTCAACATAACCCGACTCCGAGCACTTCAGTATAATCTCTCGGAGCCAAACACCTGGTGGGGGGAGGAAGGAAGGAGAGGGGAAAGGGAGGGAAGGAGAGTGAGAGGAAGAGGGGAAGGAAAGGGGAGAGAAAAGAAAGACGAAGGAACAAAAAGAATGGGATGGGAGTATGGAGGAAGGGTGGATAACAAGGATTGAGGGATAGAGGGAGAGGAAGAAGGAGGATGGGGAAGGAAGAAAGAGAGAAAAAGGAGAGAGGGGGTGAATGAGAAAAGAGAAAAATTATAGATACAATATAAAAAGGAAGAAAGACAGGTGGTGGGAGAAAAGAGAGGGTGGAGAGGTCTAGAAACATGGGAGGATGAGGAAGGGGAGGAGGGAAAGGGGAGTTTTTTTTAGTTTAACAAATTTATTGACAAAGCTTAAAGGACAGTTTTCCTATTCTGAGTAATTCAGTCAGGTCTTGACAATGAGGGTGGTATCACTTCTCACTGCCACGCAGGTTCATACACAAAGAAATAGATCATATTCATTAACAGCTATATATAGGTCAGAGCCATGTGGGTGATATCACTGTTCACTGCCATGCAGGACAAAGGTTCGTACACAAAGAAATACAACATATTCATTAGCAGTATATATAGGTCAGAGCCATGTGGGTGATATCACTGTTCACTGCCATGCAGGACAGTGGTTCATATACATTGGACGTCATATTCTAATTGAAGACCAATCAGTGTGGGCTAGCAAATTTGGGTTAAACAGCAAGAATGGCCTCAAGCACCCCCGATTCAATGTAGTAATTACAAAGTTCATGATACAATAAGCCAAGTCGCCTGAAGTCTTTCACACTGTCACATTCAATAATATAGTGTTCAAGTGTATGCTTTAAAGGTTTATCACAAAGTTTACATGCTGAGTGTTCCTGTATGGGTACAGCGTTACTAACTTGCCAGATGTGTCTGTATCCTAGCCTAATTCTGGCCACAACTATATCACATTGTCTGGTTCTGGCCATACCGGTACCTCTTGTCACAAAATTTGTCATATTTATTAATGCTACAACTGCAGGTCTTTGTACATTTCTCAGTTCTTCTAGATAAGAGTTCATGATTCTGACTTGAATGTTTTTAAGTACAGCATTGGACAGGCCAGGGGAAGGAACGAGAGGTAAAAAGGGAAAGAACGATGGAGGGAGGTAGGGAAGGAAGGAGGTTAGAAAGTAGAGAGAGAGAGAGAGGGGTTAAAAGGGAGCAGAAGGGAAGGAATGAAAGACGGAGGGAATACGGAAGGAAAGAGGTACGGAATAAGGAAGGATAAAGGGGGGGTGGAGCGAGGAAAGGAAGGTGGGAGGGATAGAAGTCAGAAAGGAGGGCGAGGAAGAGTGAGGGAGAGAGGGAGGGAGGGATTGAGGGAGAGATTGAGGGAGAGAAGGAAGGAAGGAGAGATAATCTAGGATCTCACCTTCATAAACATTATCAAGGAAATGTGTTTAAAGTTTAAATCCTCTTGTGTTTGGCCGCGTCGGTTGAGTGCATTATTTACTGTGAGGGGGAGGTGTGTTTATGCATGCATGTATGTATGTATGTATGTATGTATGTATGTATGTATGTATGTATGTATGTATATGTATGTATGTATGTATGTATGTATGTATGTATGTATGTATATGTATGTATGTACGTACGTAAGTATGTATGTATGTATGTATGTATGTATGCATGTATATACGTATGTATGCATGCATGCATGCATGTATGTATGTATGTATGTATGTATGTATGTATGTATGTATGTATGTATGTATGTATGTATGTATGTATGTATGTATGTATGTAATAATAATAATAATAAACGGTTTATTGAAAAAGTTTGCAGCCCGAAGGCTGAAAATATACATTGGACTTAAATGACTTATTTCTTACATTGGTGGTTTAACAAAAGCCTTCATTAGAGAAAGGAGGAGGAACATACAGTGAACATACAGATTAATGTTTACACACGTAGGTCATGTGAGCTGAGGTGTTGAACAGCAGACACGTAGTGTAGTAACTCCCTCACACATGGCGTTATGAGGGGCATCACGTGTTGGAGTACTAGTTCCCTCACAGGTGGTGTTATGAGGGGCTTGACGTGGTGTAGTAATTCCCTCACAGATGGTGTTACGAGGGGCCTGATGATGTAGTAGTTCCATCACAGATGGTGTATGAGGAGCCTCATGATGTAGTAATTCCCTCACAGATGGTGTTATGAGGGGCCTGATGTGGTGTAGTAATTCCCTCACAAATGGTGTATGAGGGGCCTGATGTGGTGTAGTAATTCCCTCTCAGATGGTGATATGAGGGGCATCACGTGGTGTAGTAATTCGCTCGCAGATGGTGTTATGATGCCGTAGCAACTCATTCACTACGTGGTGTCGTAGCATCATGGGGACACCAGAACTTCACTCACTCAAGTGGGTGATGTGTGGTCCCAGGCCTCCCTATCGTGGAGTTTCAGGGGAATTATCACTGGGTACCTGGGACCTCACTGTGTGAAGGTTAGCTTGACTCAGACTCAACTGCCGAGTTGTTTTTCACTGACTTAAGCACTACTCACCACTATTCAACACTGGTTCCATTCCTTTCCCAAATGAAAAAGTAACTTCTGGAGAGAACTTGTTGATATTCCGGTGGGGAGGAGGGTTCAGGGGAGGGAGTTGGTATGGGCCAGCATAACAGTTGACGTGGCTGCTGCTGAGCAGCGCCAGGTGCGTCTGACCTGCCTTGACCCGTCGGTGGTCAAGGATGAAGTGTATGTATGTATGTACTACCGCCTGGGAAGATATTGGAAGCATAATGTGTTGTCTCATGGTAGACCCTGCTGCTATATGGCATCACGAAAATTGTGACCAAGTCCCAGGTTGCTGATCTATCTTTCTGCCTCATTTACACACAATTGCAGGGTCTCAACTGTCTCTCTTACTACTGACAACACCACAAATAAAACCGTACTCATTCTTGATCCGTTTTATTCATTCTATTTTATTCTCCTATCTCAGTTGATATTAATACTGAAGCGGGGCCTTCTCGGATGGGTCCCACTGGTCGGGAAGGTTGTGGACCCCAGGGCCGACCTGATCATCATCAAGCTGCTGGGGCCTCAACTGACGCCACCGCGGTTGCTGGAGGATCGGCTTTTTTCACACTTCATTTTTCCAACATTTGCGGACTGAGATCCAATTTTTCTTCTGTGGAGCACCATCTATCACCCTCTTCCCCCGACCTGTTACTACTTTCCGAACTTCAACTGACCAAAGCAGCTTCACCCAAACCTTTTCAAGTCTCTAACTACAACCTTTATACCTACTTCCGTGTATGCGCCTACTGCAACACACGTACACCTATAGCCCGACTCACGGATCTTGAATCTCCCCTTTATGATGTCATCTGGCTCAAAATATCTCTACCTACTGTGACTATTTTTCTTTGTTTCCTATACTGTTCTCCCAACTCTACCAGCTATTTCGAACTCTTTGACTATCTCACTTCTTGCCATGAGTCGTTGCTATCCACACACCCCAACACCGAGATCCTCTACCTAGGGGATTTCAATGTACATCACAGAGAGTGGCTTGGCTCTGCAAGGGATGACCCAAGTGGAGCTGAGGCACTCTCTTTTTCCTTACTTAATGATTTGGAACAAATAATCAAACACCCTACACGCGTTCCTGTTCGACACGATCAACTCACTAACATTCTTGATCTTTGATTTACCTCTAACCCCTCACACTATTCATACTCAATTTTTGCCCCCTTTGGGTCTTCTGATCACAACCTTATTTCTATTAAATCAAACTGGGCACGACCACCTCCCCCACCCCCTTCTAAACGTCAACTATGGCACTATCGGAGGGCAAGCTGACAATCCTTGCGAGAATTCTTCACCGACTTTCCTTGGGATGAATGTTGCTTTTCCACTCGGGATGCCTCAGTATGTGCTGACAGCATTGCTGGGGTTATACAGGGCGGTATGAGTGCATTTATCCCATCTTCTACCAAAACTTTCACATTACAATCATGGTTTGATCGTTCCTGCTCTCTTGCTTGCAGGGTGAGAGATAGGGTATATCGAGCTATGAAACTATCTCCTTCTCCTATTACCCACACCTCTTTCATTACTTCTAGGAATCGTTGTAAGGCTATTCCTCGTAGGGCCAAGCGGAATTTTATTTAAAGAAAGACCGCTGTCCTGACTAATTCTTCCTTTAGTAAATCCTTCTGGTCCTTAATTAAAAACATCTGTAACAACTTCTGCACACCTTCTTTTCCTCCCCTCATCCGTCCCAATAACTCTATAGCCAACTCTCCCCCTGACAAAGCCAACCTCTTTGGCACCATATTCTCCTCTAATTCCACCTTAGACGATACCCACTCTATCCCTCCTACCCCTGCACCTCCTACTGAACCTATGCACTTTCCTATAATCTCCACTCGCAGGGTTGCCGGTGTGTTATCCAGGTTGGATGTGAGTAAGGCGCATAGACCGGACGAAATACCCCCTCGTGTTCTGAGGGAGTGTGCTGAAGCCCTGGCCCTTGTGCTTGCTCGCCTCTTTCGTCTTTGCCTCAAAACCAAAACTTTTCCTTCTTCTTGGAAGGATCCCTTGGTTCAGCCCATCCCGAAGAAGGGTGACCATTCTAATCCCTCTAACTATCGCCCCATTGCCCTAACTTCATCCCTCTCTAAGATTTTCGAAACTATCTTGAACTCCAATTTTCTCCGTCACCTTGAACGCCTTTCTCTTTTGTCGGATCACCAGTATGGCTTTCGCCAGGCGAGATCTACTGGTGATCTGCTCTCCTATTGCACCCATCTTTGGTCATCCTCTCTTAGGGATTATGGGGAACTTTTGTCGTGGCCCTCGACATCTCCAAAACATTTGACAGGGTATGGCACAAGTCTTTGCTATCTAAACTTCCCTCTTTTGGTTTCTCTCCCCCACTTTGTTCTCTCATCTCTAGCTTCTTTGAGAATCGATCCATGGCAGTTGTTGTCGAGGGATCGATTTCTCGCTCTTTCTCTACCAATAGTGGCCTCCCACAGGGTTCTGTTCTTTCACCAACTCTCTTCCTTCTTTTTATCAATGATTTACTTCACACTACAACTAATTCTATCCATTCTTACGCCGATGATTCTACTCTTCACTCTTCCTCACATTTTCCCCTTCCTCCTAACTCTCAAACTAGATCTGTTTCTAGAACTGATATCATTACTTCTATCAACGCGGATCTGTGCAGCATCTCTGAATGGGGAGATACAAACTTGGTTAAGTAGAATAGTAACAAAACTCAATATTTACCAATTACACTTTGTAAATTAAACGATCTCCCACCAATTACATTTCAGGACGCTATCATCCTCCCAAATTCTGAAATAAATATGTTAGGCCTCACCATTTAGTATAACTAAAGCTGCCTCCCGAAAGTTGGGAATGCTGTACAGATGCCGCAGCTATTTCACTCCTGAGCAGTTGCTCCAAGTATATAAAGGATTCATTCGTCCTAACTTGGAGTGCTGCTCTCATATCTGGGGTGGCTCTTCTTCTGTCCAACTATTAGATAGGGTGGAATCAAAGGCATTTCGTCTTATTAACTCTCCTCCTTTAGTCGACAATCTCTCTCCTCTTTCTCTTCGCCGCAATGTTGCTTCACTCTCTCTCTTTTACAGGTACTTTAACGGGCAATGTTCAGTGGATTTGGCATCCTGTGTTTTCCGGCAAGGCCGGGGGTTCGTAACACACGTCTTGTCTGCGGTGCCCACCATTTCTCTGTGGATGTCGGTCACACGAGAATAACCCGTTATAGTACCTCCTTCTTTCCTCACACAGCCAAACTGTGGAATGCTCTGCCTTCTTCTGTGTTTCCTTGCTCTTACAATGTCTCACTTTAAAAAGCTAGTTTTCCGGCATCTTCGTGGTGTACATTAATACAGTATAACCCTTTTTCTATATTTTCAATTTCTTTCCATTCTTTTTTTTTCGCCCTCCAGGCTCCTTTGTGGGTCGTTTGACCTGTGCCCGAGTGGGCTATTTCCCGTAAAAAAAAAAAAAAAACATGTAGGCATGCATGTAGGCATGGATGTATGTATGAATGTATGTATGTATGTATGTATGTAATAATAATAATAATAATAATTAACGGTTTATTGAAAAAATTCTGCAGCCCGAAGGTTGAAAATATACATTGGACATAAATGACTTATTACATACTTTGCTGGTTTAACAAAAGCCTTCATTAGAGAAAGGTAAAGGAACATACAGTGAACATACAGATTAATGTAGGTGTTGAACAGCAAACTCGAAGTGTAGTAACTCCCTCCCAGATGGTGTTAGGAGGAACTCAAGTGGTGTAGTAGTTCCCTCAGATGGTGTTATGAGGGACCTGGCGTGGTGTAGTAATTCCCTCGCAGATGGTGTTATGAGGGGCCTCACGTGGTGTAGTAATTCCCTCACAGATGGTGTTATGAGAGACCACGTGGTGTAGTACTTCCCTCACAGATGGTGTTATGAGGGACCTCACGTGGTGTAGTAATTACCTCACAGATGGTGTTATGAGGGGCCTCACGTGGTGTAGTAATTCCCTCGCAGATGGTGTTATGAGGGGCCTCACGTGGTGTAGTAATTCCCTCACAGATGGTGTTATGAGGGACCTGACGTGGTGTAGTAATTCCCTCACAGATGGTGCTATATGAGTGAAGTGTGGTCCCAGGCCTTCCTATCGTAGACGGATTAACACATCGCTGGTTGTTGTTGGGTCTCACCGGCCGTTATCACTGGGTACCTGGGACCTCACTGTGTGAAGGTTAACTTGGGTACGACTGTTACTGTTGAGTTGTTCTCACTGAGTTAAGCACTGTTCACCACTGTTAACCTCTGTTTAACACTGGTTCCATTCCTTTCCTAAATGAAATTGTAACTTCTGGTGAGAACTTGTTGATATTCCGGTGGGGAGGAGGGTTCAGGGGAGGGATTTGGTATGGGCCAACTTAACAGTTGACCTGGCTGCTTCGAGAAGAGCTCCAGAAACGTCTTGACCCTTCCGTGGTCAAGGATGTTGTGTGTGTGTGTGTGTGTGTGTGTGTGTGTGATAATAATAATAATAATAATAATAATAATAAACGGTTTATTAATAGAGTTGCAGCCGGTGGCTGAAAATATACAGACTTACATTTGATTTAGACATAGTGATATAATATGCATTTGTGTGTGTGTGTGTGTGTGTGAGTGTGTGTGTGTGTAATAATAATAATAATAATAATAATAATAATAATAATAATAATAATAATAATAATAATAATAATAATAATAATAATAATGATGATGATAATTAACGGTTAATTAAGATAACATGGCAGCCCGAAATCTGAAAATATAAAATGAACAGAGATGATAAGTTACATATAGTGAACTCGGGGAATGGGTCACTTGATTGACAACAGCTTTCAATACAAAAAATATAAGAAACAAAGAGTCAACATATAGATTAACTATAGAACTGGTACTGTGGGAGCTGGTCTTGTAAACACTCTTGTGACCTGATATTGGCGCCAATAAAGTTCTTCCCACTGTTTGGATGGCCGTCGTACCTAAGTGTTAATTCGATCCCTCACTACAGCTGCAGATGTTTAACACATCCACCACGTGGTCCGGGTAGGTCCTTCAACTCAAACAGGATATTGGACATGGTTCTTGTTCTCCATGAGATATAGTTTGGAGTTCATAGTTCCTCACCTGGGTGGAGTAGGGAATCCTCATTTCTCTCCTGGTGTAGTTTGAAGTCATTCTTGGCTTCTCATCCAGTGTCAGGTCCACGTCAGGTCAACATTGACCGCTAAGCACTGATTGTCACTCTAACAGTTGATTCTTTCTTTCGAGTTGAAATTGTCACTTTTGTACATCACTCGTGGGTTGATCGTCAATCTTTGCACTGTACTGTTGGTGGGAGGATGTTGATAAATCCAGATGGGGAGGAGGAAGGCCTGATAGACCAGGCTGGCAGCTGTCTCCATGGTCTAAAACACTACGGCCGCCTCAGCGGGGAGCGCCGTCAACTGCCGTCCTCACCCCATGAAGGCTGAAGACGGTGTATGTGTGTGTGTGTGTGTAAGAGAGGGGGAATGTGATCACGCAAGGAATGAAGGGAAAAGGAGAAACAAGATTAGATAAACAAATTCGCAAAACGACAAGTAGAAAGGTTGAACGAGGAATTGGAAGATGCAAAGAAGATGAACATAGAATACAAATGAGGAGGCAAGGGAGGAGGAATAACGCATGTAGAGGGGAGAGTAAGAGGGTAGAGAGATAATATATGCATGACTGATGACAAGGTGAATATTAAGGGCTGCTGACACTGGGGAACATAGACAGACAGACAGGGACAGAGACACAGAGACAAACAGACAGTGGGACAAAAAGACAGACAAACAAAGAGACAGACAGACAGAGACAGGCTCATTTAGGTTCCCATTTACAGTTGGGTGGATTAAGAGTGCTTCATGATCGAACCAGTATCCTCAGGATGGGAAGCGAGTCCTGTATCCACACCTCCACCACACCCAAGTTTTGCCATTAACGCCACATAACAATCTCACGTAATCATGTCCTTCTCTAATAAATTATAATTATTCACACTTGGACAAAAAACTAGTTTAACAAGCTCTAAAAACCTTTAAAAATGTCCCAACTTGCGACGAAAAGTTTTATTACTTCAAACTAGAAAAGTTTCTCCTCGCACGTGACGTATTAAAGAAAACGGGATTTTTTTTAAGTAGTTGAATTATAGGAACGTAATCCTGTTTACCTGTGTGTGTTTGTAATGATTATGTATGGTCTCTCTCTCTCTCTCTCTCCCTCCTTTCCTCCCTTCCCTCCCTCCTCCCTTCCCTTCTTTCCCTCCCTTCCTCCGTCCTTCCCTACTCTCCCTCACCATCCTCCTTCACCACCATCTCTCACTCCCCAACCTCTCTCCCTTCCTTCCCACCTCACCCTTTCCCTCCCTTTCCCCCCTCTCTTCCCTCCTCCATCACCATACCTCCTTTCCTCACCACCTTCTCGCCCTTCTCACCTTCATCCTTACCTTCTTTCTCTCCTTCCACCTCCCTTCTTCCACCCCCACCTGGCCCCTGCTCCCTCATCTCCTTCCCTCCTTCTCCTCACCTCCCTCCCTCCCTCCCTCCCTCCCACATTCCTCGTCCCCCTTCTCTCTCTTCTCTCTCCCTCACCTCCCTTCTTCACCACCAGTCGCTCCCTTAACTTTCTCCCTTTTGACTTCCCTCCCTCCCTCTCTCCATCACTCACTCTTGCCTTTCCTCCTGCCTTCCCTTCCCTTCCCTTTCCTTCCTGTCATCTACCTAGAGTATTTGTTATAATCATAATCACACACACACACACACACACACACACACACACACACACACACACACACACACACCGGCTCCTACTACCACCTGAGATCCCTCGCCCGAGAATTGCTGATCTGCACCACAACCCCATCCAGTCCATACGAGCACAAACTGATCGCTATAAGAACAGCCCAGTCCCAACCATTGTAAAAATTATCAATAACTTGTAATCAACCAGTGTATTCACTCCCGGTCAATCTTACTTTTTGCACTGTCATTATGTTGAAATGCCCTGTAGTTTGAGCTTCTCCCCACCTTGTTATTATATATCATATTTGTATCACTTATGTTACTTGTATATTATTTGTAAATGAAGAGACCCATTCCCCAATTGTGTAACTGTATATTTTCAGCCGTCCGGCTGCCATGCTCTTTCAAAAAACCGTCAATTATTATTATTATTATTATTATTATTATTATTATTATTATTATTATTATTATTATTATTATTACACACACAAGATCACAACCCTGAACTAGAGCCTCACGTAGGAGTCATAATTCCGGGTTGTAATGTAGTTAACCACTGGACCATCCGTTTTGCTTGAGAAGTAACGGAGATTTATTGGGAGTTTTCGAGTGGGCTGGACTGTTGGGTGCCATAATAGGTCTGCTGGATACCATAGTATGTCTGCTGGATACCATATTTTTTGCTGAGTACCATAGTAGGTCTGCTGAGTGTCATAGCAGGTCTTCTTGATGTCATAGTAGGTTCCTGGGTACCAGAGTCGACTGCTGGGTACCATGGTAGGTCACTAGGTACCAGAATCGTCTGCAGGGTACGACAGGGGCCTCAGATTGATAGATAGATATATAGATAGATAGATAGATAGATAAATAGATAGACAGATAGATAGATAGAGAGAGAGAGAGAGAGAGAGAGAGAGAGAGAGAGAGAGAGAGAGAGAGAGAGAGCAATTGGACGCTCCATTGAGGACTTACGTCAATAAAACAGTCACATGATCTTATGAATAATGAGATGAAAAGAAACACAGACACTATTAGCACGCAAGTGTTTGATCCCACTTAGGTTATGGTGCTGAGGATATGGTGTTGAGGTTATGGTGTTGAGGTTATGGTGTTGAGGTTATGGTGTTGAGGTTATGGTGTTGAGGTTATGGTGCTGAGGTTATGGTGTTGAGGTTATGGTGCTGAGGTTATGGTGTTGAGGTTATGGTGCTGAGGTTATGGTGCTGATATTATAGTACTGAGACTATGGTGCTGAAGTTACAGTACTAAGGATAAGGCACTGAAATTTTGGTACTAAGGATAAGGCACTGAAATTTTGGTACTAAGGTTGTGGTGGTGAGGTTATGGTGGTAAGGTTATGGTGCTAAGGTCATGGTGCTGAGGTTATGGTGTGGAGGCTATGGTGCTGAGGTTATGGTGCTGAGGTTATGGTGCTGAGGTTATGGTGTGGAGGCTATGGTGCTGAGGTTATGGTGCTGAGGTTATGGTACGAAGGTTGTGGTGCTGAGGTTATGGTGCTGAGGTTATGGTCCTGAGGTTATGGCGCTGAGGTTATGGTCCTGAGGTTATGGCGCTGAGGTTATAACAGAGAATTCGAATTCCATTAACGTTAAATATTATTCTATCCAGTCTCTCTCTCTCTCTCTCTCTCTCTCTCTCTCTCTCTCTCTCTCTCTCTCTCTCACTATCTATCTATCAATCTATCTATCTCATACACACACGCATAAACCGATACGGGATCGGCAGGGTCGTTCACATCTAGTGCGGAAGAGGCGGTGGCGGCGATTATCCAGCGTTCGCGATTTTCTGCCTCGGATTGCAGTCGGACTAACTCAAAAGAATTGACACCTTCTCGTGTGGTGATCCTTCAAGCAATACGGTGTGGAGAAATTTTCTCCCAGGTGAGGGGGTCGATTTGGCATTTTTTCATGATTGTCTTAAGACTATCCTTATACGTTTAATATTCGTAAGGTGACTGTAAAGTAGCTGCTTTGGCAGTCTACTGTCGTCCATACAGGGAACATGGCCAGTCCAATGTACTTGTTCGTGGATAATGGTAGCCTCGATGCTCCTACACTTGGTGTCAGGGAGACTACTGGCATTTGTTTCCTTGTCTTTCTAGCGAACTCAGAGGGTGGAACATAGATAATGTTGGTGAAAGTTTTCAAGTTCCTTGAGGTGCCTCCTGTATGTGACCCATGTCTCGCTGCCATATAGTAGGGTGAGGAGGACCACTGCTGGATATACATGCAACTTTGAAGATAATTTAAACTCCCTACAGCTGAAGACACAGGTACCTAGTCTGCCAAAAGCTTAAGATGCACATCTGATCCAATATTGAATCTCTTCATCGGTGTCCGTGGTGGTGGAAAGGTGGGAGCCGAGATACTGAAAGTGGGTAACATTAGAGAGGGTAGTACCATTAAGCTGGATGGATGGTGGAGGTGTGACAGAACCAGGAGCAGGATGAAAGAGAATCTGAGTCTTATATACATTTACTTCAAGACCGAAGTGTGCATGCGCATCTGCTTAGGTGTTCAGGATCTCCTGTAGATAGCATTCAGTGTGAGCGACAAGGTCGTCTGCATGCTGAAGTCCAGTAAAGGACGCTGCTGACACTTTTGGTCCTACCTGGAATCGTCTTATGTTGAAAAGACCCTTCATCCAGTACTGACACTGGCATGAGTAAGGAAGGACGCCGAGAAAATGGAAAAGAGTTGGTGCCAGTACACATGCTTGTTTAACCCCGTTTGGATAGGAAAGAATTCAGACTGGGTGGCATTGCACAGGACACTACCGTTCATGGCGATGAATTTTGGTGGGCAGCCAAAACGGCTGAGGGTCCGCCAGAGAGCTTCCTTGTTGACTGAGTGGAAGGCCTTGGTTAGGACGATGAAGGCCATGTAAAGGTTACAGCCCATGTTCGAGCTGCTCTCTGAAAGCAAGGGTTACTGCTGGAACTTCCAGACGCTTAGCGTTAAAGACTCTTCTGGAAGTTTGTTGCCTTCGCAGTTTTGGGTCGACGTTTAGTGACAGTTTGGCTCTGATGAGCCGATGATCAGTGGTCTGAGCCACGCATGGCTCTGGTGATGAGGACAACACGGTGACCTCTCTCTCTGGTAATGATGTAGTCAATAAAATGCCAGTGTTTGGATCGTGGGTGTGACCACGACCCCTTGAACTTGTCGGCCTGCCTAAACAAGGTATCGGTGATAATGAGGTTGTGTGCAGCACTTGCTGAGAAGGAGTAGGCCATTGGAATATACACATGCCTAGTCAATTTCTCCCTATAATTCCATGCCATATGTCAGCATTTCTGCCAACTCTGGCATTGAAGTCACCTTGGAGCACAAAATTATCTTCTTTAGAGATAGAGGTTAACACTCTGTCATGGTCGGCATAAAAGGTCTCCTTGATGTCATCCTCTGCATCCAGTGCTGGGACATTTGCACTGATGAAAAAGCATGGCGTGAGTGATTCAATGGGACTCCGAGCGTCATGAGGTGCTCGTTGATCCCAACAGGCATTTTAGTTAGTCTATGTAGGTTGCATTGGCGGATGGCAAGGCCAACTCCATAAAGGCAGTTTCTCTCCACAGCAGGTAGAGAGAGCCACTGTTCGTGAGTCGACCCTCGTCTGGGAGCTGGGACTCACTAATAGCTACTACAGTATGTCGAAATTATACCTAGCCAGCTCTTTTGCCACAAGGGCGGTTCTTCTTTTAGGACGCTCATTTGTGTTAGTATTCAGAAGGGTCCTGATATTCCATGCAGCGACCATAAGAGGTTGTTATAGTTTGTTTTTCTTTTGATCTGTGATTATGATTGTGTTTTCGACGCTAAGGATGACTTACTGGGGGCCGTTGCCCAGTTTGGTTGGTTCTTTAGGCAGGCTATGTTTAGCACTCCTTCTCTAGCCCCCTCCACATGTAGGATGAGCAGAGTGGCTCCTCAAAAGGGCTGCTCAGTCGCATAGACAGGACCGGATAGCATTGCTGCCGAGATCCCAGTGCATAAACTATCATCTTATCTATTCCACCTATGTGTAGAGTTGTGACTAGAGGCTCAGTCGCCACAGGACTTTTGGGGGTATAGGGGTTTTGATGATGGCTGCATGTGAGTTAAATTTATGCGGTGAGGCAGGAGCACAGGCTGCAACCACACATCTTGACTCTCCCTTTTCCTGGTCTAGTAGTGCAAGTGTTGCATTGACTAGGTAGAGTTGCAATGGACTGTCAATAGCCCAATTTTGTTGGGTTTTGCCTTAGTAGCCTGTCCATCTTGCATTGCTTTCATCCTCCGGTGTAGTCGTTGGACTCCCGTGCTGGCCACCTCTTCCGCCTATACCGCCGTTGGGGTGTTATTGGAGCTCTGTAAGCGTATCTGACTGTTGCGGTTCTCTACTACAGATTTTTCGTTTGAAGCTTACTCCTGTAGCCTTGTACCTCTTAAGGTCAGTCCGCAAGGTTGGTAGGCGCCAGGATATGTCCACATGCTAGTGGGCTTATGCTCCATCCTTCTGTTTCCCACTGTTTCTTCGAGATCCCTTATTGGTCTAGCCTAGGCCCACGAGGCACCCAGTTACCGTATGTTGCCACAAGGAGGCACAGCAGGATTCTTGATGGTGAAGAAAGAGGCTGTGTATTGGCAGGGAAGGATTTATGCAAGTTGCTTCCCTGTTCGCCACGAGGGCTAACCAGCGGCAGTAGGTGAAAGCGAGAGGAAGAAAGCAGTGCTTGCACCTCACTACCATAATGCTCTGACACTATACGCATAAAAACTACCCTGCACACACACACACACACCCACACACACACACACACACACACACACACACACTTACACATACATACACACACACACACACACTTACACATACATACATACACACACACACACACACACACACACACACACACACACACACACACACACACACACACACACAACATTTACAAAAATAGATCCAATTTCGACATGCCAGGCCTCATCTGAAACCGGAACACTCTCCCTCTCTCTCTTTCCCTCCCTCCTCCCCTCTCTCCTCCCGTCCCTTCCTCTCTCCTCCCTCCCTCCATACCCTTCCTCCACATCGTTCCGCCTTACCCCTTCACACCCTCCTATAACTTCTTCTACCTTCTTTTCCCTCCAGCACACCCCCACCCTCCACCCCATCCCCTCCCTCCCCTCTCTCAACTTCCCTCTCTTCATTACTCCTTCACCACCTCCCTGCTCCTCCACCCCCCCTTCAACTCCTACAATACCCCCTCCACCAACCCCCCTTCAACTCCTACAATGCCCACCCCTCCACCAACCCCCCCTTCAACTCCTACAACACACCCCTCCACTCCCTTTCTCCTCCCTCCTAAACAAAACAAAAATATATGTATCAACAGAAAAATATTTCACAATTCGACGCGGCCGAAGCTTCACAGTCAAGATTATTTCATTCTCTAAAACAGTCACCACTGGGCCA
>NW_024713129.1:30595396-30620396 GCF_018991925.1 Homarus americanus | reverse complement strand
TTCTCCTGTGTGTGACAGACAGAGAGACACAGGTTCTCCTGTGTGTGAGAGACAGGAGATAGAGGTTCTCCTGTGTGTGAGAGACAGAGAGACACAGGTTCTCCTGTGTGTGAGAGACAGAAAGACACAGGTTCTCCTGTGTGTGACAGACAGACACAGGTTCTCCCTGTGTGTGAGAGACAGAGAGACACAGGTTCTCCCGTGTGTGAGAGACAGAGAGACACAGGTTCTCCCTGTGTGTGAGAGACAGAGACACAGGTCTCCCTGTGTGAGAGACAGAGACACAGGTTCTCCCGTGTGTGAGAGACAGAGAGACACAGGTTCTCCCGTGTGTGAGAGACAGAGACACAGGTTCTCCTATGTGTGACAGACAGAGAGACACAGGTTCTCCCGTGTGTGACAGACAGAGACACAGGTTCTCCTGTGTGTGACAGACAGAGAGACACAGGTTCTCCCGTATGTGTCAGACAGAGACACAGGTTCTCCGTGTGTGAGACAGAAAGACACAGAGTTCTCCCGTGTGTGACATGTTCTCCCGTGTGTGACAGACAGAGAGACACAGGTTCTCCCGTATGTATCAGACAGAGACACAGGTTCTCCGTGTGTGACAGACAAGAGACACAGGTTCTCGTATTGTGTCAGACAGAGACACAAGGTTCTCCAGTATGTGACTGACAGATAGACAGGGTTCTCCCGTGTGTGACAGACAGAGAGACACAGGTTCTCCCGTATGTGTCAGACAGAGACACAGGTTCTCCCGTGTGTGACAGACAGAGAGACACAGGTTCTCCCGTGTGTGACTGACAGATAGACACAGGTTCTCCTTAGTGTGACAGACAGAGAACACAGGTTCTCCCGTATGTATCAGACAGAGACACAGGTTCTCCCGTGTGTGACAGACAGAAGCACAGGTTCTCCCTATGTGTGACAGACAGAGAGACACAGGTTCTCCAGTGTGTGACTGACAGATAAGACGAAGAGACACAGGTTCTCCCGTATGTGTCAGACAGAGACACAGGTTCTCCCGTGTGTGACAGACAGAGAGACACAGGTTCTCCCGTATGTGACAGACAGAGAGACACAGGTTCTCCCGTGTGTGACAGACAGAGAGACACAGGTTCTGTGTGCAGCATCTTCTCTCGTCTACTGACATATCAGGCGACTATTGGCACTCAGGTGACTACTGCCACTCCCTGGTGACTATTGGCACTCTCATGTGATTCTTAGTAGTCAAGGTGATTGTTGGCACTCCCAAGTTATTTTTGGCACTTTCGGGTGATTGTTGGTACTGTCAGATTATTTGGGGCAATGTCACGTGATTGTTGACACTCCCAGGTGATTGTTGACACTCCCAGGTGATTTTTTTGTACTCCCAGGTAATTGTTGGCACTCCAAAGTTATTTTGGGCACTTTTAGGTGATTGCTGGTACTCTTGTGTGATTGTTGGCACGCTCGGATAATTTGTAGCACTCTAAGGTTATTGTTGGCACTCTAAGGTGAGTGTTGGCACTCCTAGATTATATTTGGCACTTTCAGGTGATTGTTGATACTCTCAGATTATTTTGGGCAATGCCACGTGATTATTGGCACTCTCAGGTGATTGTTGCACTCAGATTATTTTTGGCTATCTCATGTGATTGTTGGCACTCAGGTGACTGTTGGCACTCAGGTGATTTTTGGCACTCCCGGGCGATTGTTGGCACGTTAAGGTGATTATTGTCATTCTCACGTGATTGTTGGCACTCTCGTGTGATTGTTGGCACTCTAAGATGCTTGTTTGCACCCTCAGGAGATTGTTAGTTCGCTCATGTGATTGTTGTCTCGCTAAGGTGATTGTTGTCACTCTCACGTGATGCTTTGTATTCTAAGGGAATTGTTGGCACACACAAATTCCTTCACCCGTGACATTTCCGGATTAAACATTAAAATAAAACACAAACACCAACACTAGAAAAAAACAGAGTAAAAACAGAGTAAGAACAGAACCAAACAAAAACCAAGACATTGGGAGGCAGGAGAAAACACCATCATTAACTTGTCAAGTTCTCTCCCTCATTTAACAACCATATCTCAGTGTCTCGCTGTGTCTCGCTACGTCTCGCTGTGTCTCGCTACGTCTCGCTGTCTCGCTATATCTCGCTGTGTGTCCTTACGTCTCTCTATTTCCTGTGCCTCGCTACATCTAGCTGTGTCTTGCTGTGTCTCGCTGTGTCACGCTCAGGCTTGCTGTGTTTTGCTGTGTTACGCTCAGGCTTGCTGTGTCTTGCTGTCACGCTCAGGCTTGCTGTGTCTTGCTGTGTTACGCTCAGGCTTGCTGTGTCTTGCTGTGTTACGCTCAGGCTTGCTGTGTCTTGCTGTGTCACGCTCAGGCTTGCTGTGTCTTGCTGTGTTACGCTCAGGCTTGCTGTGTCTTGCTGTGTCACGCTCAGGCTTGCTGTGTCTTGCTGTGTTACGCTCAGGCTTGCTGTCTTGCTGTGTCACGCTCAGGCTTGCTGTGTCTTGCTGTGTTACGCTCAGGCTTGCTGTGTCTTGCTGTGTCACGCTCAGGCTTGCTGTGTCTCACTGCGCCTCGTATAATAAGGACCTCGCAGTATCACAGGCAGTTAGTTTTTACAGCATTTTGGGGGATTTTAATGTAAATTCCGTTTTTGTTTTTATTACAACAGTTTACGTTTTTTACAAAAGTTTAAATATTTACATTGTTTTACATTATTACAGCATTTACGTTTTATATGTTAGATTTTTACGTATAATTTTGCATTTCATTTTGAATCCCTATATTTCTTACAGCATTTTATTTATATTTTTTACTTTTCATTTAAAAAGCATTTTACGCTTTTTTTCATTGATGGCGGCATTTTAGATTTTTACACCACCCTACGTTTCACCATATATATAATTCTTCGTTTACAACATTTTATTCTTATTTACATTCTATTTTACAAAAAATTTCATCAATTTACGGTTTTTATACTAATTTCGCCTAAACATTAATTTGCGTTTTCAAAAATAAATTTTCGTATTTTTACATCACTTAAAACTTTTTACCCCGCTTACGAAGATCGAATGGTTATATTTCGATGAAGGGAACACACATCCACTGGAACTTAATATGTAGATGAGGGTAAAATTTGCATACATCTCTCCACGTGTTAGAGACCGTGTAATCCCTGACGTTCACTTCCTCCTTTAAGCTTATCGTGAGCTTTAGCTTGTGTATATCCTCATGTTGGTGAGGAAGCTCTTGGAGGTTGTGGAATTTAGCTGTGAAAGGTGTATGTGGGGGTAGGTGTGGGTGTGTGCGTGTTGGGGGTAGTTGGGTGTGTGGGGTGTTGAGGGTGTGTGTGTGTGTGTGTGTGTGTGTGTGTGTGTGTGTGTGTGTGTGTGTGTGTGTGTGTGTGTGTGTGTGTAGGCTTATCTGCTTTTGAGGAGGATGCATGTCCAGTACGTGTGTCCCTCTGTTTGTATATGTATTTACTGAAATTTTACGCGTTTGGATACCAGTTGCTTCTGTATATGACATCCTGGTTGCTTAACTGCTTGTGCCATTACACTAACGAGTTCATTCATGTCAAGTGTATGCATCAGTTTAAGTATACACACACACACACACACACACACACACACACACACACACGAACCGGCTGCAAATCTATTAATAAACCGTTTATTATTATTATTATTATTATTATTATTATTATTATTACACACACATAAACTTGTACGTATATCCGTAACAGCAAATCATAACGGAGAAATCAAAGCCGTTATAAAGGTCAGGTAGGTTGAAGGTCACTCAACATTTACCGGGGCTGTAATTAGAGAAGCAAACCTTGATATTTCTTAGGGTTATATTTAGAGATAATTGATTGATGCCAAGCGTGTGTTCCCGTATGTTGTTATGGTAACAGACATAAAACAGTTAACCTTATCCCAGTTATAATAAATGATTGTAGAACAGTTCGAGGGTAGGAGGGCCAGGTGGAGGCACAGACTGAGATGGATTAATTAAATTAAAAGTTTTGGTTCTCAAAGAAGTATTATTAAATTACTATATATTAATTCAATTCTATTGAATTTTATGATATATATATATATATATTAATATATATATATATATATATATATATATATATATATATATATATATATATATATATATATATATATATATATATATATGATAACCACAAGGAAAAAGAAAATGACGAAGTTCCCAAGCTGTGTAATTCACATCTTCAGGGTGGAGTACCTGATCACGCGCACCTAATAGTGATTTATATATATATATATATATATATATATATATATATATATATATATATATATATATATATATATATATATATATATATATATATATATATATATATATTATGAATTTCATATAAATATGAATATAGTACTTTAGTCTGAAGGCCATCAATATCTCGAACATGTTTGGATGCATCTGATATATAGTGCGTATTTCCGTGTTTCATAAAATATTTCCTGACTACCTAATGTTCGTGAACTCTACATTCAAACAAGAACAGAAATAAACTATAAGAAGAAACAGAGAGATAAAATAATATTAATTCCTTGTATTTGTTGATTAATTTGTGTACAAATTACTCGGTAGTGCTATATTTAATGACGATATATATTGAATTATCAACAACGTGAATGGAAATTATGATCAGCCTGACACTTGTCCCCAGTATATGGTGATGGGGAGGAGGTCCGGTTCGTGTGTATGTATTGTAGTGTTATCAACAAAATGTATCAGGATCAATGTTTGTATATTGAATGAACAAAAGACTGTATATTATTTTGTAGGATTTTATATAAAAGAATTATAGACAACGTTGAACCATTATATACCTGTTGTACTGTAACACTTGAAGAACAAATATATTTTCTTTGATGCGTTTCAATAACATCAAAAAATATTATCGGTCATTCATATGTGCATCAAAAGACAATGATTTATGAGTAAGAAACACGAAAAAAATACAAGATCCAATAAATTAAAAATATCACTTAAAATAATAATAATAACAATTATGTTATGCACTTCCACAATACATAACACTCATACCAAACAGCCTATCCTGTGTTGCACGGTACAGTGTTGGGATATTATTCGTGCATGTCTCCCCCCCCCCCCTTAAAAAAATGAACAGTAAAAAAGAGAAGCACTGAAATCTGTGTTCGCCAGTACGAAATATCAGTATTGAAATCGGTCCATCACACAACACAATATTTAGCTCTAAAAAAAAATGTTATATCGTCAAAAGATACTGTGGACCAGATTTTAAATGAATATTTTATAAAATCTGAATATTATTTTATGATGACCCTGTATATTATCAAAATCTGAACATTCTTTTATGATGACGTTGTATATGTTAAACTCTGGACATTCAAATTGAACATTCGTTTTTGATGACCCTGTATATATAAAAATCTGATAACTTTTCATAACTATACATATCAAAATTTCAACATTCTTTTTTGATGACTCTTTTAATTTTAGACCTGGCCATTGCTCTTTAATCTAAACTCAAAGAAGAGATTTATCGGCTGCTGAAGGAGTAAGGAGAAGCCCAATTATCCCTTGTCACTTTCCGAAATTTCTGAATAATCTCTATGTTTTTGTTGAGAAATTCCAATTATGATATTCCACAAAATTGGGTGATGTAAATTATATTTCTTGAGCTGTTATTAATGTACCAATTTATAAACTGGGGGGTGATGGTGTTGTTCCTAAGTCCTTATTAACAAACACCAATTACAATATACCAGTAAATTCAGGTAATCTTCTCTCTCTCTCTCTCTCTCTCTCTCTCTCTCTCTCTCTCTCTCTGTCTGTCTGTCTGTCTGTCTGTCTGTCTGTCTGTCTGTCTGTCTGTCTGTTTCTTTCTCCCTTTCGGTTATTCTTTGAGGGACAGGAGTGACCGGCTCGCTAGTGCCTGTAACTCACACTGTCAATTTACCCGAAAGGAAAAACGAGGCAGAGAAAGGAAAAAGAAAGCACAGGAGTGAAAGAATATATTGAAAGTGTGTTTGAAAAGACTGTAGAGAGAGAGAGAGAGAGAGAGAGAGAGAATTTATGAAATGAACAAAAAGTGAAAGGGCATAGAATATGTGATGAAGGAGGAATGACCGTGAAATAGAAAAAGTCTCGAAAAAGATGAATGAAATAAAAAGTAAAATTTAAAGTTTATAAACAGAGATAAATGAAATAGAAAGTGTATCTAATGTAAAATGAACGAAGAAGAAATAAAATAAAACGGAAATTAGAAAGTTGTTATGAACTGGTTGATTTATGAAAATAAATGAAAATAGAACGTTCATAAAAAAAATAACGGAGAAATAAAGTTATGAGGAAATTAAAAGTGAATATACAAAAAAATACAAAATACACATATAAAAGTGAAACGAAAGCGGACGAAAATAAAAGTAATAAAATAGAAAGTATTGGTTGTGAAAGGCGAAGGTTTAGAGGTTGAGGCACACACACACATACACACACACACACACACACACACACACACACACACACACACATATACACACACACACATACACATACACACACACACACACACATGCACACACACACACATACATACACACATATACACACACACACACACACACACACACACACACACACACAACTGCCTCCCGTCGAATGGTCATTATCGAGCAGTTGTCCTCAGGTGAAGCTTTTGAGCGGAGTGAAAGGGAGGAACTGTAGACAGAGGTGTTGTACAGTCTACTAGGGGTGTAGCCAGGCCAGAGTAACACAGTGTCCCAGAGGTGTAGCATGGTGCACATTCTTTAGCACAATACACATTCTTTAGCAAAGTGCACATTCTTTAGCATGGTACACATTCTTTAGCAAGGTACACATTCCTTAGCACAATACACATTTTTTAGCAAAGTGCACATTCTTTAGCATGGCACACATTCTTTAGCAAAGTACACATTCTGTAGCTTGGTACACATTCTTTAGCATGGTGCAAATTCTTTAGCACAGTACACATTCTTTAGCATAGTGAACAATTATTAGCATGGTATACATTCTTTAGCACAATACACATTGTTTAGCACAGTACACCTTCTTTAACATAGTAATATTATTTAACACAATGCACATTCTTTAGCATAGTGAACATTGTTTAGCACAGTACACATTCTTTAACATAGTGAACATTCTCCAGTACAGTACACATTCTGTAGCACATTGCAGCATTCTTTAGCATAGTGAACATTCTTTAGCATAGTGAATATTTTTAGCATGGTACACATTCTTCAGCACAGTGTACATTCTTTACCCTAGTGAACATTCTTTAGCATAATGAACATTGTTTAGCACAGTACAGTTTCTTTAGCATGGTACACATTCTTTAGCACTGTACACATTCTTCAACATAGTGAACATTCTCTAGTACAGTATACATTCTTTAGCACAGTACACATTCTTCAACATAGTGAACATTCTTTTGCATAGTAAACATTCTTTAGCATAGTAAACATTCTTTAGCATAGTGAACATTCCTTAGCACAGTACACATTCTTCAACATAGTAAACATTCTTTAACATAGTGAACAATCTTTAGCATGGTATACATTCTTTAGCATAGTAAACTTTTTTGCATGGTACACATTCTTCAGCACAGTGCACATTCTTTAGCCTAATGAACATTCTTCAACATAGTGAACATTCTGTAGAACAGTATATATTCTTTAGTATAGTGCACATTCTTCAGCACAGTGCACATTCTTCAACATAGTATACATTCTTTAGCATAGTAAACTTCTTTTGCATGGTACACATTCTTCAGCACAGTGCACATTCTTTAGCCTAATGAACATTCTTCAACATAGTGAACATTCTGTAGAACAGTATATATTCTTTAGCATAGTGCACATTCTTCAGCACAGTGCACATTCTAGCAAAGAATACATTCTTTAGCATGGTACACATAATTTAGCAATGTACACATTCATTAGCATGGTACAAATTCTTTAGCACAGCACACATTCTTTTGCATAGTACACATTCTTTAACATAGTGAACATTCTACAGTGCAGTACACATCTGTAGTACATTGCACATTCTTTAGCAGAGTGAACATTCTTTAGCATAGTGAACATTCTTTAACATTGTGAACATCCTTTAGCACAGTGATCATTCTTTAGCATAGTGAACATTCTTTAGCATAGTGAACATTCTTTAGCATGTACACATTCTTCAGCACAGTGCACATTCTTAAGCACAGTATGCATTCTTAGCATAGTACACATTCTTCAGCACAGTACACATTCTTTAGCAAAGTACACATTCTTTAGCACGGTACACATTCTTTAGCAAATTAAACATTCTTTAGCAAAGTACACATTCCTTAGCCAAGTGAACAATTTTTAGCATGGTATACATTCCTCAGCACAATACACATTGCTTAGCACAGTACACCTTCTTTGACATAGTGTACATTCTTTAGCACAATACACACTCTTTAGCATTGTACACATTCTTTAATACAGTACACATTCTTCAACATAAAGAACATTCTATAGTACAGTACAATTCCTTAGCATAAGTACACATTCTTCAACACAGTGAACATTCTTTAGCATAGTAAACATTCTTTAACATAGTGAACAATCTTGAGCATGGTGTACATTCTTTAGCATAGTGAACATTCTTAGCATGGTACACATTCTTCAGCACAGTGCACATCCCTTAGGCTAGTGAACATTCTTAAACATATTGAACATTCTGTAGAACAGTACATATTCTTTAGCATAGTGCACATTCTTCAGCACAGTACACATTCTAGAAAAGTACACGTTTTTTAGCATGGTACACATTCTTTAGTAACATACACATTCTTTAGCACGGTACAAATTCTTTATCACAGTGCACATTCTTTAGCATAGTATACATTCCTTAGCACAGTACACATTCTTTAGCATAGTACACATTCCTTAGCACAGTACACAGTCTTTGGCAGAGTGAAAAAGTTTTAGCATGGTATACATTCTTTAGCACAATACACATTGTTTAGCACAGTGCACCTTCTTTGACATAGTGTACACTGTACATTCTTTATTACAATGCACTTTCTTTGGCATAGTGAACATTGTTTAGCACAGTACACATTCTTTAACATAGTGACCATTCTCCAGTGCAATACACATCTGTAGTACATTGCACAATCTTCAGCATAGCGAACATTTTTTAGCATAGTGATCATTCTTTAGCATAGTGAACATTCTTTAGCATACTGAACATTCTTTAGCATGGTACACATTCTTTATCAAAGTGATAATTCTTTAGCATAGTACACATCCTTTAGTTTGGTACACATTCACTTGTATGGTACACATTATTTAGCTTTTTTTCGGGATTAGCCCACATCAGAGCCTGGGGGCGAAAATATAATAATAATAATAATAATAATAATAATAATAATAATAATAATAATAATAATAATAATAATAATAATAATAATAATAATAATGATGATGATAATTAAACAATTAATGGTTAATAAAAATTAATAAAAAAATTAAAAAAATATTAAATAAAAATATAATGCATTAATATAATAATAATAATAATAATAATAATAATAATAATAATAAGAAAAATAATAATAATGATAATAATAATAATAATAATAATAATAATAATAATAACAATAATAGTAATAATAATAATAATAAATTAGTAACAATTAATAAAAATGAATAAAAATTTTGAAAAGATATTAAAAAAATATTATACAATAATAATAATAATAATAATAATAATAATAATATTAATAATAATAATAAAAATAAAGGACCATTAATAAAAAAATATCTATTCTTTTTACGTTATGACCAATTGACCATTATTGTTACATTCAAATAATTCTTGTTACGTTCTCTCTATTATTATTATTATTATTATTATTATTATTATTATTATTATTATAATTGGCAGCCTAGTCATTCTCCTGAATAAAGCTATTCACACGCATTCTACACAAACATTTTGTAACATTCTATTCACTTTATCTCGTCATGCCTATTTTGACCCGTTTTAACTATTCTGTAGCTTTTTATTTCATCCGACACTTTTCACATTCTACAAAATCTCTCAGTACACTTTTTATCGAGTCTTACACATTCCATCACTTATACACAATTTATCGAGTTCTACACATTCTCTCACTTATGCACATTTCATCGAGTTCTACACATTCTCTCACTTATACACATTTTATCGAGTCCTGCACATTCTCTCAATTATACACATTTTATCGAGTGCTACACATTCTCTCACTTATACACATTTTATCGAGTTCTACACATTTTTTCACTCATACACATTTTATCGAATTCTTCACATTCGCTCACTCATACACTTTTTATCGAGTTCTACACATTCTCTCAATTATACACATTTTATCGAGTGCTACACATTCTCTCACTTATACACATTTTAGCGAGTTCTACACATTCTCTTACTTATACACATTTTATCGAGTTCTACTCATTCTCTCACTGATACACATTTTATCGAGTTCTACACATTGTCTCGCTTGTACACATTTTATCGAGTTCTACACATTCTCTCACTTAAACACATTTTATCGAGTTCTACACATTCTCTTACTTATACACATTTTATCTAGTTCTACACATTCTCTCACTTATACACATTTTATCGAGTTTTACACATTCTCTCACTTATACACATTTTATCTAGTTCTACACATTCTTTCACTTATACGCATTTTATCGAGTTTTACACATTCTCTCACTCGTACACATTTTAACGAGTTCTACACATTCTCTCACTTATACACATTTTATCGAGTCCTGCACATTCTCTCACTTATACACATTTTATCGAGTTCTACACATTCTCTCACTTATACACATTTTATCGAGTTCTACACATTCTCTCACTTATACACATTTTATCGAGTTCTACACGTTAAGGCCAGTAGTAAGGAAGACGTCGTCCAACAGCAGGGCAACAATAAGTAAATCGCAAGAACAAAAGGTAAATTGTCTCTATGGTAACTCGTCTCTGTGGTTACTCGTCCTTATAAGTTCTAGTCCATATAGCACCGATTCCCTATAACTCCTCGTCCCTACAACTCCTCGTCCTTATAATTCCTCGTTCCTATAACTCCACGTCCCTATAAGTCCTCGTCCCGATAACTCCTCGTCCCTTCAAATTTTTCTTCTCTACAACTCCTAGCGTCCCTCTGACTCCACGTCCCTATAATTCCTTGTCCCTTTAACTCCTTGTCCTCATAACTCCTCTTCCCTAGAATACCTCGTCCCTTTAACTCCTCGTCCTTATAACACCTCGTCCCTATATATCCTCATCCCTAAAACTCTTCGTCCCTATAACACCTATTTCCTATAACTCCTCGTCCCTATGGTCGACATGGTAAATGATCTATAATAAGAGACTTACTAGAGACCTCCTCGGGATA
This sequence comes from Homarus americanus, assembly GCF_018991925.1. Lineage (NCBI taxonomy): Eukaryota > Metazoa > Arthropoda > Malacostraca > Decapoda > Nephropidae > Homarus > Homarus americanus. The sequence continues at coordinate 30,608,901 of NW_024713129.1, read as the reverse complement.
TCTCAGTAATCGCCCGAGTCTCTCACCGTCTCTCTCACACACATTGAAAAATCTCTCACAATCTCTTAGTCTCTCTCACTGCACAAAAGACCAAAGCTGATCGGCGCCTCCTTGGTGTTCCAATATTTCTTGGTTTACGTTCTATTCCTCAGTGAATCGTTCATTCTCTTTCTACAAATATATAAATCTCATGTCCGGAATAACAGGTAAATTATATTATAGTAGGAGACGATGTTTATTTGATTATTATTAATTTTGTGAATATTTATTAAGGTGTTGATGAAACGAATCTTACCTGTGAATCCGTCAAAAAGGTGATTAATTTACCTTGTTATTTGGATCTCTATTCCTTCTCCTCATCTTCTAATTCCTCCGAAATAAAGGAAGAAATCAAATAAATACAAGAATCATTGAATTTATGTCGAAAAAGAAGAAATCGAGAATAAATATTTCCTCTTCTATCAGTAGTGGCTGTACGATATTGGCACTGTCCCTTCGTCTTTTCTTCCATTCTAATTTTCTTTCTTTCTTTCTTTCTTTCTTCCTTTCTTTCTTTCTTTCTCTTTTTCTTTCTTCCTTTCTTTTAAAAAATACAATTCTTTAACTTTTCAAAGCGATTTTATTAAAATTGTAAGAAAAAAGGTCCAATTTGCTAAGATTTGCTTTCTCTTCATTTGCTTTCGTTTTTTTTTTTTTACTGTAAGGAAGAGATGTTGGAAGGTCGGGGGTGATGTTGGAGGGCCAGGAAGTGATGTTATAGGGGCAGGGAGTGATGATGGAGAGTCAGTAAGTGATTTTGGAGGATCATGGTTGATGTTGGAGAGTCAGGAAGTGATGTTGGAGGGTCGGGGTGATGTTGGAGGGTCATGGTTTATGTTGGTGGGTCAAGGAGGGATGTTGGAGGTGTCGGGAGGTGATGTTGAAGGGTCAGGAGGTGATGTTGAAGTGTCAGGAAGCGGTTTTGAAGGTCAGGGGGTGATGATGGAGAGTCGGGAAGTGATGTTGGAGGGTCAGAAGGTGATGTTGGAGGGTCGCATGGTGATGTTGAAGGATCAAGGACTATATTGAGGGTCAGGGTGATGTTGAAGGTCATAAGATGATGTGACAGGGTCAGGGGGTGATAATTGAGAGTCAGGGGGTGATATTGGAGAGTCATGGTTGATGTTAGAGCGTCAAGGGTGATGTTGGAGGGACAGGAAGTGATGTTTTAGGGACAGGAAGTGATGTTGGAGGGTCAGAAGCAAACAACAAAGACTTACTGTAGTTATTTATCCTTCTCTAATATCGTATTGTGGCATAATACTGTACATTCATTGGTCGATTTTGGTCTACGCTATCACTTGTACTTTGGTCCTTGTAATTCGTTGTCACACGTACTGTTATCACTTGCATCTGCATTTCTTTCTCGTTATTGTGTTGTTTTTTGTGTGTGTTTGGGAGAATGATATTATTGGTACCGAAGCTCTGGGGAACATTAGGAATGAAATATTAGTTGTGCTTTTATTCAATTTCCTCACATTTTCTTTCTTCCCTCAGGTAGATGTCCAGTGTAGCAGTTATCGACCATAACAAAAAGGTACTTGTTTTCTTGTTTATGTGCATCTTTTTTATTGTTATTAATACTTCATTACATAACTCATTTCTTAAACTATTATTAAGACTATTATAAAATTCAATACTGTAATCACACTGTTATTAAGACGATATTACATAACTCATTGCTGTAAATAAGCTGTTATGAAACTCAGAGTTGTAACCTATACTGTTATGATTAGTGCTGTTATTAAATGCTCCATTTCCTAACTAGATGCTGCACTAATTACATAAATTATATACAAACAAACTTACATATTATCAAGTTTAACACAGGTAAGGAGTCTGAATCTTTTTAACCTTTTTATTTAATTATCTAAATACATCCATCGATTTCCGTCAACGTGATTCAACATGCAGAGTAGTAATTCTATTTCTGTTTCATTATGATTTTGTTCTCTAATTACATCAACTCAGGTTTAAACTAAATGGTTCAGTTTTGTGAGTATTTTCGTTCTGATCGTGTCATCAGAGTATTCCGGTCAGGAAAATATAGATTATCAGTTATATTAGTTTGGCAGAGTGTAAATATATAATGTGCCAGTCTGGTAAAGTGTAGATAGTCATTTATCCCAGTCCGGTAGAGTGTACTTCACCAAATAACCAATTATAGCAGTGACGTAGAATATACATAAACAATTATACCAGTTTGGTTGGGTGAAAATAATCAATTATAAGTCTGGTAGAGTGCAAATAACCAAATAACCAATTACACCTGCCTGGTAGAGTGTAGGAGTACATAACCAATTAGACCAGTCTGCTAGGGTGTACGTGAAGGGGTGCCACCCTATTGAAAAAGATAAGATTTACATGTGATACTGGAAGCGTCCACATGATGGAGTGACTGCTTCATAGCACAGCCAGCCAATTAGCATTCTATCAGCACTGTACGACACTGTGGGGACAACTAAATCCTGTAATCCTTGAACTGTGAACTGAGAGAGAGGGTGTGTGTGTGTGTGTGTGTGTGTGTGTGTGTGTGTGTGTGTGTGTGTGTGTGTGTGTGTGTGTGTGTGTGTGTGTTTCGGGGTACGGCAAGAAACGATGCTTGTGTTTTGGGGGAATTTTTTCGAATTATCTAACTTATATTATTCGTCTTTTTAGGGGATGTTATTTTCGTGTTTTGTTATGAAGGAAGGTTATTGAGGCCTCGAGTGTGGCTTTTTCTACATGAAGTTTACTGCAGTTTTGGTTTATCTGTTCGTTGTGAATTATCGCTCTAACTTTTCTTTGTCTCCGTTCTTTTACCTCTCTTTCTCTTTGTTGTCTCTTTTTTTTACCTCTCTCTCCTTCTCTTTATGCTTCTCTTTCTTATCTTTCTACCATCTCTCTCTCTCTCTCTCTCTTCTCTCTTTCTACAGAGAAAAGAATATTTAACATGATAACCATCGCGTACAACAACAACTTACTTTCATTGCTCTTCCTTGTTTATACAGACACATTCCCAATTTGTGATTATGGCATTCTATTGTCTGTTTGGCTCTCCTTAATTTATTCTTCCTTTCTTCTGTTCTGTTTTAAGAAATTACTCCACACACACACACACACACACACACACACACACACACACACACACACACACACGGACACACACACGTACACACACGCGCGAATAACGATAGTGTTAATGACTCTGCCAGCCATTGTACTCCAAACACTTCACTATAACTGGCCTTAGCGTGTGTGTGTGTGTGTGTGTAACCAGTATAAATTACATACTATATAATTTAGAGTAACTTACATCCATGGATGTATAATTATTAACATTCATTATTCAATGACCTGTAGATGGTAAAGGTTGTTCATAGGTTATAGCTGTATTAAACATCCCGCAGATGTTTTGTCTCGCCCGAGTGTCGCAGTATGATGCCTCTCTCTCTCTCTCTCTCTCTCTCTCTCTCTCTCTCTCTCTCTCTCTCTCTCAGTAGTAGTATTTCTTTAAACACTAAATAGATTGCTCATTTGTGGTAATTGGATACTTTGCTTCACATTTGCAATGCGTCAAGTATGTTAGATAGTTAGTTAAGTAATATATAGATAATGGCAACACCAGTTAAGAGTGATTTATGGGTCAAAGGGATCATTTACCAGCCGGTTGTTCATACACGTTATGTAATGAGTCATAAAGGCAAGCATGAACTCCGCATGCTTCCCAGTTGGGCACTGTAAACGCTTCTGTGCTTCAACTTGCACTGGATGTAAGGGGGTGCCCAATAAACTAGCTCCCTCGTGGGCAATCTGTAAAAATCTGTTAAGTAAACACCGCTGACTATAGTTTTGCTCGACATTCCACGGAGATGGCTACTGCCACCTTCAAGAACCTTCTAGAAGCTTGACTCATAGATCGCTCTGGTGGCGAGTGCAGGAATTACTATCTACGGGCGTGGCATAACCAGGCCCCTAGTCAGTCTTGAACTGGACCCCTTTGAGTAAAGATCTAAAGTTGGACTACCTCTTTAGCGCATACATAACGCAAGAGCCTGCCTCAGTGCTAGCGCGACTCACAACGAGAACTATGCCAGTAATAGATCACGGGACCAGTCTAATTAACTGTACAGTATTTGGACAGCATTCTACTGATATCAACTCCTCACAGGCCTACGTGTGTGTGTGTGTGTGTGTGTGTGTGTGTATATGTTAAGGCTTACATGGCTGTTGTTAGGCAACATTGTTAGTGTGTGTGTGTGTGTGTGTGTGTGTGGAAGAATAATAATAATAATAATAATAATAATCAACGGTTTATTAATAGAGTTGCAGCCGGTGGCTGAAAATACACAAACTTACATTTGATTTAGACATAATGATATGCGTTAAATACCTTTACAGGGCTGTACAGTACTTAAATCAAGAGTTGTTTATTATTTTAACAATAGATGGGATGGTGCTATTCTTATATCTATCAGTGCGGGCTCTTATGGGCTGAATTTTGTTGTAGTGGCGGACTGCGCGAGGTGGGTGGAGGACTGCCAGGGGCAGGAGGTGGCGATGACGAGGATGGTGCAGTAGTACACTGCCAACCAAACCTTGCTTGGGCTTGGTGGTGGAGGTCACTGAGGGAGTGAGGGATGGCATTTCCAGGGTAGAGAGAGCGTTGTTGTACCCGGAGTTGTCTGCTCCGAGCATGATTCTGCAGGCCCTCTTCTGTACCTTCTCTAGCTAACGTTGTTGGGTAGAGTTGAGAGAAGACGACCAGGCTGGTGACGCATACGTTAATTTTGGGAGAATAAAGGCGTTGTAGATAGTCCTCAGCTCTGGCATGGGTGCCCCAAGAACCTAAGTCATCGAAGCATGTAGAGTCGGTACGAGGCTGCCTTGATTGTGCTGTTTACATGGGCCTTCCAGTCCAGTTTGTGGTCTACAATTACACCCAGGAGTTTGGCAGACTGCACTAACTGGAGAGGATGGGCACCCACTGTAACTGCTGGAGCTTGCACTGGAATGGTGGCGGTATTGATGTGCAATACTTCGGTTTTGGTGTGATTGATGGTGACGTTTTTCTCTGTAGTCCATGCCTGTAGCCTGTCCAGGGTGCCTTGTAACGATGAGTAGTCCGGTGAGGTGTTGTCCACTGTAACCCCCTCAGTGCAGTCATCCACGTACTTCCACCTGTGAGGAGTGTCCGATAGAGCGTCGTTGGTCAGGATTAGGAAGCACAGTGGTCCCATCTTGGTCCCCTGGGGAACACCGCAGGTGAGGTGTTGGAATGTGGAGACAGAACCCTGGTACCTCTTCCTAACGATGCTCACTCAGGAAATCAGTGGGCCATGAGACCAGATTGGTGGACAGCCCTAGTGCAATGGCCTTGTTGATAACAGTGCAGTGATAAACAAGGTCAAAAGCCTTCCTAAAGTCATCAAGGGTAACGGCCAGTGATGTCTTACGTTTCTCCAGGTTTTTGTGCAGAAAATCCAGGAAACTAATTAAACATTGTGATGTAGAGGAGGTCCTCATATTGCCAAATTGCTGTGGATCAATTGACTGATTAATACTAGCAAATGCCCATTCAAAAACAAAGTCTTCATAGAGTAGACTGGGTATTGGGGTAATGGCAACTGGCCTCAGGTCACTTGGGGACTGTGGAGTGGAGACCTTGGGGATAGGGGTGACAAATGTAGTTTTCCATTCATTAGGGCATTTGCTTTGTCTGTGTGTGTGTGTGTGTGTGTGTGTGTGTGTGTAATAATAAATAAAATAATAATAAACGGTTTATTGAAAAAGTTCTGCAGCCCGAGGGCTGAAAATATACACTAGACATAAATGAATTATTACATACATTGGTGGTTTAACAAAAGCCTTCATTAGAGAAAGGTAAAGGAACATACAGTCAACATACAGATTAATGTTTACAGTGGAGGTCACGTAGATCTTGTGCGCTGAGGCGTTGGACAGCAGACACATAGTAATAATAATAAAATAATAATAATAATAATTAACGGTTTATTGAAAGAGCTTGGCAGCCAGAAGGCTGAAAATATACAGTTACATATTTGGGGAATGGGTTACGAATTACAAATAATATACAAGTAACATACGTGACACAAATAAGACTTATAATAACTTAGATGGGGAAAAGCTCAAACTACAGTTCATTTCAACATAGTGACAGTGTAAGGAGCAGTGTTTACTGGGAGTGAATACACTGATTTATTACAAGTTATTGATAATTTTTACAATGGTTGGGACTGGGCTGTTCTTATAGCGATCAGTTCGTGCACGTATGGGCTGGATGCTGTTGTGGTGTCGAACAGCAATTCTCGGACAAGGGATCTCAGGTGGTAGTAGGAGCCGGTGTCGGGGATGGTGTAGAAGCTTCTTACCAAATTTGCAGATGAGGTCGTGGTGATGGTCAGTGAGAGTCGAAAGGGTCAGTGTGTTGAGCGCTTCTTGATATGTGGAGTAGGAAGGGGAGGGAATAATATTGCATGCCCTCTTTTGCACTTTTTCTAGGTGTTTACGTTGTGTGGCATTTAGGGAGGAAGACCAGGTGGGGGAGGCATAGGTGAGCTTGGGAAGTATGAATGTTGTGTAAACACTGAGGAGCTCGTGTGCAGGAACTCCGAGGGACTTGAGTCGGCGGAGGAGGTGGAGACGGAAACTGGCGGATTTGACAACTTCACTGACGTGTGGTTTCCAATTTAGTTTGTTGTCTATGGTGACGCCGAGGAGCTTCGTGGAATCTACAACCTGGAGTGTGTTCGGACCTAGAGTAATGGAAGGAGGTGGGACAATGTCGGAGGAGAGGTTGATGTGCATAACCATGGTCTTGGTATGGTTGATGGTGACATGGTTGTTGGTGGCCCAGTTTTGGAGACTGTTCAATAAATCCTGAAGGGCGGTATAGTCGGGAGCAGAATTGTTGACGCTGATCCCAATGGTGTGTGTGTGTGTGTGTGTGTGTGTGTGTGTGTGTGTGTGTGTGTGCGTGTGTGTGTGTGTGTGTGTGTGTTAAGGGTTATATGGGTGGTTTGTGTTAGTAATGATTGTTAGTGTGTGTGTAAATAATAATAATAATAATAATAATTAACGATTTTTTGAAAGAGCATGGCAGCCGGAAGGTTGAAAATATACAGTTACATAATGGGGAATGGGTCTCTTGATTTACAAATAATATACGAGAGACATAAGTGATGCAAATATGATATATAATAACAAGGTGGGGAGAAGCTCAAACTACAGGGCATTTCAACATAGTGACAGTGCAAAAGATAAGATTGACTGGGAGTGAATACACTGGTTGATTACAAGTTATTGATAATTTTTACAATGGTTGGGACTGGGCTGTTCTTATAGTGATCAGTTCGTGCTCGTATGGCTGGTGAGGTTGTGGTGTTGAACAGCAATTCTCGGACGAGGGATCTCGGGTGGTATTAGGAGCCTGTGTCGAGGATGGTGCAGAAGCTTCTCACCAAATTTGCGAGGTCGTGGTGACGGTCAGTGAGAGCCGAGAGGGTCAGTGTGTTGAGCGCTTCTTTATATGTGGAGTAGGTAGGGGAGAGAATAATCTTGCATACCCTCTTTTGTACTTTTTATAGGTGTTTACGTTGTGTGGCATTTAGGGAGGAAGACCATGTAGGGGAGGCATAGGTGAGGAGCTCGGGGGCAGGAACTCCGAGGGACTCGAGTCGGCGGAGGAGGTGAAAACGGAAACTGGGGGATTTGACAGCTTCACTGACGTGTGGTTTCCAATTTATTTTGTTGTCTATGGTGACGCAGAGGAGCTTAGTGGAATCTACAACCTAGAGAGTGTTGGGACCTAAAGTAATGGAAGGGGGTGGAACAACGTCGGAGGAGAGGTTGATGTGCATAACCTTGGGCTTGGTATGGTTGAAGGTGACGTGGTTGTGGCCCAGTTTTGGAGAATGTTTAAGAAATCCTGAAGGACGGTATAGTCGGGAGCAGAATTGTTGACGCTGATCCCAAATGGTGGAGTCGTCGACATATTCCCAGCTAGCAGGGATTTCTCTTTGGGCATCATTAGTGAGATCGGGGAGTGGATCACTTGATTGACAAAAGCTTTCAATAGAAAAATATAAGAAACAAAGAGTCATCATATAGATTATCTATAGATTTGGTACTGTGGGAGTTGGTCTTGTAAACATTCTTGTGACATAATGTTGTCGCCCACTGTCTGGCTGCTAATCCGCTACACTGTCTGGCTGCTAATCCGCTACCTCACTACAGCTGCAGATGCCCCACATGGTCTGGGTGGGTCCACCAGCTCACACAGGGTGGTGCAGATGGTTCTTGTTCCTCATGTGATATAGTTAGGAATTCACAGTTCCTAACCTGGGTGGAGTAGGGAGTCCTCATTTCTCTCCTGGTGTAGTTTGAAGTCTTCCTTCGCTTTTCATCCAGTGGTGGCAGTGGCGAGTGAACAGCGGACAGGGTGTGTCTGGTCAACATTCTCCGCTTAGCACGATTGTCACTCTAACAGTTATTTCTTTGTTTCGAGTTGAAATTGTCACTTTTATATATCACTTGTGGGTTGATCTTCCATCTTTGCACTGTACTGTTGGTGGGAGGTTATGATAAATCCAGATGGGGAGGAGGAGATGGGGAAAGGGAAGGCCTGACAAACCAGGCTGGCAGCTGCCTCCATGGTCAAGAGACCTCGTACAGCACCGTCGTCCTTACCCTATAAGAACATAAGAAGGAACATAAGAAAATAAGGAGTCTGCAATAGGTCGGTTGGCCTGTGCATGTGTGTGTGTGTGTGTGTGTGTGTGTGTGTGTGTGTTAAGGGTTATATGGGTTGTTAGTGTTAGCAATGATTCTTAGTGTGTGTGTGTGTGTGTGTGTGTGTGTGTGTGTGTGTGTGTGTGTAATAATAATAAAACAATAATAATTAAACGGTTTACTGAAAAAGTTCTGCAGCCCAAAGGTTGAAAATATACATTGGTCATGAATGACTTATGACATACATTGGTGGTCTAACAAAAGCCTTCATTAGAGAAAGGTAAAGGAACATACAGTGAACATACAGATTAATGTTTACAGTGGAGGTCACGTAGATCTTGTGCGCCATAGGTGTTGAACAGCAGACACTTATTGTAGTAATTCCCTCACAAATAGTGTTACGAGGGGCATGATGTGGTGTAGTAATTCCCTCACAGATGGTGTTATGAGCAGCCTCAGATGGTGTAGTAATTCCCACACAGATGGTGTTATGAGGAGCTTGACGTGGTGCAGTAATTCCCTCACAGATGGTGTTATGGGGGGACTTGACGTGGTGTAGTAATTCCCTCACAAATGGTGTTATGGGGGGCTTGATGTGGTGTATTAATTCCCTCACAGATGGTATTATGGGGGGCTTGACGTGGTGTAGTAATTTCCTCACAGATAGTGTTATGAGGGGCTTTACGTGGTGTAGTAATTCCCTCACAGATGGTGTTATGAGGACCTGATGTGGTGGAGTAATTCCCTCACAAATGGTGTTATGAGGGACCTCACGTGGTGTAGTAATTCTTTCACAGACAGTGTTATGAGGAACCTCACATGATGCTGTAGCAACTCATTCACTATGTGGTGTCGTAGCATCATGGGGACACGACATGGTCTGGTGTCACAGGACCTCACTCACTTAAGTGAGTGAGGTGTGGTCCAGGGCCTCCCTATCGTGGACGGATTAACACATAGCTGGTGTTGTTGATTCTTAGGGGCAGTTGTCAATGGGTACCTGGGACCTCATTGTGTGAGAGTTAGCTTGGGTACGACTTAGCTGTTTTTTTTTATGTTGTTTTTCACTGACTTAAGCACTGTTCACCACTATTGAACACTGGTTCCATTCCTTTCCTAAATGAAATTGTAACTTCTGGGGAGAACTTGTTGATATTCCAGTGGGGAGGAGGGTTTAGGGGAAAGAGTTGGTATGGGCCAACATAACAGTTGACCTGGCTGCTGCCAGAGCAGCGCCAGGTACGTCTTGACCCTTCGGTGGTCAAGGATGTAGTGTGTGTGTGTGTTTGTGTGTGTGTTATAACCTGTGGGGTATTAGTCAGCATGCTCTTCTCGCAAGCGAGTGAGCCTGGGTTCGATCCCTGGTCAGGGAGAAACCATGGGCAAGTTTCTTTTCGCCATTTGCCTTTGTCTACCCAGCAGTAATTGGGAACCTGGATGTTAATCGATTTGCTGATCGTGTTCTGGGTAATGGTTAGCCAGTGCAGTTGGCGAGTTGTCCGGTCTTCGCGGACTATTCCTTGACACTGGGTCAAGCAGCTCGTTAACTTAGGGTGTGGTTGTTGTGTTGGCCAGCCATCCCCGTTACACGAGGGGCAACCATTATTATTATTTTTATGGGTTGTTAGTGTGTGTGTGTGTGTATGGGTGTGTTAACGGTTTTAATGGTTGTTAGTGTTAGTGTGTGTGTTTGTGTGTGTGTGTGTGTGTGTGTGTGTATGTGGGTGTGTTAAGGGTTATAATGGGTGTCAGTGTTAGTGATTGTGTGTGTGTGTATGTGTGTTTGTGTGTATGTAAAATAATAATAATAATAATAATAATAATACGGTTTATTAATAGAGTTGCAGCCGTGGTTGAAAATATACAGACTTACATTTGATTTAGACATAATGATATAATATGCATTGAATACATTTACAGGGCTGTACAGTACATAAATCAGGATTTGTTTATTATTTTAACAATAGATGGGATGGTGCTGTTCTTATATCTATCGGTGCGGGCTCTTATGGGCTGAATTTTGTTGTAGTGGCGGACTGCGCGAGTTGGGTGGGGGGCTGCAGGTGGCAGGAGGTGGCGATGGCGAGGGTGGTGCAGTAGTCCACGGCCAAACCTTTCCAGTGCTTGGTGGTGGAGGTCACTGAGGGATGGCATTTCCAGGGTGGAGAGAGCGTTGGTGTAGCCGGAGTATTCTGCGCCGAGCATGATTCTGCAGGCCCTTTTCTGTACCTTCTCTAGCTGACGTTGTTGGGTGGAGTTGAGAGAAGACGACCAGGCTGGTGACGCATACGTTAGTTTGGGGAGAATAAAGGCGTTGTAGATGGTCCTCAGCTCTGGCGTGGGTGTCCCAAGTGACCTAAGTCTTCGTAGCATGTAGAGACGGTACGAGGCTGCCTTGACTGTGTTATTTACATGGGCCTTCCAGTCAAGTTTGTTGTCTATAGTTACACCCAGGAGTTTGGCAGACTGCACCAGCTGGAGAGGATGGGCACCCACTGTGACTGCTGGGGCTTGCACTGGAGTGGTGGCGGTATTGATGTGCATGACTACGGTTTTGGTGTGGTTGATGGTGACCTTGTTCTCTGTAGTCCATGCCTGTAGCCTGTCCAGGGTGCCTTGGAGCGATGAGTAGTCTGGTGCGGTGTTGTCCACTGAAACCCCTACGGTGCAGTCATCCACGCACTTCCACCTGTGAGGAGTGTCCGATAGAGCGTCGTTGATCAGGATGAGGAAGCACAGTGGTCCCATCTTGGTCCCCTGGGGAACACCGCAGGTGAGGTGTTGGAATGTAGAGACCAAGCCCTGATACCTCACTGCTTGGTGACGTCCACTCAAGAAATCAGTGAGCCATGAGACCAGGTTGGTGGGCAGCCCTAGTGCAATAGCCTTGTTGATAACAGTGCAGTGATCAAAAAGGTCAAAGGCCTTCCTGAAGTCCACAAGGGCAACGGCCAGTGATGTCTTTCGTTTCTGCAAGTTTTTGTGCAGCAAATCCAGAAAGCTCACCAAGAAGTGTGATGTAGAGGAGGTCCTCATGTTGCCAAATTGCTGTGAATCAATTGACTGATAGATGCTGGCAAATGCCCTCTCAAAAGCAAAGTCCTCACAAAGTAGACTGGGTATGGGGGTAATGACAACTGGCCTGAGGTCGTTAGGGGACTGTGGGGTGGTGACCTTGGGGATGGGGGTGACAAATGCGGTTTTCCATTCATTAGGGCATTTGCTTTGTCTGAGGGATGCATTAATAATGGAACAGAGGGGGGTGGCAAGTTCGGCTGCAAATTCCGTGTAAATTTTGATTGGGAGGTCAATTGGGGTCGTGGAGCGTTTGGATTTAAATTTCAGGAGTTTTTTGGCGATTTCATACGGTTGGACACTGGGAGGGAGGAGGGGGAAGGTAAGTAAGCTGGGAGGAGAGTGAGGTCAAGACTGGGTGTATGTGTGTGTGTGTATGGGTGTGTGTGTGTATGTGGGTGTGTGTGTGTATGTGTGTGTGTGTGTATGTGTGTTTGTGTGTGTGTGTGTGTGTGTGTGGGTGTGTGTGTGTGTATGTGTGTGTCATAATAATAATAATAATAATAATTAACGGTTTATTGAAAGAGCTTGGCAGCCAGAAGGCTGAAAATATACAGTTACATATTTGGGGAATGGGTTACGAATTACAAATAATATACAAGTAACATAAGTGACACCAATAAGACATATAATAACTAGATGGGGAAAAGCTCAAACTACAGTTCATTTCAACATAGTGACAGTGCAAGGAGTAGTGTTTACTGGGAGTGAATACACTGATTTATTACAAGTTATTGATAATTTTTACAATGTTGACTGTGTTCTTATGACTGTTCCAGCACGTATGGGCTGAAGGTGGTTGTGGTGTCGAAATTGGTGCACCGGACTAGGGATCTCAGGTAGTAGGAGCCGGTGGTGTCGATGGTGTAGCTTTCGTCAAATTTGCAGATGAGGTCGTGGTGATGGTCAGTGAGAGTCGAAAGGGTCAGTGTGTTGGAGCGCTTGATATGTGGAGTAGGAAGGAGAGAATAATCTGCATGCCCCCTTTTGCACTTTTTCTAGGTGTTTACGTTGTGTGGCATTTTAGGAGAAGACCAGGTGGGGGAGGCATAGGTGAGCTTGGGGAAGTATGAATGTTGTAAACACTGAGGAGCTCGTGTGAACTCCGAGGGACTTGAGTCGGCGGAGGTGGAGAGACGGGAACCGGAGGATTTGATAACTTCACTGACGTGTAAGCAATTTAGTTTGTTGTCTATGGTGACGCCGAGGGCTTCGTGGAATCTACAACCTGGGTGTGTTCCCCGGACCTAGGGTGGGAAGGAGGTGGACAATGTCGGAGGAGAGGTTGATGTGCATAACCATGGTCTGCATGGTTGATGGTGACATGGTTGTTTAATTGGCCCAGTTTTAGAGACTTTAATAAATCCTGAAGGGCGGGCTATAGGTTGGGAGCAGAATTGTGACGCTTTGATCCCAATGGTGGATCGTCGACATATTTCCAGCGAGGGGGACACTCTTAGGGCATCATTGATGAGCATAAGAGGAAGCAGAGTGGTCCCATCTTGGTGCCTTTGGGGACACCACAGGTGAGTGACTGAAAGGTGGACAGCCCTCAGAAGTGCAACAGCTTGGCGTCGGTCACTGAAGTCTGTGGCCATAAGACTTCTCCGAAGCCGAGGTCAATAACTTTTGTTGATGATTATATTGTATGTCGACTGGGT
>NW_024713129.1:30555396-30590396 GCF_018991925.1 Homarus americanus | reverse complement strand
CCACTGACTACCACCATCCACTGACTACCACCATCCACTGACTACCACCATCCACTGACTACCACCACTCATTGACTACCACCATCCACTGACTGCCACCATCCACTGACTACCACCACCATTGACTACCACCCTTCACTGAGTATCACCACCCACTGTCCACCACCATCCACTGACTACCACCATCCACTGTCTACCACCATCCACTGATTACCACCATCCACTGATTACCACCATCCACTATCTACCACCACTCACTGATTACCACCATCCACTGACTACCACCATCCACTGTCTACCATCATCCACTGACACCACCATCCACTGATTACCACCATCCACTGACTACCACCATCCACTGACTACCACCATCCAATAACTACCCTGACTATCACCATCCACTGATTACCACCACCCACTGACTACCACCACTCATTGACTTCCACCATCCATTGACTACCACCATCCACTGATTACCACTATCCACTGATGACCACCATCCACTGACTACCACCATCCACTGACTACCACCACTCATTGACTACCACCCTTCACTGAGTATCACCACCCACTGATTACCACCATCCACTGATTACTACCATCCACTGACTACCACCATCCACTGACTACCACCACTCATTGACTTCCACCCTTCACTGAGTACCACCATCCACTGACTACCACCACTCATTGACTACTACCATCCACTGACTACCACCATCCATTGACTACCAACATCCACTGATTACCACCATCCACTGATTACCACCATCCACTGACTACCACCACCCGCCGACTACCACCACTCATTGACTACCACCATCTATTGACTACCAGCATCCACTGACTACCACCACCCGCTGACTACCACCACTACTTGACTACCATCACCCATGGCTACAACAACCCACTGACTACCACCACCCACTAACAACCACCTACTCCTTAACTACCACCAATCCTAAATACCACCAACCCCTGACCACCACCACCCACTGACTACCACCACCCGCCGACTACCAACTTCCCTGACTGCCACCACCTCTGACTGCCACCACTCCCTGACTACCCCCATTCCTGAATACCACCATCGCATTGTACATTTTCCTGACTCTTCCTGATCTAGTTCTAGTCTTCTTCTTCCTCATTCCTTCTCCTTAATTAGCCATAACATCAGCAGTAGTCCCCTTCACTTAGATACATTTTTAGATCAGTGTATATCTTCCATTGCCCACAAATTTGATGAACTTGAGTTCTGTGAGACCAAACTCACTAACGATATTGAACATTTGTATAACATCCCTAATTATACCAGGCAATGCGTCAATATGTTGATATTAAGTATAACACTTCCCTGCGATGTGATTTAAAGGTTCAGGAGGAATTGATGGAGAGTGTTTTCACTGAATTACGTAACGACACACGAAATATCCTAGTAGGGGTAATCTACAGAAGACCCCACGTAAGGAACTTTCTTGGTCCATTTTCTTAGCTTATCTCTATCATTAAGTTCAAAGACGAAACGTTGCTACATTACAGGAGATTCCAACCTTGATCTTTTAAAATCAGAAACCGACACCTCAGTAATAGACCTTCTTCCTACATGTCATTCTAAGCTCTTCTTCAACACAATAACCAAACCCACTAGAGTAACTGCCACCTCTGCCACTGTGATAGATCATATCTGGACTAACAACACTTCTAACAATCTTGCAAGTGGAATTACTTATAACAATATCTTAGATCACTTCCCAGTTTTTGCCATGTATAAAACAGCCACAAGATCTGAAAGGTCTAGTAAAGTCACAATAAAATACAGAAACTACTGTGGCGACAACATGCTCCTGTTTGAAAACAACCTAATGAATGCTAAGTGGGATCTAGTGTATATGCCTCCGATAACCCTAACGTGAGCTGCTGCAACTTCTTTTGCATCTTCAATGCTTGCTTTGATAAATGTTTCCCCCTCAAGACCAGCTTAAAACTGGATCTATCTCCAAACCCTATATTACAAGTGAAATAAGTCAATCATAAAAGAAAACACAAACTCCAAAGAAAATTAGCAAGAAAAAACATAACTTTCAGTGATGCTCACCGAAGTATTAGAAATAGAGTAACTCAAGCAGTTAGAAATGCCAGGCGAAGCTATTATACAAATAAGCTCCAGTAAACATCGAGCAACAGTAAGAAAACCTGGAGTATCATCAATTCTATTCAGAACAGGAACACTCAACCTTCGGCCCCTATTCAGCTTTTATGATAAATGATACAGTTGTAACGGAATCTTCGTCATTACCAACCACTTCCATGACTATTTTATCAATGTTGACAAAAATCTTGCAGAGAGCATCCCTAATCGCCATAAGGAATTTAAAGCCTACCTGCAAAACAGACAGCAAAATGAACTGTTCTTATCCCATGTCACAGCAGATGAATTATTGACCATCATAAAAATGTCCAAAGATGCAGCAACTGCAGGCGACGACAATGTACCAATGAGCATCATTAAGAAAGTAGCCCACTTATTACTACCTGTTCTCCTACACATTTGTAACTCCTCCTTCACTAGTGGTGTCCTTCCGGATAAACTGAAAATTGCTCAAGTTTACTCAGCATATAAAAATTCTGGGGATAAAGGTCGTTCCATCTTTTCAAGAATTACCGCCCATGTTAGTCCTCCTAGCATTAAGTAAAAATATGCTTGATAAGCTAGCATGTGGTAGACTTAATTCCTTTTGCAGTGTCAATAACATCCTTACATACTCTCAGTTTGAATTCAGAGCTAGAGGGTCATCTGAGAGTGCTCTGCTATCCTTTACTAATGACATCTTTAACTCCTTTGATGAAAGTCAGTTCGCAGTTAAAATATTCCTGGACTTATCTAAACACTTTGATACTGTTGACCATACCATCTTCCTGTCAAAGCTTGAACATTACGGTGTTAGAGGCTTACCCAACAATTGGTTTACCTCATATCTGATCAGGAAGCAGTATATCTGCTATAATAATCATCAATCTCACTCCTCACCAATTTTGTATGACGTCCCTCAAGACTCCATTCTCGATCCTGTACAGTTCTTGTTGTACGTACATAAAATATATAGTCCACTCCAACACACTTATAAAATACAACTTATTTGCAGACGATAGTAATCTCTATGCCAGCAACTCAGATCTACATTCCTCGATGAGAACTACAAACACTGAATTGACTAAAGTCAGGACCAGGGTAATACGTAATAAACTGACCTTAAACCTCGAAAACCCACGACACAATCTTTCACAGAAGGAAAAACTTACCCCCAGATTTGGACCTCCTGTACCTTGGTAATACAGTCCTTAAACGTGAACAAAATATTAAATTCCTTAGGGATGAGAAACTTAGCTGGAGAAAGCACATATAAACCATTCACGATAAAGTCAATAAACAGTGAGGTATCCTGTATCACACTCGTCAGTACCACTCTTGCAGCAAGGAAATAAATCTCTTATGATCTCGTCTACCAACACTTGATACACTGTCACACTCTATGGGGAGCCTCTGGCTCTACAAAAACACAACTCCAGATTACTGCACAGAAGAGAGTTGTGCAGACAATGACCTACTTGAAAAAACTGATTACACTATTGAACAATTTGTTAAAGTGAAATGTTAAAGTTCGATGACATTAACACCTACTGGTGTGCCCTATTTGTTTACATATCTGTCAATCACTTGATTAACAATAATTATTTCCAAATCTGGAATAATCAGAGATACAACTTAGGAAACCCAGAGGCGAAGACAATATACCAATGAGCATCATTAAGAAAGTAGCCCACTTATTGCTACTTGGTCTCCTACATATTTGTAACTCCTCCTTTACTAGTGGTGTCTTTCCGGATAAACTGAGCATATAAAAAATCTGGGGACAAAGGACTCTTCAAGAATTACTGCCCCATATCAGTCCTCCCAGCCTTGAGTAAGATACTGGAGACGCTAGCATGTAGTAGACTAAATTCCTTCTGCAATGCCAATAACATCTTTACAGACTCCCAGTTTGGATTTAGAGCTAGAAGGTCGACTGAGAGTGCTCTGCTATCCTTTACTAACGACATCTTAAATTCCTTTGATGACAGAAAGTTCACAGTCAGTATATTCTTGGAACTCTCTAAGGCCTTCGATACTGTCGACCATGCCATCCTCCTTTCAAAGCTTAAACATTGCGGCGTTTGGGGCCTGTCCCACAATTGGTTTACCTCATATCTGTCCATGAGGATGCAGTATGTCTGCTATAATAATCACCAATCTGACTCCTCAACAATCTTGTTTGGCGTCCCCCAAGGTTCCATTCTCGGTCCAGTACTGTTTTTGTTGTACATCAACATAGTCCACGCCAGCACACTCATAAAAGACAACTTATTTGCAACTCAGACCTCCATTTCTTGATGAGAACTATGAACACTAAATTGACTAAAGTCAGGACCTGGGTAATACGTAATAAACTGACCTTAAACCTTGAGAAAACCCACGACACGATCTTTCACAGAAGGAAAAACTTACCCCCAGACCTGGACCCCCTGTACCTTGGTAATATAGTCCTCAAACGCGAACAAAATACTAAATTCCTCGGAGTTATTGTTGATGTGAAACTTAACTGGAGAAACCACATACAAGCCATTCAGAGTAAAGTCAATAAACAGTGCGGTATCATGTATTACACTCGACAGTCACTCACTCACACAGCAATGAAAGAAATCTATCATGATCTTGTTTACCAACACCTTATACACTGTCACACACTATGGGGGGCTTCTGGCTCTTCAAAAACACAATCCCTTGTTACTGTACAAAAGAGAGTTGTACGGAAAATGACCTACTTGAAAAAAAAAACAGATCACACAAAAACTTGCTTGACAGTAATTATTTCCAGTTCTGCAATAATCAGAGATGCAACTTAAGGCACCCAGAGCTACTAAGACCACCCCCCATGCGCTCCTCTCAGTCCCAGATCTCCATAAAACATAATGGTGTGAAGGTGTGGAACAACTTACCCCCACCCATCCGAGCAAAGACTACGCTCCCTTCCTTTAAATCATCTCTAAAAATATATCTATTGTCTAAGCATTATTGTTTTTTAATACCTACTTTATATTCCTACTTTTATTGTACCACCAAAACCATTATATCATAAATTGTCATGTAGGTAGAACGAAATTACCATTGCAATAATTATATTTGCCCACAAGACATAATACTGACAGCTCTCTCCTCTTGTTCCACTTTAATACAACCCATGTTGTACTGCTTCCCTCCCTTATCATATTAATGTTCATCAACCCCACTGTTAGATATGTATATACTTATAATATAAATGTAAACAAATAAATACAATAAATAAAATAAATAAATAATGAAGTGATAACCGTGGTAACTTTCTGATATGTTCCTACTACCACCATGTTAAGTTTACTATTCCAGATGATACTAAATGTTACATAATACTTCCTTGAGATAAATGTACAGTATATATCAGCTGCCTTCAAGAGAGCTCGGGCTCTCAACTAGCTCAGCCATTTTAATATTGTCATTATTATCGACTCTGAATCTGTGTTCTTCTGACAAACTAAACTTTCAATATCAATATATCATTATCAATACCACCACCCCTGACGACCACCACCCACTAACTACCACCACCCACTGACTACCACCACCCACTGACTACCACCACCCCTGACGACCACCACCCACTGACTACCACCACCCCTGAATAACACCACTCTCTGACTACTACCACCACTGACACCACCACCCACTGACTACCACCACCCACTGACTACCACCACCCATTGACTACACACCACCCATTGACTACCACCAACCCTGACGACCACCAACCCTGAATAACACCACCCACTGACTACCACCATCCCTGAATAACACCACTCTCTGACTACTACCACCTCACTGACGACCACCACCCACTGAACTACCAACTCTGAATAACACCACTCTCTGACTACTACCACCACTGACGACCACCATCCATTGACTACCACCATCCATTGACTACCACCATTCCCTGACTACCACCACCCCCTTCTAACTTCCACCACTTCCTGACTACCATCACTTCCTGACTGACACCACTCTAACAACCACCACTCTCTGACTACCACCACTTCCTGACTGACCACTTCTTAACAACCACCACTCTCTGACTACCACCACTTCCTGACTACCACCACTCCTGACTACCGCCACTCTGACTACCACCACCCCTGAATACCACCACACCCCTGACCACCACCGTTCCCTGACTTCCACCACTCACTGACTCAAACCTCAGTGACTATCACCACTCTGACTGCTACCACCCTGACTACCACCAATTCCCGGCTACTCCCATCCCTTGACTGCCACAACCCTCACTACCACCAATTCCCTGACTATCACCTCTTCCCGACTACCACCACTCCTGACTAACATTTTTCCTCTGACTGCCACCATCCCTAACTATCACCACCCCTGACTACCACCATCCCAATCTACCACCAATCCCAAACCACCAACACTGCCTGATTACCACCATCCCTAACTACCACCACCCTGACTACCACCATCCTCTCATCACTACTCCTAACTACCACCACTCCCAAAACCATCACTCCCCTGACTACCACCAATTCTTGACAACCACCACCCCTGACTACCACCATCCTTGTCTACCACCACCCTGACTACCACCATCCCTCTCACCACCATCCCTGACTACCACCATCCCAGACTACCACCAACCCCTCTCTACCACCATCCCTGAGTACCCACCATCCTCTCTACCACCAATCCCTGACTACCACCATCCCTGACTACCACCATCCCTCTACTACCACCCTTGAATACGACCATCCCTCACAACCACCATCCCTGACTACCACCATCCATGACTACCACCGTCCTTGTCTTACCACCATCCCTGACTCACCACCAGGGACGGCTATCATCATCCCTCTCACCACCATCCCTGACTACCACCATCCCTTTCTACCACCATCCCTGACTACCACTCATCCCTGACTACCACCATCCCTGACTACCACCATCCCTGACTACCACCATCCCTGACTACCACCATCCCTCTACCACCATTCCTGACCACCACCATCCCTGACTACCACCATCCCCTCTCTACCACCACCATCCCTGACTACCACCATCCCTGACTACCACCATCCCTCTCTACCACCAATCCCTGACTACCACCATCCCCTGATCACCACCATCCCTCCTACTACCAATTCCCTGACTACCACCCATCCCCTGACAACCACCATCCCTGACTGCAACCATCCATGACTACCACCATCCTTGTCTACCACCATCTCTGACCACCACCATCCCCTGACCACCACCAGAACGGTTATCATCATGCCTCTACCACACCATCCCTGACTACCACCATCCCTGATCACCACTCACTCCCTGACTACCAATTATCCTCGACTACCACCATCCCCTGACTACCACCATCTCCGACTACCACCACCCCTGACTACCACCACCTCCTGACTCAACAACTAATTCCCTGACTACCACCATATTCGACTAACAATATCCTGGTTCACCCAATTATCCTGACCACCACTCATCCCTGACCACCACCAGAACGGTTATCATCATGCCTTCTACCACCATCCTCTGACTACCATTAATTCCCCGACTACTCACTCACCCTGACTACCACCACTCCTGATCACCACCACCCTTGACTACCACCACTCCCCTGACTACCACCACTCCGACTACCACCACTCCTGACTACCACCACTCCTGATCACCACCACTCTGACTCACTCACCAATTCCTTGACTACAGCGACGTGAGAGGCACTCTAACACAGGTCTACAGAGAGTAATTTCATCTCGTGTTCCTCTGTAATGTTATTAAGACTGTACCCTAAACGTGTGTTGCTGTTGCGATGATGATGATGATGATGATAGTGATGATGGTGATGATGGTGATGATGGTGATGATGATGAGGATGACAGTAATGATAGTGATGATGATGATAAATTTGATGATATTAATTCCTACCATTTATTATATATATCCCTATCTTCCCCCATCTTTACCACTCTCCTTCTTCTCCTACCTATTGTTCTCCCTAGTTACCCTGTCCGTGCTTTTGCTTACCTCTCTTTTGTGTAACTTAACCTTTAATATTCTTTATTTTTTTCGTCTTTGCCAAAGTTTTTCTTATTCATTATTATCTATGTTCATATAGTGCGGGGTTACTATTGTCTATTAATCACACTCCTCCCCACCTACACTCCTCCCCACACTCCTCTCCAACCACCTCCTCCCACCTTCACTCCTCACCACCTACTCTCTCCCCACCTACACTCCTCCCCCACCTCACTCCTCCACCACCCACACTCCTCCACCTACACTCCTCTCACCCACTCTTCTCCCACCCACCTCCTCCCACCTACTCTTCTCCCCACACTCCTCCCCCACCTGCACTCCTTCCCACCACACTCCCCCACCGCACTCCCTCCCCACCCTACTCTTCTCCCACCTACCTCCTCCCCACCTGCACTCCTCCCCACCTACTCTTCTCCCACCTACACTCCTCCCCACACTACCTCCTCCCCCACCAACCTTCTCGACACCTACCTCCTCCCCCACCTACTCCTCCCCCACCTACCTTCTCCCCAGTCCACACTCCTCCTCCCCATCCCTCACCACATCTTTTAATTAGTCGAACACTATTGGCACCTCACACACCCTCCCTGGCTCTACCATCCACCTCACACCCCTCATTTTTACCTCTTCACAACACATACCTGTATATCACTAATTTTGTCATTTTCACTTGCATCACTACTTTTATGGATTAACTTTACTTGCATCATTACTTTAGTAAATTATCTTCACTTACATCACTACTCTTATGGATTACCTTTACTTGCATCGCTACTTTTGTGGATTAGCGTGGATTAACTTTTGTGATTTTTTTTGTATTGGGATTAGCCCACCCACGCACGGGTCAATGACCCACATGAGGCTTGGGGGCAAAATAATTAATAATAATAATAATAATAATAATAATAATAATAATAATAATAATAATAATAATAATAATAATAATAATAATATATTCACTTGCATCATTACTTTCGTGGATTATCTTCTCTTATATCAACCACTTTTCCTCCTACTCTACTTAGCTTCATCAAATATATCACCTCTTCTTTCCTCCTACCATATACTTTCTAGTGGTCCATGAAAACTGTACGTAATTTTCATATATTTTATGTATATTTTTGTAAGTAGTATAGCCTCCCACACTTCCACCTGCGGCAGTCAGCATTGTCAATCTTCGTCTCAGAGAGTTGTGAACCCGCGTCCTTAAACATTCGCTTGTGATCTGGAGTGAGGGACCTAATATTTAGTCATTCCTGCTTTGTGCAACCAGTCACCAGAACAGATCCTCACACAAACCATATTCACACCACACTTATGATAATGCCTAACAATACTCACATTTTCTGTAACGCTTGTTAGATATCTGTCGCCTTCGCCTGCCCTAATTACAGGAAAAATGGAAATTAATCCACCGCTCTAGGCATCAGAGGCCATGTAATACTGCTATGAGAAGAAACACTACCTCTCCCACCTGGGGTGTGGCGGGAATCTTATTTGCCTTAATGACTCCTGTGCAGTCGATAGACATTAACCTGTATTACGTAATTAAGCGTGGCAGAGCTTAATTACAGGGAACTACTGATATTTGCTTCATGAATATCCATGACATTGGCTGTATAACCAAGTATGAGAAGGAAATTAAAACATGCTTTATTCATAGAATTGCAAAATTACACAAAGATTATGCGACGAGGTGTAATATGGCTGTCATATATTTAGGAAGCAATTGACTAATAGACATGACAGTCTACAGTGGTGAATAGGTTAGCCAGTAGCCGGCCATGACTGACCCATCATCCTCAAAGGTTACTGCTTGATGTAAATAATCACTGAAAATATAAGTTGCCATATGTGCAAAACTTTTTAATATTCCTAATTCATTAAGGCAGGCTGAGGGCGACCTATACAACTAGTGCATATATAATAAGGAAGGAAGGTATACATTCATTACCCTTTGGATTGGCTCGCATAATTATTTTTCTTGGTAAACGACTTACAAATGACAGCACTATATTTGGTGAGATTTGGTGAGGAAGCTTGTAAGTACCGATTCATATTATAATAACTTCAATGAAACTTGTCTGTATAGTCATTTAGAGGAAACTTCCGAGAGCAACGTCTTAAGCTACTATACCAAGCAAGGAAGGATTCCACGTAGATCTAACAACGCTGAGCTACTGTCATAAACACCTCTTCTGCCACTGTCATGAACGTCCCCTACCACTGTCAAGAATTTCCCCTGCCACTGTCATGCACCTTCCTTGCCATAGTCATGCACCTCCCATGCCACTCATGCACCTCCTTTACCACGCCACCTCCCTTGCCACTGTCATGCACCTCCATTGCCACTGGCATGCACCTTACCACTGTCATGCACCTCCCTTATCACTGTCATGCACCTCCTTTACTACTGTCATGAACCTCCTTTACCACTGTCATGCACCTTCCTTTCCACTGTCATGTACCTCCTTTACCACTGTCATGCACCTCCTTTAATACTGTCATGCACCTTCCCTTACCACTGTCATGCACCTCCCTTGCTACTGTCATGCACCTACCATACCACTATCATGCACCTCCTTTACCACTTTCACTCTCCTTACCCACTGTCATGCACCTCCCCTTGCCCTGTCATGCACCTCCTTGCCACTGTCATGCACCTCCTTACTACTGTCATGCACCTCCCCTTACCACTGTCATGCACCTCTTTACCACTGGCATGACACCTCTCTTGCCACTGGCATGCACCCCTCCTTACTACTGTCATACCTCCTTTACCACTGTAATGCACATCCCTTGCCACTGTCATGCACCTCTCTTGCCACTGGCATGCACCTCCCTGCTACTGTCATGCACCTCCCAAACCATGTCATGAATCTCCTTTACCACTGACATGCACCTTCCTTACCACTGTCATGCACCTCCTTACCTGGCATGCACCCCCCTTGCCACTGTCTGCACCTCCCTTGCTACTGTCATGCACCTACCATACCACTATCATGCACCTCCTGTACCACAGAGCATGCACCTTCTAACCACTGACATTGCACCTCCCGTGCCACTGTCATGCACCTCCTATCACTGTCACGCACCTCCTTGCCACTGTCATGCACCTCTCATTCCACTGCCATACCTCCCCTGCCACTGTCATGCACCTCCCATACCACTGCCATGCACCTCCCTACTCTCATCCACTCCACCCCACTGTCATGCACCTCCCTTACCACCATACCTCTGCCACTCTCATCCACCTCCCTTACCACTGTCATACCTCCATACCACTGCCATACCTCCCCTGCCACTCATCCACCTCCCTGCCACTGCCATGCACCTCCCCATACCTGCCATGCACCTCCTGCCACTGTCATCCCCTCCCTTACCACTGCCATGCACCTCCCTTACCACTGCCATGCACCTCCCCTGCCCTGTCATGCACCTCCCTTGCTACTGTCATGCACCTCTCATTCCACTGCCATGCACCTCCTGCCACTCTCATGCACCTCCCTTACCACTGCCATGCACCTCCCTTACCACTGCCATGCGCCTCCTTCACTACTACCATGCATCTCCCTTGCCACTGTCATACACCTCCCTTACCACTGTCATCCACCTTCTTTACCACAGCCATGCACCTCCCTAACTACTCTCATCCACCTCCTTTACCACTGTCATGCACCTCCTTTACCACTGTCATGCACCTCCTTTACCACTGTCATGCACCTCCTTAACTGCTGTCATGTGCCACCCTTGCCACTGTCATGCACCTCCCTTACAACTGTCGTGAACCTCCCTTATCACTGTCATGCACATCCCTTGCCACTGTCATGCACCTCTCATACCACTGCCATGCACCTCCCCTGCCACTGCCATGCACCGCCTTTACTACTGTCATGCACCTCCTTTACCACTGTCATGCACCTCTCTTATCACTGTCACGCACCTTCCTTGCCACTGTCATGCACCTCTCGTTCCACTGCCATGCACCTCCCCTGCCACTGTCATGCACCTCCCATACCACTGTCATGCACCTAATTTACCACTGTCAGGCACCTCCCTTACCACTGTCATGCGCCTCCCTTACTACTGTCATGCACCTCCCTTAAAACTGCCATGCACCTCCCCTGCCACTGTCATGCACCTCCCTTACCACTGTCATGCACCTCCCTTACCACTGCCATGCACCTCCCTTACCACTGTCATGCACTTCCCTTACCACTGTCATGCACGTCCCTAACCACTGTCATGAACCTCCTTTACCACTGTCATCTACCTCCCTTACCACTGTCATGCACCTCCCTTACCACTGTCATCCACTCCTCCCCTACCACACTGTCATGCACCCCCTTACCACTGCTGTCATCCACCTCCTTACCACACACTGTCATGCATCTCCCTCTTACCACTGTCAAGTGCAGCACCTCCCTTACCACCTCGTCATCCACCTCCCTTACCACTGTCTTGCACCTCTGCTACTGTCATGCACCTCCCTTACCACTGTCATCCACCTCTCTTACCACTGTTATGTGGACTTCCACCTTCACTGTCATCCACCTCCTTTTGCACACTGTCATGCACCTCCCCTGTAACTGGCGTGCACTTCCCCCCTGCCACTGTCATGTGACCCTCCCCTGCCACTGTCATACCCTCTGCCACTGTCATGCTTCTCTCTGCCACTGTCTTGCATCTCCCTGCCACCATGCACCTCCTCTGCCACTGTCATGCACATCCCCTGCCACTGTCATGTGACCCCCCGCCACTGTCATGCACCTTCCTGGACACTGTCAAGGCACCTCCCATGCCACCGTCCTGCACCTCTCTGGCACTGTCATCCACCTCTTACCACTGTCATGCACCTCTGCCACTGTCATGCACCTCCCTGCCACTCCCCATGCACCTCCCATGCCACACCATGCACCTTCCCTTTTTACCAGTGTGGCATGCACCTCCTTGCCATACTGGTTGCGCACCTCCTTTACTACTGTCATGCGCACCTCTTTTACTACTGTCATCATGTGCACTTCCCTTGCCACTGTCATGCACCTCTTTACTACTGCTGCACCTCCTTACCACTGTCATGCACCCTTTACCACTGTCATGCACCTTCCTTGCCACTGTCATATACCTCCATTACCACTGTCATGCACCTCCTTTACTACTGTCATGCACCTTCCTTACCACTGTCATGCACCTTCCTTGCCATTGCCATGCACCTCCCATACCACTGTCATGCACCTCCCCTGCCATTGTCATGCACCTCCCCTGACACTCTCATGCAACTCCCCTGCCACTGTCATGCACCTCCCTTCCACTATCATGCACCTCCCCTACCACTGTCATGCACCTCCCCTGCCATCCTTATCACTTATTTCTTATTCATTCTCTTTAACCCAAATTAATCTCCAATATTACGCGCTCTCTTATCAGTGTTTGTCTATTTCCTCCTCTATTCCATTACCCTTGTCCTCTCTTCAAATTTCTCCATTAACTAGATTTATGAACTTTAATCTCCGTTTCCTATTTGTTTTACTTTTTTCTCGTTTCTCTTGTTTTTTTATGTTTGTTTTTTTTTGGTTCGTAAACACATTTCAATCTCACATACCAAGTTGTATCTGGTTCTCTTATTATTACTCTTTATCTTCCTTGTATTATATATATAATCAACACCTCACCCCGCCAGGATTCGAACCCACGATCTTATAATTGTGACCGAGGAACGCTACCTCTGGGCCACCAGTATATATATACTTTACCATCTTTTTCACCTCCATTCCTCTTCTTATCCTATCGCATCTGTTCTCCTCCAGGTATCACTTTATTTATGTAAATGTAAAAGAAAAACAAACTCACGACGAACAAATTTTTCTCTCACAAACATCAAGGGAAAAGACATTTCCATTTATATTTGTGTTTCTTCCTCCTCATTCCATTTCCCCATTTCATTTTATATTTTTATATTTACTTTATTCTCGTTTTCTATTATATATTCATCTCATCTAACACCTTTTAAAAATTTTCTTTAGTCTTATTATAATTTATTCGTGAACATAATATATTTTGCATTATTCTGGTTTATTTCTTTATGTGTCGAATTACTTTCGTATATATTCATGCATGTTTCTCGTTTTTCTTATTATCTGTAATTTTGGTTACATATACATACATAAATACATCCATAAATACATACATACATAATAAGGGTTCCCCTCGTATAACGAGGATGGCCGACCCAAGGGCCACCTAAGCGAGAATTTGTTTAATGTGTAGAAGGTGTCGCCAACACAACAACCACGCCTGAGTTAACGAGCTGCGTGGCCCAGTATCAAGGAATAGTTCAAGAACACCGGACAACTCGCCAACTGCACTGGCTAACCATTACCCCGGAATACGATTCTATAATCGTTTAACATCCAGGTTCCCAATTGTTGCTGGACAGACAGAGGCAAGGGCGTAAAGCAACTTGCCCATAGTTTCGCCCTGCCCGGGGATCAAATCCGGCTCCTATCGCTTGCTAGGCGAGCATGCTGACCATTACACCACAGATCGCCCATACATACATACATACATACATACATACATACATACATACATACATACAAAAATGCATGTATGCATGCACGCATGCACGCATACATACATACATACATACATACATGTATGCATGCACGCATGCACGCACGCATACATACATACACACGTCTCCAGCCTTCATAGGGTGAGGACGTCAGCGCTGCCTGTGGTCTCTTTTGGGGCTGTGTAACCAGTGGGGTTCCCCAGGGGTCAGTACTAGGCCCACTCTTGTTCATAATCTACATAAACGATCTAGATACTGGGATCAGCAGTGACATAAGCAAGTTTGCGGATGACACCAAAATAGGGCGGCAGATTAATTCAGGGCAGGATGCAAATGCATTACAGGATGATCTAAATATACTGCAGGGGTGGTCTGAAAAATGGCAAATGAAATTCAACACCAGCAAGTGCAGCGTACTTAATATTGGAAGAACAAATACTGACAATGTATACAACCTTAACAACATCAACCTAGAGAAGTCGACTTGTAAAAGAGACCTAGGGATACTTGTAAGCCCGGACCTACGGCCTAGAAAACAGTGCGTTAATGTTCGAAATAAGGCAAACAGAGTATTGGGTTTTATATCTAGAAGTGCAAGCAATAAGAGTGCAGAGGTCTTATTGCAACTATATCTTGCGCTAGTCAGGCCGCACCTCGATTATGCGGTTCAGTTCTGGTGCCCTTATTATAGAATGGATATCAATTCACTACATAAGAATGGAGGAAACTGCAGCGGGCCTATTGGCCCATACTGGGCAGTCCCGTTTACACCCAACCCCTATTGCTCATATGAGCATCCAACCTATGTTTGAAGCAATTCAGCGTATTCGAGTTAATGATGATATTTGGTAACTTGTTCCATTCATCCACTACTCTGTTTCCAAACCAGCGTTTACCTATTTCACGCCTAAATCTAAATTTGTCTAATTTAAAACCATTGTTACGAGTTCGCTCCTGGTTGGATAGTTTGAGTACCTTTGTAATGTCCCCTTTGTTTAGCCCTGCCTTCCACTTATACACCTCCTATCAGGTCGCCCTCGCTCTACGTCTCTCAAGGGAGTGCAAATTAAGATGCTTTAACGTGTCTCTATACTCAAGGTTCCTAATGCCCGGGATTAGTCTTGTCATTCTCCTCTGAATTCTTTCCAAGGATTCTATATCCATTCTGTAATACGGTGACCAGAACTGAACTGCGTAATCCAGGTGTGGTCTCACAAGAGCAAGATACAGTTTTAGGATGACCTCGCTAGTCTTGTAACTAACACTCCTTTGTATGAACCCAAGTACTTTATTAGCCTTGTTACGAGCAAAAACACATTGTTTACTTGGCTTAAGGTTCCTACTTATCATTACTCCTAAATCTCTCTCGCAGTCAGTTTCTCTATGGCATCGTTGTTCATCTGGTATCTGGTTTCCCTGTTTACATCTCCTATACTGAGTACTTTACATTTGTAGACGTTGAATTTCATCTGCCATTTTTCAGACCATTCGAAAAATTTGTTTAGATCTTCCTGTAGTTTTGCCGAGTCCTCGTCAGATTTGATAACACGTCCTATTTTAGTGTCATCAGCAAATTTACTTATGTTGCTGTCAATGCCGATATCTATGTCGTTTATGTATATAATAAATAATAGTGGTCCAAGTACTGAGCCTTGGGGAACTCCACTTGTGACGTTGCTCCAATGGGACTTAGTGCCATTAATGCTCACTCGCTGTTTCCTGTCCTGTAACCACGCCCTAATCCATTTAAGGATGTCACCTTTGATGCCATGAGCTTCTACCTTTCTAATTAGTCTTTCGTGGGGACTCTGTCGAAGGCTTTGCTAAAGTCGAGATATACCACATCATAATTGTGCCCCTCGTCCACCGATTCGAAAACTGATGAAAAGAATGTTTATAGATTAGTTAGGCAAGAACGTCCGCTTGTGAAGCCATGCTGGGAATCATTGATCAATCGGTGCTTCTCCAGGTGATTTCGAATAGAGTTTTGAAATAGTTGCTTCCAATGGTACCTACTATTGCTGTTAAAACTGATTGGGCGGTAGTTAGAGGATGATCTATCCCCTTCTTGAAAATCAATTATTACATTCGCTATCCTCAGGATTCTGGTACTACACCTGTTTTTAATGACATGTTAAACAACTTTGCTAAGGGCATACTAAGCTCTTCCTTACATTCCTTTTAATACTCTGGCAAATATCTTATCGGGACCAGGTGACTTATTAGGCTTTTAGTTTGTCTATTTGCTTACTAACATCGTTACTAGTCACTACTATCTCACTTAATTTGTTTTCTTCACTATCTCTGAATAGAGTCGGTGCCTCGGGTATCATGTTTAAATTTTCGGTGGTGAAAACTGTTGAAAAATATTTATTCAAATTATTGCTCATTTCTCCGTCGTTATCAGTGAGCTCGCCGAAGTCTGACCGTATTGGTCCAGCGAAGAATGACGAAAATGATTCCGGGACTTAGAAACTTTCCATATCAGGATAGGTTAAAGAAACTTAACTTGCATTCCCTAGAAAGACGAAGAGTGCGGGGATATATGATAGAAGTATTTAAGTGGGTGAAAGGAATCAATAAAGGGGATATAGATAAGGTTCTTATAATATCCGAGCAGGATAGGAGTCGGAGCAACGGATTTAAGTTGGATAAGTTTAGGTTTAGGAGGGAGATAGGAAGGAACTGGTTCACAAATAGGGTGGTAGACGAGTGGAACAAGCTTAGCAACTTTGTAGTAAGTGCTGGAACGCTGGAAAGCTTCAAAAGGAGGCTAGATAGATTCATGGATGATAGAGAGTGGTAGTAACTCTCGACAGGAGCTGTCATACACAGGCCAACCGGCCTATTGCAGACTCCTTTTTTTTCTTATGTTCTTATGTTCTTATGTTGACCATGGGGACAGCTGCCAGCCTACTAGTTTGTTAGGCCCTTCCCCTTCCCCATCTCCTCCTCCCCATCTGGATTTATCAACATCCTCCCACCAACAATACAGTGCAAAGATGGAAGATCAACCCACAAGTGATATACAAAAGTGACAATTTCAAATGGAAAGAAAGAAACAACTGTTAGAGTGACAATCGGTGCTTAGCGGTCAATGTTGACCTGACGCGGACTTAACACACCCAGTCCGTGGTACACTCACCACCACCAACACTGGATGAGAATCCAAGAAAGACTCTAAACTACATCAAGAGTCAAATGAGGACTCCCTACTCCACCCAGGTGAGGAACTATGAATTCCTAACTATATCACATGAGGAACAAGAACCATTTCCAACACCTTGTGTGAGCTGAAGGACCTACCCGGACCACGTGGTACATCTGCAGCTGTAGTGAGGTAGCGGCTTAACAGCCAGGCTTGCAGCAACGGCCATCCAGTGAGGTCACAAGAATGTTAACAAGACCAGCTCCCACAGTACCAGATCTAAAGTTAATATATATTTTGACTATGTTTCTTATGTTTCTGTATTTAAAGCTTTTGTCAATCAAGTGACCCACTCCCCGATTTCACCATATGTAACTTACCATCTCTGTTCATTGTATACTGTATTTTCAGCCTTCGGGCTGCCATGTTATCTTAATAAACCGTTAATTATTATTATTATTATTATTACATACATACATACATACATACATACATACATACATACATACATACATACATACATACGTACATACTACGACTACTTTGCCGTCACTCGGAATCGAGTATGACGATCATCCAACTATGATACAATGATATGAGCTATTAAGGATGTCATCTAGGTAGGTGAGTTCTGAAGTGACTAAAGAGGCCGATGTGGGACCGACAGGGTCGATCACAGATGTTGCACATGTGGGAGGCGGCGGCAGCATTTTTCAGGCGTTGGCGCTTGTCTGCCTCGTTATGCAGTCGGGCTAACTCGAAAGTATTGACACCTTCTCGTGTGGTGCTCCACCAAGCGTTACGGTGTAGAGTAATCGTCTCCCAGGTGAAGGGGGTCAATAGGCACTTTTTCAGGTTAGTCTTAAGACTATCCTTATACATTTTCAGTTTCCCGCCACTATTACGTTTATTATTCCTTAGGTGATTGTAAAGTAGCTCCCTTAGCAGTCTACTTATTGTCCATGCGGCTAGCGTGGCCAGTACAGCGTAGTTGTTCATGGATAATGGTAGCCTCGATGCTCCTACAGTTGGAGTCAGCGAGAATACTGACATTTGTTCTGTTGTCTTCCCGGCGAAATCAGAGGATGGAACGTAGACTATGTTGGTTAAAGTTTTCAAGTGCCTTGAGGTGCCTTCTACATGTGACCGATGTTTCGTTGCCATACAGCAGGATGGAGAGGACCACTGCTCCATGTTTGTGTAACTTTGTAGTTAAGTTCAGCTTCCTACAACTGAAGACACGGTTTCGGAGTCTGCCAAAGGCTTGAGATGCACATCTGATCCGATGCTGAATCTCTTCATCAATGTCTGCGGTGGTGGACTGGTGGGAGCCGAGATACCGAAAGTGGGTAACATTAGAGAAGGTAGTACCGTTAAGCTGAATGGATGGTGGAGGTGTGGCTGAACCAGGGGCAGGTTGAAAGAGAATCTGAGTTTTACGTATATTCACCTCAAGGCCGAAGAGTGCATACGCATCTACTACGTAGATGTTCGGGATCTCCTGGAGGTCGTATTCAGTATGAGCGACAAGGGTGAGGTCGTCTGCATACTGAAGCTCAGTAATGGAAGCTGTCGACACCTTTGTTCCTGCCTGTTGAAAAGTCTCTTCATCCGGTACTTGATCTCCACCCCGCCAGCTAAATTGGCACTGGCACGAGTAAGGAAGGCAGCCAAGAAAATGGAAAAGAGAGTTGGTGCCAGTACACACCCTCATTTAATGCCCGTTTGGATGGTGAAGAAACTCAAATTGGGTGCCATTGTGCAGGACACTACCTTTTATGCTATCGTGGAGTTGTTTCACAGTGGCGATGAAATTTGGTGGGCAGCCAAAACGGCTGAGGGTCCACTAGAGGGCTTCCCTGTTGACCGAGTCGAAGGCCTTAGTTAGGTCGATGAATGCCATGTATATGTCACGATGCTGTTCTCTGCACTTTTCCTGTATCTGACGGGTAGCAAAGATTATGTCAGTGGTGCCATGTGATGATCTAAAACCACATTGAGATTCTAGGAGGAAGATTTCCGCTTCAGGAAGAAATCTGTTTAGGAGGACTCGGCGATAATCTTGCCAGCTACGGATAGCAGCGAGATCCCACGTTAGTTGCCACAGTTTGACCAGTCTCCCTTGTTCTTATAAATATTAACTATGGAGACGTCTTTAAGATTTTGGGGGATTTCCTCATTTTCCCATATATTCTCTCGGGGAGAATGGAGACGGTTGGCAAGCAGAGGTTCTCCTGCTTTTTACACCTCGGCTGGGATTCCGTCAGGCCCTGAGGTTTTGTTATTTTCATCTGTTTGATGGCAGTAGCTACCTCACCCAGGTAGCTAATGTGGGTCAACTTTGGACGCTGAGTGACCTGCTGGGTAGTCAGGACATCCACATCGGTGTTTCGGTTGAGCAGTGAATGGTAGTGTTCCTTCCAGCGCTGAAGGAGGCCTTCAACGTCTTTAATTAGTAAGTTACCATCGGATGAGCGGAGGGGGGCTGCACCACGAGTGATTGGCCCATAAAATGTTTTAGTGGAATTTTAATATTCGTGCATCCTGTGCTGATCTACAATTTTTCTTGTTTCACATGCTTTATTTTTAAACCAGCCATTCTTTTGATTGCAAAGTTCCCGCTGGGCCACCGCTTTCTTCTCGCACAAGGTATCAGCTTTGGTCCGAGACTGAGGGTTGTTCTGCCAGTTAGTTAAAGTAGCATGTGTATCATCGACGAGTACACTGATTGCCGGGTCATTTTCATCAAACCAGACCTGGAGTATTCTTTCGATCTGGCCGAGGGTCTCTGCTTGTTTTTGTCATGACAGTGTCTAGAATATCCCATTCGGCACTGGGATTTGGGTTGTTTGTTGTTGAGTTGCTTATCAGCCCATGTTCGAGCTGCTCTCTGGGCGCATGTGTTACCGCTGGATCCTTCAGACGCTTAGTGATAAAACCTCTTCTGGAGGCTTGTTGCCTTCGCTGTTTTGGGCCGACGTGAAGTGATAGCTTGGCTCTGACGAGCAGATGATCAGTGGCACAGTGGTCTGAGCCACAGATGGCACGGGTGATGAGGACATCTTGGCGAACTCTTTCTCTGACAATGATGTAGTTATTGAGATGCCAGTGTTTGGATTGTGGGTGTTGCCAAGAACCCTTGAACTTGTCGGCCTGCCTAAACGAGGTGTTGGTGATAGTGAGGTTGTATGCAGCACACCTCCATACATACAGTACATTCATGCTGAGAGTTCGTCATTACTTCATTATTTATTCGGCACCTGGAATATTCACCAAGTAGGGAGATGATATCATTATTATTATTATTATTATTATTATTATTATTATTATTATTATTATTATTATTATTATTATTATTATTATTATTATTATTATTATTATTGTTATTGTTGTTGTTGTTGTTGTTGTTTTATCATTGTCCTTATTATTCTCTATTTGTTCATTTGTTTGCTTCCTCAGTAATACTCATTGTAATGTAAATAGGGAAATGGTAATAGGAGAAAATTAATAGAAATTTGTACTGTATTTGCATCTTAAGCAAATATTTACTCCAATTCACAGGAGAGAAGATAAATTGTTTCCTCATAGTTTTCTTTTTCATGCAACTCAAACATTCATGAAAATTAAGTATGTGTTCATTCGTAATGTCTATAATGGTAGTTTAATTATTCTAATTTACTTCGCTCTGCCTAATACTGACATGATATTTCCTAAAGCCAACAGAATAAATTAACTTTATTCAATTTGTAAATAAGAAATAGATAACGTGTATTTTCCCAGCCTTTATCCCACTTGCTTTAATTTAATCTAACTTAATATCTCTCTATCTCTTATACCCACACGTGAATGAAACACACATCACCACTAAGAGAAAATGAGGAGTTTGTTTTATTAGGTCATTCCTGATAGTGAGTGTGGTAGGTGTGTAATCAACAGGTTAGATCAGGTTATGTTACCGTTCAATTGCGTAAGGTTAGGTTAAGATACTGTTTAGGTTATTTTAGCGTTAGGTTAGGGTATGTCACGTTACGATACGTTAACATTCAGTTAGATTAGCGTAAAATTAGCTTTCGTAACATTAAATTACGTTAGTTTTAAGCTAAGTTAGCTTAGTTTAGGTTAGGTTAGCCCAGGTATGTCAGCGGCTCTGTGATGTGGAGGTGGTGAGAAAATGAAGGGATTTCATTGCCAAATTTTCTGCTGTGCTCTTTAGGTCTGAGGCAATAAGCTTTCGCTGGTTCTCTGTGAGTCTTTCTCTGTCTCAGGTACCTGTGTGAATATTTGTCTTTTTCGGGTACCTGAATGAGTCTTTTTCTGTCTCAGGTACTTGTATGCGTCTGCAAGTCAAGGAATGGCTATGACAACGGACACACAAAGGCCTTCGTGTTTACTTGATCTTATTTTATGAAGAAAAAATCCTCTCAGTGAAATACAGATGATCTGATGTTTAATTCGTGTTTTTTTTTCTTTTTGCCTGCATACACCGGGATGTTTTGTGACTGGGTATATATTAATACTTTATTTCATATCTTTGTTCTTTTATTTGGGTTTTGGGCGAAAATAAACTTTGATTTTTTCAGTAGGTTAATATCTAAACTTACTGTGTGTGTGTGTGTATAATAATAATAATAAAATAATAATAAACGGTTTATTAATAGAGTTGCAGCCGGTGGCTGAAAACATACAGACTTACAT
Source organism: Homarus americanus (assembly GCF_018991925.1). Lineage (NCBI taxonomy): Eukaryota > Metazoa > Arthropoda > Malacostraca > Decapoda > Nephropidae > Homarus > Homarus americanus. Next base: position 30,567,791 of record NW_024713129.1, on the reverse strand, counting down.
TTGATTTAGACATAATGATATAATATGCATTGAATACATTTACAGGGCTGCACAGTACATAAATCAGGAGTTGTTTATTATTTTTAACAATAGATGGGATGGTGCTGTTCTTATATCTATCGGTGCGGGCTCTTATGTGCTGAATTTTGTTGTAGTGGCGGATTGCACGAGTTGGGTGGGGGGCTGCAGGTGGCAGGAGGTGGCGATGGCGAGGGTGGTGCAGTAGTCCACGGCCAAACCTTTCCGGTGCTTGGTGGTGGAGGTCACTGAGGGATGGCATTTACAGGGTGGAGAGAGCGTTGGTGTAGCCGAAGTATTCTGCGCCGAGCATGATTCTGCAGGCCCTTTTCTGTACGTTCTCTAGCTGACGTTGTTGGGTGGAGTTGAGAGAAGACGACCAGGCTGGTGACGCATATGTTAGTTTGGGGAGAATAAAGGCATTGTAGGTGGTCCTCAGCTCTGGCGTGGGTGTCCCAAGTGACCTAAGTCGTCGTAGCATGTAGGGACGGTACGAGGCTGCCTTGGCTGTGTTATTTACATGGGCCTTCCAGTCAAGTTTGTTGTCTATAGTTACACCCAGGAGTTTGGCAGACTACACTAGCTGGAGAGGATGGGCACCCACTGTGACTGCTGGGGCTTGCACTGGAGTGGTGGCGGTATTGATGTGTATGACTACGGTTTTGGTGTGGTTGATGGTGACCTTGTTCTCCGGAGTCCATGCCTGTAGCCTGTCCAGGGTGCCTCGTAGCGATGAGTAGTCTGGTGCGGTGTTGTCCACTGAAACCCCCACAGTGCAGTCATCCACGTACTTCCACCTGTGAGGAGTGTCTGATAGAGCTTCGTTGATGAGGATGAGGAAGCACAGTGGACCCATCTTGATCCCCTGGGGAACACCGCAGGTGAGGTGTTGGAATGTAGAGACCAAGCCCTGATACCTCACTGCCTGGCGACGTCCACTCAAGAAATCAGTGAGCCATGAGACCAGGTTGGTGGGCAGTCCTAGTGCAATAGCCTTGTTGATAAAAGTGCAGTGATCAACAAGGTCATAGGCCTTCCTGAAGACCACAAGGGCAACGGCCAGTGATGTCTTACGTTTCTGCAAGTTTTTGTGCAGAAAATCCAGAAAGCTCACCAAGCAGTGTGATGTAGAGGAGGTCCTCATATTGCCAAATTGCTGTGGATCAATTGACTGATAGATACTGGCAAATGCCCACTCAAAAACAAAGTCCTCACAAAGTAGACTGGGTATGGGGGTAATGGCAACTGGCCTGAGGTCGTTAGGGGACTGTGGGGTGGTGACCTTGGGGATGGGGGTGACAAATGCGGTTTTCCATTCATTAGGGCATTTGCTTTGTCTGAGGGATGCATTAATAATAGAACAGAGGGGGGTGGCAAGTTCGACTGCAAACTCCTTACATATTTTGATTGGGAGGTCAATTGGGGTCGTGAAGCGTTTGGATTTAAATTTCAGGAGTTTGTTGGCGATTTCATATGATTGAACACTGGGAGGGGGGAAAGTGAGGGGGAAGGTGAGTAAGCTTGGAGGAGAGTGAGGTCAAGACTGGGTAAGGTATGACATATGGTAGCAAAATGGTTATTAATTATCTCAGCTGCCTCCTCACTAGGTAAATGTAAGATGAAAGGAAGTATGGGAGACTGCCGGTTAAGACCACAGAGATCTTTTACCTTGGAGTACCACTGACCGATCCCGACTTCCTTGAGGCCGTGCACTTTCCTGGGATAATAAGTCTTCTTGGCAGACTTGATTTCCCTGATGACCTGGTTATGTAGACTTTTGTACATTCGGTTGTTGGTGTAGTATGCCTTGTTGTGCTGCCCAATAAGTCTTTTTATGCGGGGCGTAATCCACGGGACATCATCGGGGTGGATCCTCAGTGTTTTGGCTGGAAAGAAGTGGTGGTAGGCTTTGGTGATAGTGTCCAAGTAATTATCCCACTTGTTCTGCTCATCGTCTACCGTGATCACTTCAGTCCAGGGATACCGGGTTATCCATTGTCCAAAACGCCGCATAGCAGAGTCGGGGGTGGGTCGGTAAGTCCTGGTGGCAACTGGCGGTGGTGAGAAGGTGGGGGTAGGTGACCACAGTAGGGACAGGTGGGGCCTGCGTCCCATGGGAGGCAGCGGCTGGGGGGGGGGAAGGTACTGGTTACCGAGATCAATCATAATGAGGTCAAGGGTGGCATTGCCATGTGTGGGAAAGTCTACTATTTGTGTAAGGTGGAGGTGTTGGGTGATGTCACTGATGTCTAACTCATTGAAGTCACTGCATATCACTAGTTTATCACATGGAAATCTGGATCTCAGGGAGTCAGCAGTGTCTATAATATGAATAATCAGCACATTGGCAGTTGGTGTGCGGGGGGGTTGATAGCATACACAGACAATGAGGGAGGCAAGCTGACGGGGATGGGAGGTAGGAGTGACCTGAACCCACAAGGCTTCTGCATCTTCAGGTACATTAACACCTACGGGTGATGGTTTGAGGTCACTGCGACAGTACAGAACTACACCCCCACCTCTCCTGTCCTTTCTAAGGTGGTGAAATAACTCATAGTTTTCTATGGCACAGATCTCAGGAACAATTTGCCACGCCTCGGTAATCGCCACAATACCTGCACCAACTGACTTCACTGTGACACTAACCTCCTCCACCTTGTTGCATAAAGATGTGACATTGGACAGCAGTAGGGATGGTAGGCTGTACCATAGTCGCGGCACTTCATAGCGAGTACACTGTCTTTCAAGTACTGGCTTGACTTTCCTCTGCTTGCTCGGCGTGATGATAGGGATTCGTCTGGGAATGCGGCGACCCCGTCTGCAGCCGCGGTTGTGGAAGATACTCAGCGCCTTTAGTAGAGTGATGGTGTGGGGTGGAGGATAGCCAGCACCCGACTTCAGCCGAAACAGGTCGGTGCGACGATATCGTGCCACTGGAACACACATATTCACAAGTCTAGCACTCACAGTCACTGACACCTTGAAAATACGCACTGTCTACCCGTAAAAGTACTGAAGTACCTTAAGTAACTACAGGTCGACGTGATGACCTTGGCTGCTGCTGAGCGCCAGGAGACACGTCCTCACTCAGTGAGGTCACTAAGGTGTGTGTGTGCGTGGGTGTGTTTGTGTGACCTCTCATCATCATCAAAAACCCTATACCCCAAAAGTCATATTGCAACGGACGAGTGGCGACGGGGACAGGCAGAGATGACTGCCAGGAGTCTCTAGTCACAACTCTGCACATAGGCGGCACAGATACGATGGTCGTTTATGAACTGGGATCTAGGCAGCAGTGCAATCCGGTCCTGTCTGTGCGACTGAGCAGCCCTTTCGAGGAGCCACTCTGCTCACTTTACATGGGGAGGGGGCGAGAAAAGGTGCCCTAAACATAGCCTGCCTAAAAAAAACACATCCTGACTGGGCAACCACACCCAATAAGGTTATCTTTATGAGGCTGAAAACACAATCATAATCACAGATCCAAACAAAAAGAAACTATACAACCTCTTATGGTCACTGCATGGAATGTCAAGACCCTTCTGGATATTGGCACAAATGAGCGTCCTGAATAAAGAACCGCCCTTGTGGCAAAGGAGCTGCTAAGAATAACATCGACATAGCAGCCATTAGTGAAGTCCCGGCTCCCAGACGAGGGTCAACTCACAGAACAGGGGTCTGGCTATACCTTCTTCTGGAAGGGTAAGTCTGCTGCGGAGAGAAACCGCATTTATGGACTGGCTTTCCCATCCGCCAACGCATCCTACACAGGCTAAAAGAAATGCCTGTTGGGATCAACGCGCGCCTCATGACGCTTCGAGTCCCACTGAATCACTTACGTCATGTCTTTTTCATCAATGCATACACCCTAACACTGGATGCAGAGGATGACATCAAGGAGACCTTTTAAGCCGACTTCGACAGAGTGTTAACCTCTATCCCTAGAAAAGATAAGGTTGTGCTCTTTGGTGACTTCAATGCCAGAGTTGGCAGAGATGCTGACATTTGGCTGGGAACCATAGGGAGAAATGGACTAGGCAAGTTTAATCCCAACGGCCTACTCCTCCTCAGCAAGTGTGCTGCACACAACCTCACTATCACCATAACCTTGTTTAGGCAGGTCGACAAGTTCTTAGGGTTCATGGCAACACCCACGATCCAAACACTTTCCTCTTATTGACTACATCATTGTCAGAGAAAGAGATCACCGAGATGTCCTCACCACCCGAGCCAGTTGTGGCTCAGTCCACTTCGATATTGATCATCGGCTTGCTAAAGCCAAGCTAACACTTCACGTCGCTCAAAATGGCGAAGGCAGCAAGGCTCCAAAAGAGTTTTAACACTAAGCGTCTGAAGGATCCAGCGGGAGCACATGCTTTCAGAGAGCAGCTTGAACATGGGGCGATAAACAACCCGACAACAAATAACCCAAATCCCAGTGCCGAATGGGATATTCTCGACACTATCAGGAAAAAAACCTGCAGAGAAATCCTCGTTCAGATCGAAAGAATACACCACAACTGGTTTGATGAAAATGACCCGGCAATAAATATACTCGTCGATGAAAAACGAGCTACATTAACTGAATGGCAGAACAACCCTCAGTCTCAAACCAAAGCTGATACCTTCCGCAAGAAGAAAGCGGCGACCCAGCGTGAAATTCGCAATCTAAAGAAAGACTGGTTAAAAAATAAAGCCTGTGGAACACAAAGATTTGCAGAACAGCACAAGATGTGCGAATTTTTCAATATCACTAAAACATTCTATGGGCCAATCATTCATGGTAAAGCACCTCTTCGCTCATCCGATGATAGCTCCCTAATTAAAGACGATGAAAGCATCCTTCAGCACTGGAAAGATCACCACTATTCACTGCTCGACCGAAACACCGATTTGGATGTCTTGACTACCAAGCAGGTTCCTCAGCATGATTATCGCCCGAGTCTTCCTAAACAGACTTCTTCCTGAGGCGGAAAACTTCCTCCCAAAATCTCAATTTGGCTATAGACCATCACGTGACACCACTGACATGATCTTTGCTGCCCGCGAGATGCAGGAAAGCCCTCTGGTGGACCCTCAGCTTTCTTGGCTCCCCACCAAAATTCATCACCATTGTGAGGTAACTCCACGATGGCATGAACGGCAGTGTCCTGTACAATGGCACCCAGTCTGAATTCTTCCCCATTCAAACAGGGACTAAACAAGGGTGTGTACTGACACCAACTCTCTTTTCCATTTTCTTGGCTACTTCCTTACTCGTGCAAGTGCCAATTTAGCCGGCGGGGAGGACTTCGAGTAATGGGTGAAGGGGGGGTCTTTTCATAATAAAACAACTCCAAGAACAAAGGTGTCGGCAGCTTCCATTACTGAACTTCAGTATGCAGACGACCTCACCCTTGTTGCTCACACTAAACGCGACCTACAGGAGATCCTGAACACCTACGCAGATGCGTATGCACACTTCGGCCTTGAGGTGAATGTACGTAAGATTCAGATTCTCTTTTAACCTGCCCTTGGTTCAGCCACACCTCCACCATCCACCCAACTATACGGTACTACACTCTCTAATGTAACCCACTTTCGGTATCTTGGCTCCCACCTGTCCACCACCACAGACATCGATGGAGAGATTCAGCGTCGGATTAGATGTGCATCTCAAGACTTTGGCAGACTCCGAAACCGCATGTTCAGCTGTAAGGAGCTGAAATTATCTACAAAGTTACACTTATATTGAGCAGTGGTCCTCCCCACCCTACAATATGTCAGCGAGACATGGGTCACATACAGGAGGCACCTCAAGGCACTTGAAAACCTTCACCAACATAGTCTACATTTCATCTTCCGAGTTCGCTGGGAAGACAAGAAAACAAATGCCAGTATTCTCGCTGACACTAACTGTAAGAGCATCGAGGCCACCATTATCCACGAACAGCTACGCTGGACTGGCCATGTTACCCGCATGGACGACAGTAGAATGCCAAAGCAGTTACTTTACAGTCACCTAACGAATAGTAAACGTAACGCCGACGGGCAATTGAAAAGGCATAAGGATAGTCTTAAGAAAAACCGGAAAAAGTGCTAAATCGACCCCCTCACCTGGGAGACGATTACTCCATACCGTAACGCTTGGTGGAGCACCATACAAGAAGGTGTTAATACTTTTGAGTTAGCCCGAATGCAAACTGAGGCAGACAGCGCAACGCCGGAAAGACGCTACCACTGCCCTCCCACTTCGATGTAGCCTCCACGTGCAACATCTGTAAACAACTCTGCCGGTCCCGTATCGGCTTTTAGTCACCTCAAACTCATCAATGAAGGGACAGCACCTATAACTCATATCATTGTATCATAGCTGGATGATCGTCATAACTTCATTCCGAGTGACAGCAAAGTAGTAGTACTATGTGTGTGTGTGTGTGTGTGTGTGTGTGTGTAATAATAATAATAATAATAATAATTAACGGTTTATTGAAAGAGCTTGGCAGCCAAAAGGCTGAAAATATACAGTTACATATTTGGGGAATGGGTTTCGAATTACAAATAATATACAAAACATAAGTGACACAAATAAGACATATAATAACTAGATGGGGAAAAGCTCAAACTACAGTCTCATTCCAACATAGTGACAGTGCAAGGAGTAGTGTTTACTGGGAGTGAATACACTGGTTTATTACAGGTTATTGATAATTTTACAATGGTTGGGACTGGGCTGTTCTTATAGCGATCAGTGTGTGTGTGTGTGTGTGTGTGTGTGACCAAACAAGTACTAAACGTCCGTTTTAACTTCCTGTAACCATTCCATATAAACGTTAAATATAATTTTATTTCTAAACTAAGTCAAGTTATTTAGAGAGAGAGAGAGAGAGAGAGAGAGAGAGAGAGAGAGAGAGAGAGAGAGAGAGAGAGAGAGAGAGAGAGAGAAACTAAACTAAGGGCTAATATGAGGGTTCTTTTGCCCTGGGATTCCGTCCACTAAATATATAACTTAAATCCCAGAAAATTTTTTGAAAATCCGGGATTTCCCGCATTTTAATTCATCTCTAAGCAAACTAAATTAGTCATGCTGTAAAATAAATAAATAAATACATAAATAAAATACGTACTGTTTGTTGCAAATTACTAATAAGTTATGACTAGCAAGAGTCGAGACGAGAGCCTTCCTATCCTGGCGTCCTGAGAGCTAGGAAATGTTTTTGAATTTTAAAAAAATCTAACTATCATACCTGTTATATTATATGCTGTATATGAACGTATTACTTATGAAAATCAGGATTTGGTACAGAATGTGTTATTCTGTTCTTATTATCCTATGAAATACTGTTAACCACACCCATCCTGGTTATTTTTTTCTGTCGTATTTCCAGATTCCAGAAAAATCTGGTTTTATCCTGCAATCCCGGGCAGCAGAAACGCCCAGCAAACCTTAGCTAATACCAGTAACATGAAGGATGCTGCAAGAAAGAGAGAGAGAGAGAGAGAGAGAGAGAGAGAGAGAGAGAAGAGAGAGAGAGACCATGTGATGTTCTTTTACAGCAACAACAAAACAACAAAAAAAATATGAAATAGCTGGAACACAACGGTTGAGGGAGTCGGCCGTCCCTGTCTCTGGAGTAAATGTGACGACGGCCTGACTTTCTGAAACACCCATTATGTTTCCGAAGAGAGGAAAGACAGCTTACTGAGTCAATACTTTATTTGATGATATTGTATTTAGATGAGGGTGGCGGTGGCGGTGGCGTGGCTGGTGGTGGTGGTGGTGGTGGTGGTAGTGAATCACAGGTATACGCTGAAATACCTGAGACACAAACTGTTGAAAAAGCAGGTAAGCATTATGGTACACCGTCTGCTCAACACTATCTCTACCCAGGAAGAGGAGGAGGGAGAAGGAAAAGAGACAATAAGCGAGAATGTTGCAGAGTTATGGGTACAGGCAGAGTTCTGGTGGTGGGAGTGTGCAACATGGCCGACTCTCACAATGGAAACGCCTTCACGTTGAGTGCTGGAGGCGGACGAGGGATTTTCTGGAGATCTGTGAAGGTGTGTGGGGGATTGGGAGATTGGACAGGGAGGGAGGAGAGGGAGAAGAGGTGAAGGAAGAGGAGAAGAAAGGAGGAGAAGGAAGAGGAGGGGGAAAAGAAGTATATGGGGTTTAAGAAATGATGGTTAGACAGACAGAGAGAGAAAGAGAGATGGAGATTTAAGGTGAGTGATAGATATAGTGGAAATCGGAAGGAGAAGTAGGAGACGAAGGTAAAGAAGGAGGAGTAAATGATGTTTGAGAGAACACTTCAGAGAGAGAGAGAGAGAGAGAGAGAGAGAGAGAGTAATTTGGGTATGACAAATTTATGTACTAGTGATGGTATGGAAGCTGAAATCGGGATGGAGGGAGGAGGAGAGACAGAGTCAATATAGTAGATGGATGGAGGAGACGAAGGGGATGGAGGAATGGAATTAGCACTGGTATGGAAGAAGAAGAAAGGGAGGAAGAGTTGAAGTGACTGACTTGTACGTATAAGAAGAGGAAGAGGAGGAAGAGACGGAGGAGATCAGGGAAGTAAAGGAGTAATGAAGACAGAGGAGAGGAAGAAGGATGATGAAGAGGAGGTACTGAGTGAGGAGAGACACAGGAGAGGGCGCGTGAGGGAGAGACAGTGAGAGGGCGCGTGAGGGAGAGACAGTGAGAGGGCGTGTGAGGGGAGACAGTGAGAGGACGTGAGGAGAGACAGTGAGAGGGCGTGTGGGAGGGAGAGAGGTGTGAGAGGGCGGGGAGGGAGAGACAGTGAGAGGGCGTGAGGGAGAGACAGGAGAGGGCGGTGAGGGAGAGACAGGAGAGGGGCGTGAGGGAGAGACAGTGAGAGGGCATGTGAGGGAGCGACAGAGTGAAAGACAGAGGCATAGACAGAGGGAGAAACAGAGTGAGAAACAGAGAGATAGAGTGAGAGACAGAGTGAGAGACAGAGAGACAGACAGAGGAGGACAGAGGGGTATACAAAATAAGAGACAGAGTGAGGAATAGAGGGAGAGACTGAGTTAGAAACAGAGAGACAGAGTGAGAGACAGTGAGAGATAAGGGGGGAGACAGAATGAGCGACAGGGAGAGGCAGAGAAAGAAATGAGACAGGAAAAGACAGAAAGAGAAACAGAGTCAGTGACAGACGAAACAGAACACACATGGCATAGAGATAATTAGTATCACATCTGTCAACTATTCTATAACCTAGAATACAGTGTGATGAAAATAAATACATATTCGGATTTTAACATACAGGTACTGTATATAGTGTGATTAAAATGCACACTCAGATCTCAACATACAACTCTTTAAAAATTGGGCATTCTTTTTTCATCACCCTGTATATATAAAAATATTTATCTTTTTTTTCTTTTCGTCACTCTGTATATATTAGAATATCGGCATCTTTTTTTAACACCCTATATACAATTTTTTCAGCATGGTCCTGTAGCCTGCAAGGATTTATGGTCTGTAGTGATTCGCGGTCCTGTAGCCTGGAAGGATTGATGTTTCATGGATTAGAGTGAGTGATGGTCCCAGCCTGCAAGGAATGGCGTAGTGATTCGCGGTCCTGTAGCCGAAGGATTGATGCTGGATTAGAGGAGTGATGGTCCCAGCCTGCAAGGATTTATGGTCTGTAGTGATTCGGGGTCCTAGCCTGGAAGGATTGATGTTTCATGGATTAGAGTGAGTGATGCTGGTCCCAGCCTGCAAGGATTTATGGTCTGTAGTGATTCGCGGTCCTGTAACCCGGAAGGATTGATGTTTCACGGATTAGAGTGAGTGATGGTCCTGTAGCCTGCAAGGATGGTCTGTAGTATCGGCCTGTAACTAAGGATTGATGTTTCATGGACTAGAGTCTTGGTCCTGTAGCCTGCAAGGATTTATGGTCTGTAGTGATTCGCGGTCCTGTAACCTGCAAGGATTGATGTTTCATGGACTAGAGTGAGTCTTGGTCCTGTAGCCTGCAAGGATTTATGGTCTGTAGTGACTAAGGTCATGTAGTTGTAAAGATTTATGGCTTGGTCTTTGGTCTATGCACTACGTCAGATCAAGGCACACGGGAATTTTCAATACGTCACAACATGGAGATGAATGAGAACCAGTGAGAGGTGGACCAGGTGTTGGGAGCCTTGGGGCGAGTAGCTGAGGAACACAGTGAAAGAGAGAGGGAGAGGAGAGAGAGGGTGAGAAAGAGAGAGGAGAGAGAGAGGGGTGAGAGAGAGAGAGAGGGTGAGAGAGAGAGGGGGTGAGAGAGAGAAAGATGGTGAGAGAGAGAGAGAGAGAGGGTGAGAGGAGAGAGAGGGGAGAAAGAGAGAGAGGGGGAGAGAGAGGGAGAGAGAGAGAAGGGTGGAGAGAGAAAGATGAGAGAGAGAGAGAGAGAGGGTGAAGGAGAGAGAGGTGAGAAAGAGAGAGAGGGGGGAGAGAGAGAGGTGAGAGAGAGAGAGAGTGAGAGGAGAGAGGGGGGAGAGAGAGAAGAGGGGGGGAGAGAGAGGGGTGAGAGAGAGAGAGAGAGGAGAGAGAGAGAGGGGGGTGAGAGAGAGAGGGGAGAGAGAGAGAGGGGTGAGAGAGAGAGAGGGGAGAGAGAGAGGGGGGAGAGAGAGAGAGGGGTGAGAGAGAGAGAGGGGGTGAGAGAGAGGTGAGAGAGAGAGAGAGGGGGAGAGAGAGAGGGGGGAGAGAGAGAGAGGATGAGAGAGAGAGAGAGGGGGGAGGAGAGAGGGGGGTAGAGAGAGGTGAGAGAGAGAGAGAGGGGGAGAGAGAGAGGGGTGAGAGAGAGAGAGAGGGGAGAGAGAGAGGGGGTGAGAGAGAGAGAGAGGGGTGAGAGAGAGAGAGGGGAGAGAGAGAGGGGGTGAGAGAGAGAGAGAGAGGTGAGAGAGAGAGGAGGGTGAGAGAGGGAGAGAGAGGATGAGAGAGAGAGAGAGGGGGGTGGAGAGAGAGAGAGAGGGGGGGAGGAGAGGAGAGGGGTGAGAGAGAGAGGGGTGAGAGAGAGAGAGAGAGAGGGTGAGAGAGAGAGGTGGTGAGAGAGAGAGAGGATGAGAGAGAGAGGGTGTGAGAGAGAGAGGGGGTGGAGAAGGAGAGGGTGAGAGAGAGAGAGGGGTGAGAGAGAGAGAGAGGAGAGAGAGAGAGGGGGTGAGAGAGAGAGAGAGGGGTGAGAGAGGGAGGGTGAGAGAGAGAGAGGGGTGAGAGAGAGAGAGAGGGGAGAGGAGAGAGAGGTGAGAGAGAGAGAGGTGAGAGGAGAGAGGGAGAGAGAAAGAGAGGGGGTGAGAGAGAGGGGTGAGAGGGAGAGAGAGGGTGAGAGGAGAGAGGGGTGAGAGAGAGAGAGGGTGAGAGGGAGAGAGAGGGGTGGAGAGGAGAGAGAGGGGTGAAGGAGAGAGAGGGGGAGAGGAGAGAGAGGGGAGAGAGAGGGGGTGAAGGGAGAGAGGAGGGGAGAGAGAGGGAGAGAGGGGTGGGGAGAGAGGAGAGGGGGTGAGAGGAGAGAGAGGGGGTGGAGGAGAGAGGGGGTGGGAGAGAGAGAGAGGGGGTGAGAGGAGAGAGAGGTGGAGAGAGAGGGGTGGGAGAGGAGAGAGAGGGTGAGAGGGAGAGAGAGGGTGGAGAGGAGAGAGAGGGTGGGAGAGGAGAGAGAGGGGTGAGAGAGAGAGAGGGGTGAGAGAGAGAGAGGTGAGAGGGTGAGAGGGTGAGAGAGAGAGGGGTGGGGAGAGGAGAGAGAGGGGTGGAGAGAGAGAGAGGGTGGGAGAGAGAGAGAGGGGTGAGAGAGAGAGAGGGGGAGGAGAGAGAGGGTGAGAGGAGAGAGGTGAGAGAGAGAGGTGGGAGAGAGAGGGAGGGAGAGAGAGGTGAGAGGAGAGAGGGTGAGAGGAGAGAGGGGTGAGAGAGAGAGAGGGGAGAAAGGAGAGAGAGGGAGGAGGAGAGAGGGGGGGAGAGAGAGAGGGGGTGAGAGAGGAGAGAGAGGGAGAGAGAGAGAGAGGAGAGAGAGAGAGGGGGAGAGAGAGAGGGTGAGAGAGAGGGGGGAGAGAGAGAGGGTGAGAGAGAGAGAGGGTGGGAGAGGGAGAGGGGAGAGAGAGAGAGGGTGAGAGGAGAGAGGGGGAGAGAGAGAGAGGGTGAGAGGAGAGAGAGGGGTGGGGAGAGGAGAGAGAGGGGTGAGAGGAGAGAGAGGGGGAGAGAGAGGGGAGAGAGAGAGGGTGAGAGAGAGAGGAGAGGGGGGAGAGAGAGAGAGGTGGGAGAGAGGGAGAGAGGGTGAGAGAGAGAGAGGGGTGAGAGAGAGAGGGGGTGAGAGGAGAGAGAGGGGAGAGAGAGGGTGAGAGGAGAGAGAGGGGTGAGAGAGAGAGAGGGGTGGGAGAGGGAGAGGAGAGGGGGGTGAGAGAGA
>NW_024713129.1:30449240-30555296 GCF_018991925.1 Homarus americanus | reverse complement strand
TGGTCATTTTCTTTCTTACATGCCTCATTGGCCAGTCTATCAGCACGGTCATGATACCTGATTCCAACTCCTCAGGTGTTAGCGACAGTGGCTGGTTCCCCCTCAGTGGGGAGGGGGTTCTCGAGGGGCTTGGGGGGGTTGGTACAGCGGGTGGGTGAGTGGGAGCGTGTCCACTTGCCCAATCCCTCACAACAAGGGTCTTATGACTGAACGTCACGTGTTTCCCTTGTTTCCTGGCTTCTTTAAACTGGTCCATTTGCTGTAGATGGGCTTTAGTCGTAAGTGGGCAGAGGCCCTCGTTGACGAAGATAGTGGAGCCTTTCAGCCTATTGCGTTGATAAAACACTTTGTCACGGTTAGAGGGGGATGGAAATTTTGTTATGATGTCGCGGGGGCGGGAGGAGTTGGGTTTCCCGACGCGTTGAACACTGTCAAACTTTACTTCAGGAAGTTGAAAATGGTCATTCAGCAGGCGTGAAATTTTGCGCTGGGATGACTCCCAGTTATCGTGGGCATCTTTGGCGACTCCGGCGATCCTGAGGTTGTTTCGCCTCCCTATGTCATCCACATAATCCACCCGGCCTGCTGACATTCGATAAACATATTATAGCTGATACCTAATAAACGTAATACAGCTGACACTTTTTAAACATATACAGTACAGATGACACTCAATAAACATATAACAGCCGTGTAACAATGGCATGAGAAAGTTATTTTCCTCCAAGCGTGAGCCAATCGCAGGGACCTGTGAGTGTGAATGCCTTTGGCCTAAACCAATAAGGAGAGCCGCGGAGACGTGACGTCATGACCATGTGGCATCTTGTAAATCGCCTGTGTCTTAGGACAGAGTCTGTTTTGGCTTTGTGACATATAGACATGCGTGTGTCATCTTCTCCCATGGCGTCATGAATATATGTGAGTACCCATCACTTTTTATCCATTGCACGAAATGTATTACTTTTATCCTCTTCGCCACTGATCGGCTTGTTAGCCGCCCGGGCGATCGGTCACGTCTCAGTCACAAACTGTTGGCAAGTACTGGGCATGCACCGGCTCCTGAATGTACCTGAACCCGCTCCAGTGTTGGTCAAGTCTTCTCTTGAAAGAGCTCACACTCGGTGCCGTCACAACACTCTCTGGTAGATTGTTCCAAGAGTTTGGCCTCTCAAAAAAGTTTGCCCTCACGGTTTCTGGACTTGCGGCTTCTTCAATCTTGAGCTGTGACCCCTTGTGGGGCGAGCGTCCATCAGGTAAGGACACTCAACTGAGTAGTCCCCTGAGATGCTTCCTTTAGGTCCCCTTGCCCGTCTGTAGTATAAGCTAGGCAATTCAGGCGCTCCAATCTCTCAGGGTAGCTGAGGTGCCGAAGTGCAGGCACCAGTCTGGTGGCCCTCCTTTGAACATTTTCAACCAACTGACAGTCCCTAGCATATCTCAGGGACCAGATGGGGTGACAGTACTCCAGATGGGGAAGCACTTCACTCCTGAAGATCGTCTGAGGACCGTCTAGATATCTGAACGACCTTCTTATAAGACCCAATAATTTATTTGCCTGATTTACCTTCTTCTCACAATGGCCCGAGAACTTCAGCTCATTGTCAACATACACACCTAGGTCCTTCTCACACACAGTCTCAACTAGTGCATTTTCTTCATCCCGTTGGGACATATGATACGCCTCCTTACCGTTGGTACGCCCCAGGTGCATCCTTTTACACTTCGTGACATTGAATCTCAGCAGCCATTTCTTCGACCATTCCTGGAGCCCCCTGTTTAACGAGTTCGGGAGATAGGTTTATTGTTTTGAAGTATAATTGTCAGTCTCAGTAGAAGGTGCTCAATAAACAAAGGAACTATTAAGAAGTGTTTAAATTCCCCTTCCCCCTTTGACATTGAGTAATACATTGTCATACATGTCTTTGGGTATGTAGTGATACAGTGAGCCATAAGAAATTACATAATCATCACAGGCTATTCCTATTCCCTCTCTCCCTTTCCCTTCATATCTTCATATTAGATTACCCTCTAGTGTACTGTACTACAAGCTTTGTCAATAAATTTGTTAAACTAAAACTAGTGGGGGGAGTGACCACAGGCGAGCTCCCACCTCCCCTCACCAATAAACAAGTCTCCCTCTATCCCTCTCTCAGTCCACTCTTCTCTACCATCTCACGAGAAATACAGAGAATAGAGCAAAGAAGGACAGATTAAGAGTAAGGAAAGAGAATTAAAGAATAAAGACGTAGAGAAAGTAAGTAAATAACCGAAATAAAAAATAAAAAAATTAAAAGGAATAACAAAATCTATTATTGTTACAAATGGTGACAGCAGTATAGATAATTCTTAAAATGATCCTTCCCGTGTGCCGAACCACTCACATGTTTACCAATTGTAGCTTTAATGTATATTTATTTTGTTTGATAAATAATAATTGTTAGAAAGTGGAAACAAATTTTCCTCTGTTGAATTCACAGAGAGAATCTTGAGGTTGAATTTGAAGTTAATGTGTTTTGATGCTTATCACACTGTTTGATAAATATTCTGTGAGATGAAATAGCGTAAACGACCAGCTATGGGGCTGAGGGGGAGGACCGAGGCCACCCGACCCTGCCCCACCATCCCGCCCGCCTCTGCCTCGTTTCCCCAAATCACCCCTCAACCTCACACCTCCCCCGCCTAACCCATTCTCTATCCAGCCATCCCCTACCCACATGTCCCTTCCCCCTACTACACACACAAACTTAATAGATAAATACAGCTGACAGTCAATAAACATAACACCACTGACGCTCAATAAACAAATTACAGCTTTGAATTGTAACAGTTGATAACATAATGAGCATAATTCAGCTGACACACGATAAACATTATTCAGCTGACAGTTAATAAACATCATACAGCTGACACTCAATAAATATATTACAGATGACACTCGATAAAAATAATACGGCTGACACTCAATTTATATAATACAGCTGACACTCAATAAACATATTACAGCTGACACTCGATAAACATAGTACAACTGACTCTTGATAAACATAATACAGCTGACACTCGATAAATATAAAGGAAATGATACTCGATGAAAATAATACGGCTGACACTCAATTTATATAATACAGCTGACACTTAATAAACATATTACAGCTGACACCTAATAAATATAAAGAAGCTGACGCTCAATAGATATAATGCAGCTGACGCTCAATAGATATAATACAGCTGACTCTCACATAACATAATACAGCTGACACTTAATGAACATAATACAGCTGACACTTAATGAACATAATACGGCTGACAGTCATATAACATAATACAGCTGACACTCAATAAACATATTATAGCTGACACTCGATAAATATAAAATAACTGACTCAATAAATATATTACAGATGACACTCGATGAAAATAATACGGCTGACACTCAATTTATATAATATAGCTGACACTCAATAGATATAATAAAGCTGACACTCAATAGATATAATACAGCTGACACTCACATAACATGATACAACTGACAATCGATGAACATATTCCAGCTGACACCTAATTAACATAATACAGCTGACAAACACTAAAAATAATACTACTAACACTTAATAAACATAATACAACTGACACTCAATAAACATAATACAACTGACACTCAATAAACATAATACAACTGACACTCAATAAATATATTGAAGATGACACTCAATAGATATGATACCGCTGACACTTAATATATATATATATATATATATATATATATATATATATATATATATATATATATATATATATATATATATATATATCTATATATATATATATATATATATATATATATATATATATATTTTTTTTTTTTATGCCTCTCATTATAGCCATACTTCGCCATTTATTATATCCTAATACATAAGTAGCTATCCTAGCTGTGTTGAGTTAGTTGAGTTCCAGATCTTTCAGTGACGTTGCCTAATAGTCAATATCTGCAACTGTTTTCGGCTTTGGGGCCGATGCTCTCGTTCCCCTAAGGCAGACCAAAGCAGACCTAAGGAGAGAGAAGGGCAGTCGACATCCCATCCAGGCTGTAACATAACTTCTGGGCTGTTGCTTCTGTTTGGATAGCACCTCCGCGAGTCTGGCGTAGAAGCATCTTGCACTTGGTCCCATCCCACCAGAGGTTGTTAACACCATAGGAGTGAAGCTGCCCTGATCAACGTTCTGAATTCTCTCCCCATATTCCCTTATCTTGTCGTTCTCGCTTCTCCTGTGTGCAGCATCGAGGGCTAAGTTACGGTGACATAGGGATAAAAAATCCTGATGTCGAAGAAGGCTCGCTGTCCCCGCGTCCAGAATCCTCGAGCACTGACGTCAACATGGGCTTCGTTGGATGTGTTTGAACTCCTATGTTGGAAATTCTCACCTGCCAATGGAAGGAGGGTCGGTTCTACTCTGACGTCACGACAGATTTCCTTCAACATATTTGCTGCGAGATCCCTTACTTCGTCGTGCCTCATGCATATGAAGCCCCCTTTCTTGCACACCATGGCGTGATCGACGTCATAGGAAGAGCCACACACGCATTGGGAGGGCAAACCTTCTACTGGCCTACCGTACCTTAGAGCAATGGCAACTGTAAATTCTTGTTTATTGAGACTGAAACCATTGCCCTTATCGGTAATGTAGTTAACCAGTTCGAGGCGCCCACCTCCCGTCTATAGCTATGTTTTTTTTCAAATTCTCTGGTATTTGCAGCATCAGTTGCTGCAACTTATCACTTTGGCCGTGCTGCCGTTCTGTCGTAATGGACCTTCGAATCTTGTTTACTTCACTGGTATCCACCTCACCTGTTGCATTCTGATCTATCATGTGGTCAGCGAGGGCTGCCGTGAGCTTAACTGAGGTTTGATGTTCGGTGGCAGCAGTCTCCTCTGGATTGGTCAATCCCACTCCTCCCAGTCTCTGTGGTTGTGCAAGGAGTGATCTTTCTGCTGGGGTTAAGTGAAGGTGTTTCACTAATTTGGGAATAAAATTGACGCCGATAGCTTCTTCCAGAGGGTGGGGGGGGACCTATATCAGGGATAGTGCGCATCAACTAGTTCCAGCGATGCTTGACTCCATGGGTGAATGCCTCAAAAGTCGCATGTGGCTCTGTGTTAGCTACATCAGACAGAGCTTGGATTACCCTAACCCACTCATTCACCTTTCCCGTTATGCACTCAGCCCCGAAGTCCGTCGTGCCGATTACTGCGCCTAGGTGACCCCGGCCATCCTTTGTTATTTCAACCTCACTTCCACTGAACACCTCCACTGCCCGTTTATAATGCTCCGGCTTCACAATGAGGAAGGACTTCCTGGCGTTTGGGTGGCACCTTATTTGTGGACCTCATGATGTTACCAGGTCCCACCACTTTTTGATGTCCTCCACTCTTCCCGTTCCCAATAAGGTCGTCAGCATACGCCACTTGCTTGATTTCAGTTGTTTCAAATTTTATTGTGTGTTGGAGCACGGTTAGGCCCATTGCGCACATTGCCATTGCAACAGGGCCGCCCTGCGTTGTTCCCTCAGTCGACTGTATGATGGTATCACCTTTCAGAGCCCCGTTGTTTATTATATAGAGGTCTGATGGATTCCCATAGGTGTCCTCAACATACATTATAAAGCCTGGACACTTGATGCTGTGCAGTGCGGCTCTGTGGTCAATTATGTTGAATGCATCTGAAGCGTCCACCAGGAGAACGGCCTCACAAACACGCTGCTCAAATATCGTTCTCATGGCGTGAAAGGCAGCTTCTCCAGCCTGGTGGCCAGCACAAACTTGCAGGTTCCCTGCTGCTGCTCTGACATCATCCTTTACCACCTCCATTATGCATTTTCCGATGATCTGCCTCAGCACCTTCCCTACCCCTATAGGCCTACATCCTGGATTCTTATACAGGGGAATGAGGCGGCAGGCCGTAAGAGCATGGAGGTGTTGGCGGCACGAAGTTGCTAGCCCTCTTGCAGAAGACAAACAGACAGACAGAGAAATATTAACGGACAGACAGACAGACAGAGAAAAATAAACGGACAAACACACAAATAGGTGAAATAAAGACAGACAGACAGACAGATAGATAGCTAGATAGATGGATAGATAGATAGATAGATAGATAGACAAGCTACCTAAAAAAGAAAATAATATAAATAGCTCAACAAACTTGGAAAACACAGCTCGCCAAATCAATAATCGAAAAGCAAAAAGGCTGAGCCCCGTTGGTGGCGTCTGGCGCTGGGCGGCCACCTGGAATTTCAGCATGAGACTTAAGCTTAGAGATTAAAAAGTAAAGCACCCGAGTTTTGGCAATGAGTCACGCTGACACCCGACACACACGATATTGTAAAGATAGGCCTTAATCACTAACTGGCAACGTCTTTGTTTACGAGTTGCACATACGGCTGTTGATTGGTGGATAGACTGTGTGTGTGTGTGTGTGTGTTTGTTCATAATATTTTTCCTTAAAAATTATTGTTATTATTAATATCCTATGTACATTTTAAGCCTTTGGCAGACTTCGTAGCCATGTCTTCAGCTGTATGGAGTTGATATTATTTACAAAGTTACACTTGTATCGATCAGTGGTCGTCCCCACCCTGCTATATAGCAGCGAGACATGGGTCACATACACGAGGTAACTAAGGCACTTGAAAACTTTCACTAACGCTGGGAAGACAAGAGAACAAATGACAGCAGAAGTATCAGGTTACCAACCATGAACAGCTGTGTTGGACTGGCTATGTTAGCAGCATGGACGACATTAGACTTCCAAAGCAGCTACATTACAATTACCTAAAGAATAGTAAATGTAACGCTGGTGGGACACTGAAAAGGTATACAGTTAGTCTTAAGACACGATCACTCCACACGGTAACGCTTGGAGGAGCACCACACGATAAGGCGTCAATACTTTCGAGTTAGCCTAACTGCATACCAAGGCAGACAAGCGCCAGCGCCGGAAAGACGCTGCCGCCGCCCCTCCCGCACTCGAAGTAGCGCTCCACACATGCAACATCTATGGATGACCCTGCCGGTCCCGTATCGGTCTCTCAAGCCACCTCAGAGCTCACCATTGAAGGTGACATCGTGTGTGTGTGTATATATATTAGGCAGTGACCCTTACTAATCTTCTTAACAAAAAAAATTGACCATGCCATCTCTAAGCACAGCAGCTGTTCGTAGTCAGGTCATAGGGTAAGATGACCCAACCTTCTCACCTGGTTACAAATCTTCTTAATTACAAAATTATCTCTCCTCTTCTGTATATATTAGCCTTGTCAAGTATTACTCCTTAATCTGTACCCACCCCTGAAGATGTGAATTACACGAAAGCGCTTGGGAACTTCGTGTTTTCTTGTTTCAGCATATACTTGGATCATGCACACCTACAGTGGTTTACTTGCATATATAATATATATATATATATATATATATATATATATATATATATATATATATATATATATATATATATATATATATATATATATAATTTCATGTAGATCCACAAGGGAAAAGGGAAACAATGGAGCACCTTAGCTTTCGTCTATATTCAAGACATCTTCGGAGGCAACTGAATTACAAGGACCGAGAGAGGCCTAAGTACACAGGGTGACCTTACTAAACATGAGGTCAGGTCATAAACATGACATCCACTAATCCGCACACCAACGCCACCACACGCAAAGGAGCTTAAAAGAAAGGGCGACGTGACTAGTCAAGTTAGGTCCGGTAAAAAATATGGGACCCACTAATCATCTATCCTATATCTAAATCGAATGCTTTCAAAGCATTTTTAACCTTGGGCCACTGACAAATAAATTTGTGTAACACATTATCAGTTTTGTACTGACCATCACTAAGGTTTATAGAGTTCATTTCTCTAATCAAACTAGCTTCAACCAGAAGTCTTTCTGTGACACATGATGATTGATACACTTCTAAGCTGTTTTGCCAATCCATGGGATGATTATTGTTCCTATCATGAACGAACAGTGCACTGCTTTCAGATGCTGTTCTAATATTTTACTTGTGCTGTTTAATTCTGAGTTGCAATGCTTTCCCAGTTTGTCCTACAAAATTTCCATTACAATTGCTACATGGAATGCGGTAAACACTTCCATTTACATTTAAAGTTGGGTTATTTTTGATTAATATATTAGTAATAGTTGGGTCATACTTAAAAACAACATTAATATTTAATAATTTAAGGGACTGAACTAAAGGGACAAATTCATTGCGATAAGGTAGAGTCAAAATATTCTTAAATGTAGGTATTTGTCTGGTTTGAGTACATAAGAACATAAGAAAGGATGAAACTGATACTGGCCAGTCCCATTTACACCCAGCCCCTATTGCACATCTATCCATCCAACTTATGTTTGAAGCTATCCAGCGTATTCGAGTTAATGATGATATTTTGTAACTTGTTCCAGTCGTCCACTACTCTATTTCCAAACCAATGTTTACCTATTTCGAGCCTAAATCTAAATTTGTCTAATATAAAACCATTATTACGAGTTCGCTCCTGGTTGGATAGTTTGAGTACCTTTGTAATGTACCCTTTGTTTAGCCCTGACTTCCATTTATACACCTCGATAATGTCGCCCCTCACTCATCGTCTCTCGAGGGAGTGCAAATTAAGATGCTTTAACCTGTCTCTGTACTCAAGGTTCCTAATGCCCGGGATTAGTCTTGTTATTCTCCTCTGAATTCTTTCCAAGGATTCTACATCCATTCTGTAATACTGTGACCACAATTGAACTGCCTAATCCAAGTGAGGTCTCACAAGCGCAAGATATAGTTTTAGGATGACCTCGCTAGTCTTGTAACTAACACTCCTTTGTATAAACCCAAGAACTTTATTAGCTTTGTTTCGAGGAAAGATGCATTGTTTACTTGCTTTAAGATTCCTACTTATCATTACTCCTAAATCTCTCTCGCAGTCGGATTCCTCAATAACATCGTTGTTCATCTGGTATCTGGTCTCCCTGTTTACATCTCCTATACTGAGTACTTTACATTTGTCCACATTGAATTTCATCTGCCATTTTTCAGACCATTCGAAAAATTTGTTTAGATCTTCCTGTTGTTTTTCGGAGTCCTCGTCAGATATAATTACATGTCCTATTTTAGTGTAATCACCAAATTTACTTATGTTGCTGTGTACGCCGATATCTATGTCGTTTATGTATATAATAAATAATAATGGTCCAAATACTGAGCCTTGCGGAACTCCACTAGTGACGTTGCTCCAATGGGATTTAGTGTCGTTAATGATCACCCTCTGTTTTCTGTCCTGTAACCACGCCCTAATCCATTTTAGAATATCTCCTTTAATGCCATGAGCCTCCACTTTTCTTATTAGTCTTTCGTGGGGGACTCTGTCGAAGGCTTTGCTAAAGTCGATATATACCACATCATAATTGTGCCCCTTGTCCACTGATTCGAAAACTGAAGGAAAGAATGTTAATAGATTAGTTAGACATGAACGCCCCCTTGTGAAGCCATGTTGGGAATCATTGATCAACTTGTGCTTCTCCAGGTGATTTCGAATAGAGTTTGAAATGATTGCTTCCAGTAATTTGCCTACAATTGATGTTAGACTGATTGGACGATAGTTAGAGGATAGTGATCTATCTCCCTTCTTGAAAATCGGTTTTACATTCGCTATTCTTCAGGATTCTGGTTTTACACCTGTTTTTAAGGACATGTTAAACAACTTTGCTAAGGCCATACTAAGCTCTTCCTTACATTCCTTTCATAATCTGGCAAATATCTCATCGGGACCTGATGACTTATTAGGCTTTAGTTTGTCTATTTGCTTACTAACATCCTTTACTAGGCACTACTATCTTGCTTAATTTATTTTCTTCACTATCTCTGTATAGAGTCTGAGCTTCGGGTATTATGTTTAAATTTTCGGTGGTGAAAACTGTTGAAAAATATTTATTCAGATTACTGCTCATTTCTCCTTGGTTATCAGTTAGCTTGCTGGTATCTGACTGTATTGGTCCAATCGTTTCTCGTGTTTTAGTTTGATACATTTGATAGAATCCCTTGGGGTTTGACTTCGCCTTCCTTGCTATCTTCAGCTCATTATTCCTCTTAGCTTTTCTTATCTCGGTCTTAACCCTACCGGCCAATACCTTATAGTAATCTCAGAGGTAAAATTCACCACGATTTATTCTCCTACCTACAGCCTTCCTTTGTCCAATAATGTTCTTAAAATAATTATGTATCCATTTAGGGTCATTGTTGTTTGATCTGAGTTTTTTGTATGGTATGTTCTGCCTTTCTGCATTATTTAAATTGTCGTGGAACTCGGCAAACTCAGATCTCGTTATCAGGTCAATCTAAACCATTAGGTCTCAGGGTAGGGTGAGGTCGTCCTCTGTGGGTACATTGAGTGAGGTCACCTCATGTGAGGTCATGTAGTTCAACCCCAAACGTGATACCCCCTCTCTCAACTGCCTCTTCAAACTATCAAAGTTTACCCTTCTGAAATCTGGGAATTTAGTGGAATTTTCCTTACGGCTGTCCTGAAATTCTAACTGGAATCTAATTTCTTTGTGATCGCTGTTTGCACGTTCGTTCCCTACCTCGACATTACTAATGAGGTTTCTCTGTTTGACAGAACTAAATTGAGTATATTATTACCCCGGGTGAGTTCGGTTATATGTTGACTTGGAAACAGTCCTGGATTGTTTCAAGAAAATCATCTGATTCTGAGTTACCCATAACGTCAGTCCAATCTATTTGGCTAAATTTATAGTCACCTACTATACAGACTTTGCTATGTATGGAAGCCCTGTGCATTTCGTCCCAAATAAGTCGCTCATTAACTCTATCAAGATTAGGAGGTCTATGTATTACTGCTGTGATTAATTTTTTCCTACCATTGATTAATTATATCCAAATTGTTTCTGTATTCAGTTCAGTTTTGATTTCCTTATTTATTTCATACTTCATATTATTCCTGACATAGATTGCTACTCTGCCTCCTTTCCTAATCTGCCTATCGGTATGGAATAATTTGTAACCTGCAATTTGGTATTCGACAGGTAACTCACGTGAGTCCAGGTTTATCCATGTTTCGGTGAATGCTATTATATCGATTTTTTCGGTACATACCAAGGCCCTATTATCATCCATTTTGTTTCTCATACTTCTACTGTTTGTATAGTAGACATTTAAGTTAGTCGTGTTCTGAGTCCTCTCTCTGTCGCGTTTAGGTTTTAATTCCCTGCCTAATCTAGTTTTGTCATAATTCCTAGCACTATTTCCCTGTAACCTTTTACTTTGTTTACCAGCTCCCACTACAGTCTCCTCCACCCCCGTGCTCATATGTTCCCCTAGCAGTATAAAGACTTCTACATCTTTTGAACTGCCCTCTCGAGAGACCCTGCCAGGGTTGCCACCCCATCCCTAGCATAAAGATCCTTTCTGCCGTAGACATTGTCCCAGTTGTCAATGAATGGGACTGATATTGACTTGCAATATCTGTCAAGACGGCCGTTGACACCAACTGCCCTTGACAACCATTCATTGCCAGCTCTCCTTCTAGGCAGGACACTACATATGATAGGGATCCCTCCCTCAGACCTAATATGTTCTGTAGCTGTCTTGAACTTATCAAGAAGCTCCTCACTCCTACACCGGCCAATATCATTGCATCCTGTGCTATGGCAGATAATGGGTTTGTTCCCATTACCAGAGAAGATATTGTCCATCCTGTCAACTATATCCCCCACCCCAGCTCCTGGCAAACACACCCTCATCCTATTTTTATCTTTACCACAAAAAGCTCTGTCTAGGTACCGTACCTGGGAGTCGCCAACAATCAAAATTTTCGTACCTTCCTTGACAGCCCTGTCCCTGACTATACTATTGTCCAATTCATCTATTAAGGGACTGAAAGAGTAGGTACACTTAGCTGTTGTTGTCGTTCTTGTCGTATCCTTGGTGTGTTTTTTCACCACCAGTTTGGTCGTCCCTCTCCTCACAACCTTCCATTCGCCTGAGTTTTCATCAGACATCGGCTTGCCTTGCCTCGTTTCTTCCTTCATCCTCGCTATCTCTTCCTTTAATTTCAAGATATCTTCCTTGGCCCTCTCTAACTCGGCCCTCAGAAGGGCACAGCCCTGTTCACAAGTAGCACTAGCCATTACAGGGTTTTTTGGCCCTTTTAAAACAATGATCAACAAACAATGAAGGGTACCCAAGTTTTTGTGCAATGGACTGAATGTGTTTCACTTCTTCCTCAATAAATTGAAGGTCATAAATATGCAAACATCTCAAAAACATAGCAGAAAAACTGACATTTTGGTAGATTCCTGGTGACTCGATAAAAAATGTATGAAACTGTCTATCTGTGTAGGCCTTCTATACACCTTAAATTTATAGTTATGACCATTTCTAATGATAAGCATATCAAGAAATGGAAGGAATCCATTCATTTCTCTTTCAATTTTGAATGTAATACAAGGGACAAGATCATTAAGCTTGTCTAAATATTTCAGTGGGTCACTGTTTCTAGGCCAAAGACAAAGAACATCATCTTCATATCTATACCATGGAGGAATAAAGTCCCCTATGTTGGGTAGTAATCTAGACTCAAAAAACTACATAAAAATACAGGCTAGAGGAGCAGAAAGACAATTACCCATGCTCATGCCAAATATTTGCTTGTAAATCTTCCCATTTGCTCTAAACACATTGTCAGTAACGCATAACTCTACCAATTTGAGGCAAGTATCATGTTCAACTATCAAATCTAACAGTTGCAATTTAACTTTAAGAAATGAAAGTAGGTCTTTCACTGGTACTCTAGTGAAAATTGAATTTACATCAAAACTTATTAATTCACATGGTTCATTGTGTTCCCTGTGTTTATCAATTAAATCACTATTGTTGTGTATTTGTGAATTAGATATTTGGCCTGTAAGAGGGGATAGTATCCTAATAAACCACTTGGATAATTTATACGTAACAGAACCCACAGAACTCACTATAGGACGTAATGGATTGTTAAGGTTATGTGTTTTGATCAATCCATACATATAAGGTAAAGTGGGATTGATTTGAGGGAGCTGTTTGATGAGATGGGGGTTCTTTTTCAATAACACCTTTATTTTAGAATTAGATAACTTATTAATATTTTCCAGGGGATCTTTTGTAAGCTCACAATAAATGCTTTCATCACTTAGTAATGAATTCATCTTATCATTATAGTTTCTTTTATCCAAAATTACAGAAGCATGTTGAGTAAGGTCACCCTGTGTACTTAAGCCTCTTTCGGTCCTTGTAATTCAGTTGCCTCTGAAGATGTCTTGAATAAAGACGAAAGCTAAGGTGCCCCATTGTTTCCCTTTTCCTTGTGTGATTTTATCAATATATATATATATATATATATATATATATATATATATATATATATATATATATATATATATATATATATATATATATATATATATATATATATATGTGTGTGTGTGTCACCACCAACCGTACTCGTCAACAAACAGGACACGTCCGGCCACCGCTGCATGTTTTGATGTCATTTACACAGTGATTTAAAACATTATTTACCTATTTCTGTTTTTGATGTTTTACTGGAGTGCTTTATTGACCAAAGTTTTGTTGGTTGTTATTTTTGGATGTTGTTTGATGGTTAGAGGGAGGGAGCGAGGAAGGAGGAAAAGGAAGGAGGAAGAAAAACATAGGAAGTGGAGGCAGGAGGCAGGAAGAGGAACTAGGAAAAGGGAAGAAAAAGGAAGGCGGAAGGGAGGGGCAGGAAAGAAAGAAAAAATAAAAGGAGGAAAGGACGAAGTGAGGAAGGAAGAAGAATGGAAGAGACGGAGGGCAAAAGAGGGGAGCAAGAAGATAGAAGCTCTATCAGGAGAGGAGGGAGGAGGTGGGGGAAGAAGGAGAACGAGGTAAGGGAAGGGAAGGAAAGAGGCAAAGCAGGAAAGGGAAAAGAGAGAAAGAATGAAAGAGGAAAAAGAAATATATAAAAATGGGAAGACACTAGACAAAGACGAGAGGGAGAGAGGAGGCGAGGAGGTAGGGGGAGCAAGATGGGAGGGATGAAGGAAGGAAGGGTGTTATTGGATGGGAGGAGAATGAAGGAGGAATGGGGAGGGTGGGATACAGAAAAGTACGGTGGGAGAAAGGTGGAGAGGGTAGTAGAGAAAAAATATGGGAGAGCAGAATGATGTTGACATATTAGGAAGATAAGGAAGGGAAGAGAAGAGGAAGGAGAAGATAAAGTTATGATCTCTCTCTCTCCTATTCTCCATTCACTCTCCCCTCATCGCATTCCATTTCTGCTTTCCTTCCTCCTCTCTCTATTCCTCTCCTACCCTTCCCTCCCCCTACCCACTCTGTCCCTCCTCTCTCCACCCACCTTCCCTCCCCTACCCACTCTTCCCTCCCTCTCTCCACCCACCCTTCCCTCCCCTACCCTCTGTCCCCTCCCTCCCTCCATCCACCCTACCCCTCCCTCCTTTCCTCCACTCTCCACATCCCATTTTCTGCATCTTACACAAAATAATGAGACACCCTCCTGCCGGGCGTTATGATATAACCTTCAATCACACAGTAAGACGCCTCAACGCGAACCACAACAACCCTTGGCTTCATAACCGCGTCCTCCACACACCCGCTGAGGCTCTGATAGTGGTGGAGAGGTAAACAAACTGATCTGTAGACGTGAGGTGGTGTAGGTCGATCACCCGCACATCCAGGAATGGTGAGGTTTGTATACTTTGGGTTTTTAGCTATTCGCAAGGGCTAGGTAAGTGTTGTTGTCCATGCATCCGTCCCCGAAGGGTTTTCAGCTATTTGCGAAAGCTAATTTAGTTTTTTAAGTCGACCAGCCGTGAAGCCTCAAAATATGTTAGGGACTCGCGAATGATAGGAGAGTTTTTAGTTGGCCCCTCATAGATTTAGCCACGAAAGGTACTATCATGTAATATCCTGGGGATTTTAGCAATTTGCAAAAGTTAAGTAAGCGTTGTTGGTCATTCTTCCATACATTCTCGAATGTTAAGTTTGCTGAGGGAACACGATGATGATGATGCATTTCTGCGGTTTTGAGGATTCACAAACTCTAGGTAGGCGTTATAGGACGATCCATGCTTTCATGAACGCTGTAGCTGCTTAAAGAAAAACGTATTGTATGTCTGTATACGTTTCAGAGATCACGAATGGTAGAGAAGCAATGTACATCTATTTTCTGATGATTCTATGGTTTTACAGATCCACAAACATGGCGTTTTAAGGCATTTTCCTGTGACCCCGATCACTTGGTCTTAATGTCTATAGTGTGTTGGTGAGGCGGTGTGACGTTTCCATGTGTCTGACCCATCACTGTCACTGCCACTATTACTACTTGTGACAGACGTTGTGTGTGTGTGTGTGTGTGTGTGTGTGTGTGTGTGTGTCAGTGCAACAATATTTATGCTTTTTTATGAGACATAGATAGCGATATATATATTGAAAGTTAAACGGGGAGATGGATGAGTGAGAAATAAATTGAGAGAGAGAGAGAGAGAGAGACATATTGAAGTACTAATAGACAAACACACTGATAGAAAGATTCACACACATACATACTTAACGAAAGACATATATATATAACACAAACAAACAGAAAGACATACAGGTGACACATACAGACATACAGCCAAATAGGAAGACATACATACAGATAAAAGCATACAGGCAGACAGACAAACAGACAGACAGACTCAGGCAGACAGACACAGGCAGGCAGAAAGACAGACAGATGAATACAGACACACACACAGACACACACACATGTGGTTCAAGGGTTACATGGCACATAACAAAATGTAAATAAAGTCAACTGTGTAATGTAGTGTTCAAGTGTAGATTTCAAACGTAATTTTCCAGGAAATTACGTTTGTCCATCTGTGTTATTGTGTCCATCTGTGTCATTGTGTCCACCTGTGTCATTGTGTCCACATGTGTCATTGGTTCACCTGTGTCATTGTGTCCACCTGTGTCATTGCGTCCACATGTGTCATTGTGTGTCCACCTGTGTCATTGCGTCCATCTGTGTCATTGTGTCCACTCTGTGTCATTGTGTCCACCTGTGTCATTGTGTCCAATTGTCGTGTTCACGCTGCTGTCCGTCCACCTGTGTTATTGTGTCCACCTGTGTCATTGTGTCCACCTGTGTCATTGTGTTCATCTGTGTCATTGTGTCCACATGTGTCACAGGTTCACTGTGTCATTGTGTCCACCTGTGTCATTGTGTCCACCTGTGTCATTGTGTCCACCTGTGTCATTGTCCATCTGTGTCACACTGTCCACCTGTGTCATTGTGTCCACCTGTGTTATTGTGTCCACCTGTGTCATTGTGTCCACCTGTGTCATTGCGTCCATCCAGGTCATTGTGTCCACCTGTGTCATTGTGTCCACCTGTGTCATTGTGTCCACCTGTGTCATTGTGTCCACCTGTGTCATTGTGTCCACCTGTGTCATTGTGTCCACCTGTGTCATTGTGTCCATCTGTGTCATTGTGTCCACCTGTGTCATTGTGTCCACCTGTGTCATTGTGTCCACCCATGTCATTGTGTCCACCTGTGTCATTGTGTCCACCTGTGTTATTGTGTCCATCTGTGTCATTGTGTCCACCTGTGTCATTGTGTCCACCTGTGTCATTGTGTCCATCTGTGTCATTGTGTCCACCTGTGTTATTGTGTCCACCTGTGTCATTGTGTCCACCTGTGTCATTGTGTCCACCTGTGTCATTGTGTCCATCTGTGTCATTGTGTCCACCTGTGTCATTGTGTCCACCTGTGTCATTGTGTCCATCTGTGTCATTGTGTCCATCTGTCATTGTGTCCACCTGTGTCATTGTGTCCACCTGTGTTATTGTGTCCATCTGTGTCATTGTGTCCACTCCAGGTCATTGTGTCCACCTGTGTTATTGTGTTCACCTGTGTCATTGTGTTCACCTGTGTCATTGTGTCCACCTGTGTCATTGTGTCCACCTGTGTCATTGTGTCTACCTGTGTCATTGTGTCCACCTGTGTCATTGTGTCCACCTGTGTCATTGTGTCCACCTGTGTCAGGTTCACCTGTGTATTGTGTCCACCTGTGTCATTGTGTCCACCTGTGCTATTGTGTCTACCTGTGTCATTGTGTTCACCTGTGTTATTGTGTCCACCTGTGTCATTGTGTCCACCTGTGTCATTGTGTCCACACCTGGTGTTATTGTGTCCACCTGTGTCATTATGTCACCTGTGTCATTGTGTCCACCTGTGTCATTGTGTCCACCTGTGTCATTGTGTCCACCTGTGTCATTGTGTCCACCTGTGTCAGTGTGTCCTGTGTGTGTCCACCTGTCAGTGTGTCACCTGTGTCATTGTGTCCACCTGTGTCATTGTGTCCACCTGTCTGTTGTGTCCCACCTGTGTCATTGTCACACCTGTGTCTGTGTGTCCACCTGTGTCATTGTGTCCCACCTGTGTGTGTGTCCCACCTGTGTCAGTGTGTCCACCTGTGTGTGTGTCCATGTGTCATTGCGTCCACCTGTCATTGTGTCTACCTGTGTGTGTGTCCTCCTGTGTCATTGTGTCCTGCCTGTGTCAGTGTGTCCACCTGTGTGTGTCCACCTGTGTCATTGTGTCTACCTGTGTCAGTGTGTCCCACTGTGTTATTGTGTCCACCTGTGTCATTGTGTCCACCTGTGTCATTGGGTCTACCTGTTGTGTGTCCACCCATTGTGTCTACCTGTGTCAGTGTGTCCTGTGTTATTGTGTCCATCTGTGTCATTGCGTCCATCTGTGTCTGTGTTCACCTGTGTTGTGTGTCACCTGTGTCATTGTGTCCTGTGTCATGTGTCCACCTGTGTCATTGTGTCCACCTGTGTCATTGTCTACCTGTGTTTTGTGTCCACCTGTGTCATTGCGTCCATCTGTGTCATTGTGTTCCTGTGTTTTGTGTCCACCTGTGTCATTGTGTCCCTGTGTCATTGTGTCCACCTGTGTCATTGTGTCTACCTGTGTGTCCACCTGTATCATTGCGTCCATCTGTGTCATTTTCACCTGTCATTGTGTCCACCTGTGTCATTGTGTCCACCTGTGTCATTGTGTCTACCTGTGTTATTGTGTCCACCTGTGTCATTGTGTCCACCTGTGTTATTGTGTCCATCTGTGTCTGTTGTGTTACCTGTGTCATTGTGTCACCTGTGTCATTGTGTCTACCTGTGTTTGTGTCCACCTGTGTCATTGTGTTCACCTGTCATTGTGTCCACCTGTGTCATTGTGTGTCTACCTGTGTGTATTTCCACCTGTGTCATTGTGTTCACCTGTGTGCATTGTGTCTACCTGTGTTATTGTGTCACCTGTGTCATTGTGTCCTGTGTTGTGTGTCCACCTGTGTCATGTGTTCACCTGTGTCATTGTGTCCATCTGTGTCATTGTGTCTACCTGTGTGTGTGTCCTGTGTCATTATGTTCACCTGTGTCATTGTGTCTACCTGTGTCATTGTGTCCACCTGTGTCATTGTGTCCACCTGTGTTGTGTGTCCACCTGTGTCATTGTGTTACCTGTGTCATTGTGTCCATCTGTGTCATTGTGTCCACCTGTGTTATTGTGTCCACCTGTGTCATTGTGTTCACCTGTGTCATTGTGTCCATCTGTGTCATTGTGTCCACCTGTGTTGTGTATCCACCTGTGTATTGTGTTCACCTGTGTCATTGTGTCCACCTGTGTCATTGTGTTCACCTGTGTCATTGTGTCCATCTTGTGTCATTGTGTCCCACCTGTGTGTGTCCACCTGTGTCATTGTGTTCACCTGTGTCATTGTGTCCATCTGTGTCATTGTGTCCACCTGTGTTGTGTGTCCACCTGTGTCATTGTGTTCACCTGTGTCATGTGTCCACCTGTGTCATTGTGTTCACCTGTGTCATTGTGTCCATCTGTGTTGTGTGTCCACCTGTGTCATTGTGTTCACCTGTGTCATTGTGTCCATCTGTGTCATTGTGTCCACCTGTGTTGTGTGTCACCTGTGTCATTGTGTTCACCTGTGTCATGCGTCCATCTGTGTCATTGTGTTCACCTGTGTCATTGTGTCCATCTGTGTCATTGTGTCCACCTGTGTCATTGTGTCCACCTGTGTCATTGTGTCCACATGTGTGTGTCCACCTGTGTCATTGCGTCCATCTGTGTCATTGTGTTCACCTGTGTCATTGTGTCCATCTGTGTCATTGTGTCCACCTGTGTCATTGTGTCCACCTGTGTTATTGTGTTCACCTGTGTCATTGTTGTCCATCTGTGTCATTGTCCACCTGTGTCATTGTGTCCACCTGTGTCATTGTCCACCTGTGTCATTGTCTGTCCACCTGTGTTATTGTGTCCACCTGTGTCATTGTGTACCTGTGTCAGTGTGTCCACCTGTGTTGTGTGTCCATCTGTGTCATTGCGTCCATTTGTGTCATTGTGTTCACCTGTGTTATGTGTCCACCTGTGTCATTGTGTCCACCTGTGTCATTGTGTCTACCTGTGTGTTGTGTGTTCACCTGTGTCATTGTGTCCACCTGTGTTATGTGTCCATCTGTGTCATGCGTCCATCTGTGTCATTGTGTCCACCTGTGTTATTGTGTCCACCTGTGTTGTGTGTCCACCTGTGTCATTGTGTTCCTGTGTCATTGTGTTCACCTGTGTCATTGTGTTCACCTGTGTTATTGTGTCCACCTGTGTCATTGTGTCACCTGTGTCATGTGTCCACCTGTGTCATTGTGTCACCTGTCATGTGTCTACCTGTGTGTGTGTCCACCTGTGTCAGTGTGTTCACCTGTGTCATTGTGTTCACCTGTGTTATTGTGTCCACCTGTGTCATTGTGTCCACCTGTGTCGTGTCCACCTGTCATTGTGTCTATGTGTTATGTGTCCACCTGTGTCATTGTGTCTACCTGTGTCAGTGTGTCCTGTGTTGTGTGTCCACCTGTGTCATTGTGTCTACCTGTGTCAGTGTGTCACCTGTGTTATGTGTCCATCTGTGTCATTGCGTCCACCTGTGTCATTGTGTCTGCACATGTGTCCACCTGTGTCATTGTGTCTACCTGTGTCAGTGTGTCCACCTGTGTTGTGTGTCCACCTGTGTCATTGTGTCTACCTGTGTCAGTGTGTGTCCACCTGTGTTATTGTGTCCACCTGTGTCATTGTGTCCACCTGTGTCATTGTGTCTACCTGTGTGTGTGTCCACCTGTGTCATTGTGTCCCACCTGTGTCATTGTGTCCACCTGTGTTATTGTGTCCTGTCATTGTGTCTACCTGTGTCAGTGTGTCCACCTGTGTTATTGTGTCCATCTGTGTCATTGCGTCCATCTGTGTCATTGTGTTTCACCTGTGTTGTGTGTGTCCACCTGTGTCATTGTGTCCACCTGTGTCATTGTGTCCACCTGTGTCATTGTGTCCACCTGTGTCATTGTGTCTACCTGTGTTATTGTGTCCACCTGTGTCATTGCGTCCATCTGTGTCATTGTGTTCCTGTGTTATTGTGTCCATGTGTCATTGTGTCACCTGTGTCATTGTGTCCTCCTGTGTCATTGTGTCTACCTGTGTTGTGTCCACCTGTGTCATTGCGTCCATCTGTGTCATTGTGTTCACCTGTGTCATTGTGTCCACCTGTGTCATTGTGTCCACCTGTGTCATTGTGTCTACCTGTGTTCATCCACCTGTGTCATTGTGTCCACCTGTGTTTGTGTCCATCTGTGTCATTGTGTTCACCTGTGTCATTGTGTCCCTGTGTCATTGTGTCTACCTGTGTTATTGTGTCCCTGTGTCATTGTGTTCACCTGTGTCATTGTGTCCATGTCATTGTGTCTGTGTGTGTGTCCACCTGTGTCATTGTGTTCACCTGTGTCATTGTGTCTACCTGTGTTATGTGTCCACCTGTGTCATTGTGTCCACCTGTGTTATTGTGTCCACCTGTGTCATTGTGTTCTGTGTCATTTGTGTCCATCTGTGTCATTGTGTCTACCTGTGTTATTGTGTCCACCTGTGTCATTGTGTTCACCTGTGTCATTGTGTCTACCTGTGTCATTGTGTCCTCTGTGTCATTGTGTCCTGTGTTGTGTGTCCACCTGTGTCATTGTGTTCACCTGTGTCATTGTGTCCATCTGTGTCATTGTGTCCACCTGTGTTATGTGTCCACCTGTGTCATTGTGTTCACCTGTGTCATTGTGTCCATCTGTGTCATTGTGTCCACCTGTGTTATTGTGTCACCTGTGTCATTGTGTTCACCTGTGTCATTGTGTCCACCTGTGTCATTGTGTCCTGTTGTCCTGTGTCATTGTGTTCACCTGTGTCATTGTGTCCATCTGTGTCATTGTGTCCACCTGTGTCATTGTGTACCTGTGTCATTGTGTCATCTGTGTCATCACCTGTGTTATTGTGTCCACCTGTGTTGTGTTCACCTGTGTCATTGTGTCCACCTGTGTCATTGTGTCCATCTGTGTCATTGTGTCCTGTGTGTGTGTCCACCTGTGTCATTGTGTTCACCTGTGTCATTGTGTCCACCTGTATTGTGTCCACCTGTGTCATTGTGTCCACCTGTGTTATTGTGTCCATCTGTGTCATTGTGTTCACCTGTGTCATTGTGTTCACCTGTGTCATTGTGTCCATCTGTGTCATTGTGTCCACCTGTGATTGTGTCCACCTTGTGTTCAGGCATTGTGTCCACCTGTGTCATTGTGTCCACCTGTGTTATTGTGTCCACCTGTCATTGTGTTCACCTGTGTAGTGTCATCTGTGTCATTGTGTTCACCTGTGTCATTGTGTCCACCTGTGTCATTGTGTCCACCTGTGTTATTGTGTCCACCTGTGTCATTGTGTTCACCTGTCATTGTCCTGTGCTTGTGTCAGTTGTGTCATTGTGTTCACCGTGTCATTGTGTCCATCTGTGTCATTGTGTCCACCTGTGCCATTGTGTTCACCTGTGTCATTGTGTCCACCTGTGTCATTGTGTCCATCTCTGTCATTGTGTCCACCTGTGTTATTGTGTCCATCTGTGTCATTGTGTTCACCTGTGTCATTATGTTCACCTGTGTCATTGTGTCCATCTGTGTCATTGTGTCCACCTGTGTTATTGTTCCACCTGTGTCATTGTGTTCACCTGTGTCATTGTGTCCACCTGTGTCATTGTGTCCACTGTGTTATTGTGTCCACTCAGGCCATTGTGTTCACCTGTGTCATTGTGTCCATCTGTGTCATTGTGTTCACTCTGTCATTGTGTCCACCTGTGTCATTGTGTCCACCTGTGTTATTGTGTGTCCACCTGTGTCATTGTGTTCACCTGTGTCATTGTGTCCATCTGTGTCATTGTGTCCACCTGTTATTGTGTCCACCTGTCATTGTGTTCACCTGTGTCATTGTGTCCATCTGTGTCATTGTGTCCACCTGTGTTATTGTGTCCACCTGTGTCATTGTGTTCACCTGTGTCATTGTGTCCATCTGTGTCATTGTGTCCACCTGGTTATTGTGTCCACCTGTGTCATTGTGTCCATCTGTGTCATTGTGTCTATCTGCGTTATTGTGTCCACCTGTGTCATTGTGTCCACCTGGTCATTGTGTCCACCTGTGTCATTGTGTCCACCTGTGTCATTGTGTTCCACCTGTGTTATTGTGTCCACCTGTGTCATTGCGTCCATCTGTGTCATAGGTTCACCTGTGTCATTGTGTCCACCAGGTCATTGTGTCCACCTGTGTTATTGTGTCCATCTGTGTCATTGTGTTCACCTGTGTTATTGTGTCCATCTCGGTCATTGTGTCCACCTGTGTCATTGTGTCCACCTGTGTCATTGTGTCCATCTGTGTCATTGTGTTCACCTGTGCCATTGTATCCGCCTGTGTCATTGTTCACCTGTGTTATTGTGTCCACCTGTGATGTATCGCATCACCTGATGATTAGTTAATTTCACCTAAATTATTCTTAACCTAACCTAACCAGGTAGGGTTCGGGTGCTTAATGATCAGGTGAAATAAAGTGTGGTGTCTAATTTTCAGGTGATCCGTCCCGTGTACTCAGTCATATAACCAGGTCATGAATTTCAGTAATATTAATCTTTTATTTTTATTTTTAGGATGTTAGTTTAAGCTTAGCGTGAGTTGTATGTATGTATGTATGTATGTATGTATGTATGTATGTATGTATGTATGTATGTATGTATGTACAGTCGACCAAAGATGTTCTGACCCCACCCTGGGTCTCGCACTCGCAATTTTACCTGGCAGTACTTGGTAAAGGAAGGCTGTATGTAATGGTGAACGTTAGTGGTGGATCTATTTTCACCTGTATCACTACCAGGATAAATATTAAACTTACCGAAGAAAGCATTTTTATAATAACAATCTATTCATCATTATTTAAGATCATTAGAAGTTTCCAAATTTTCGTATATTTGCTTAAAGAAGACATTTTGATGTGAGAATCTTGTGGCAGCTGTGTTTGTAGTTGAGTTGCCAATTCATTAATATAATTTCTTTTGTTATTTAAGCAAAATGCGAAAATTTGGAAACTACGAGTAACTATCTCGCCGAGGAATCTATATATTTATCGCTATCTATCTTTCTATAAATAAATTTATATAATTACCCACTTATCTATATCCCCATGGATCTATGTATGAATCTGTTAGCGAGTTCACTATTCTCCTTTTCGAGTATCTGCGGATCTCAGGTGGGCAGACTACCCGCCCACTACTTCAGCCGCCACTAGCTGAGAAAAGATGCCCCGCCCAACCTGTCCGATTTGTTCAGTAAGATGTTTCTCATGTAACCACAATGAAAAATCACAGTGAAGATTGTGAATCACATTGAAATATTACACGACCGTTAGCAGAGGCAGGAAAAATATGAGAGTTAGCAGTCATATTTCCCGCTTTTGTTGACGGTCGTGTAATATTTCAATGTGATTCTGATCTTTAAAAAATATTGTATTTGCATAATGTAATATTACTGATACGTAATTTGTCTTAGTATGCCTTATTGTGGGTAAAAATAAGTGTATATTAAATGCATCCTCCGAAAGCGTGAATTTGCTACCAGAGTTTAACAGTTAATTTATGTATAATACTTCTGATAAACTTCCTACGTGCTTATGTTTGAAATAATGAATGTATGTATCTATATATAATTTTGCTAAATATCTTTCTCGTCAGAAACGGTCATCCCAACGATTATGAATAAACTCATTTAGAAACACATCATTACTTCAGAACAAAATCGGACAGGTTGGCAACAGCCAATCAGCTGTAACTTTTGAGGAGGGGGCGGGGCATCTTTTCAGGAAACGCGCTATAGTGAGGAAACCGGGGGTGACTGGTCTTCCCGTCACTCTCCGCGATCACCCTCTTGTAAACAACGCTATTTGCTCGTCAATACTGCGAGTTTGTGCTGTTTTTCCCTATGGTAACTGTTAATCTTAATCATGGTACTTGGGGAATAAGTGAGTGATGGGGTATTGATCGCATCTTGGCCTAAATGGGAGAATTTAATGATATTTTTACGTTATAAAAGTGGAGTTATAAGACAAGTTTGGTAATAGGTAGAGTAACGTATCAGTGCAAAAACATTGTTCCAACAATTAGTCCAATTTACGCTACAATCTGAAGAAATTTATAGACAACTTAAGGACTAATGTGACTCGTTAACCCAAAATGTAAACATTGGAAAAGTCGTGCGCCTCAAACATCAAAAAGTCAGATGCAAGAACAAGCCCACAAGGGAGGTCATACCGGAGGTGTTCGCCAGTACGAGTGCTAGTGTCTGGCGGTGGAAGGAGTAATACTGGCAGGTCCACTTCCTTCGATATGCTGTAGGTAAGATACATAAATATATTAATCACAAGTTTTGTTTATTTTTAGGATCAGTTTATTTCACCTGGTGATTAAACACCCTAACGTTAAGCTAATTAAACTTAATCTAACCTACCTTTACTTAACCTAATCTAACTCGACTTAACCTGTAGCGTTGGGGTGTTTAAGCATCAGGTGAAATAAACTGGGTGGGCTAATATTGTATATCGTTTATTCTTGTGGAAATATGATAAGTGTCCAACACCTGTCCTTCACTTCCTCTTTTAAATATACCTGGACTATGGCCGCTCTTCCCCATAATACACTTTCATAATACCGTGCTTCCCACCTTCCTGTGTGGTAGTAGGGGTATTATAACTGTTATGCCTATGGATGAGTCAATCAACCCCAGGGCGTGTACAAAACTCTAAAGTCTTTACCACTTGTTGTGTCTCTGTTGTTAACCACAAACTCAGAGGTTAAAGTGAATAGTTTGTCAAGAACGTGAGTGTCCAAATTATTCGTTTTTTTCCCCTTCTTTCGACTCAAATGAACATTAGCCCCCCAGCTTACTTCACCTGATGAATAAACATCCTATCATTACCTGGGGATGTTAGGTTAGATTAGCGTGGTTGAGTTAGTGTCAGGCTAGGGTTGGTTTCATTAGGTTAGTTTAGATTAAGTTAAGGTAGAATACGTTATATTAGGTTAGGATAGTTAATCCAAAGGTAATACAGGTGGGGTGTGACCTTTGGTGGTCATTTCTTTCTGTGTGTGTGTGTGTGTGTGTGTGTGTGTGTGAAGTTCCTGCTCCCCAATACACCCACATAAAAATTTCCTTTCGCTTTTCCGCCCTTGTGAAGGTCACGGGTGATGGCGGCCAATTGGTTGTGCAGGACAGTGTGACGATCATTTACAGGGAGGGCTGGCTACACTCACCCCAACCACACCAAACACTAGTTCACGACGACCAGCCCTCACCAGACCTAGCTAACCCTACCACCCTCCCCAACCACCCTCCCCTACCCTGCCATCCCTCCCCTACCCTGCCATCCTCCCCTGCCATCCTCCCCTACCCTCACTGACCTAACCATCCTTCATCCAATCCTACCAGCACTTACTAGCCACCACCGCTCCCCAATCCTACCACCCCCACTAACCCTACCCCCACCCACCCCTACTAACCTATCCCCAACCACTAACCCTACTCACCATTCCTCACTGGCTTCTCACCCCCACCAGCCCTCACTGGCCTTTCCACCCCACCAGCCCTCACTGGCTTCTCCCACCCCACCAGCCTCACTGGTCTCTCCACCCCAACCAGCCCTCACTGGTCTCCACCCCCAACAGCCCTCACTGGTCTCTCCACCCCCACCAGCCCTTACTGCCTCTCCACCCCACCAGCCCTCACTGCACCCCCACCAGCCCTCACTGGCCTCTTCACCCCCACACAGCCTCACGTCTCTCACCCCACCAGCCCTCACTGGTCTTCCCCCCCACCAGCCCTCACTGGTCTCTCCACCCCCACCAGCCCTCACTGGCCTCACCCCCACCAGCCCTCACCAGTCCTCCCCAAGAGCGTCAAACATTACCTCACTCCCCTCCTCTTCCTCGTATTATCCTACAGCGTAATATATGTAGCCCTAGCAGACGGGGACAACGGGAATCTGAACTTGGACGACACAGAGACAAGCCTTTGATATAGAGGCTCTCTGATGCCCTTTAGTGGGGGGAGTTCTGAATATTGTCCCTGGGGTAATATTTGGTCCTCTCTCTCTCTCTCTCTCTCTCTCTCTACAAGCAATATTCACACCTATAATTCACTCTGGCCGCCAAAAGTCGTCCAGGAAGTATTTTGGGACACGCTGATTTAGGGTCCAGATATTACCTTGTGAACGATATAGTGTACAGAAATGGACTCTCACGTTACGTACATGAATACAGACACGTACACATATATCTCCACATAACTACATACATACATAAATACATACATACATACATATATAAACACAAAACACACACACATGTACCTAGACCCAAGTGTTGACTGTCTACTATAGTATTTGTCTGTCTCTGCCTGTCTGTCTGTCTCTGCCTGCCTGTCTGTCTGTCTGTCTGTCTGTGCATCTTTCTAGTTGCCAGTCAGTGTATTGTACGTAACCATTCTTTTATTTTACCTGTCTATCTCTGTCTATCTAACTGCCTAACTGTCTATCTACCTGTCTATTTCAGTCTATCTTTCAATCTCCCTTTTTACCTATCTGCTTATCCTACTGTCTATCAATATGACTTTCATTTCTCTGAATCTTCACCATTGTCTATTTATATTTACCCATCTATTCATATGTCAACCCGTCTTTCTGTCGACATCAACCCGTCTTCCTGTCCATCAATCCACCTGTCCTTACACTTGTACTTGCGTATATATGTTTACCTCCCCTCCCACCCACCCACCTCTCTACACGTATATATTGTATCTCGTGTGTGTGTAAGGGTGGGTGACCAGAAGACCTTGGCAGTAGACGAAGCGTGTAATGGTTGTGTTGTTAGTGTGTGTGTGTCTGTATGTGTATGCATGTGTGTGTTCGCTGTGTATGCGCCTATCTGTAAGTCTGTGTGTCTGCATATCTATATAATGTCTGTGTGTGCCTGTCTGTCTGTATGTGAATGTATATCTGTGTCTGTCTGTATGTCAGTATCTGTGATGTATACCGGTGTGTGGGAAGGGTCGTGTACACCGCCTTAGGCCACAGCCCGCACGTGCTCTAGATAATAGCAGACTTCCTTCCTGCCTTACCGCCCCGCCGACCAACTTCTGTGGTTTACTTAATGGTGGTGGTGGTGTGTGGTGATGATGGTGCTGTGTGGTGATGATGGTGCTGTGTGGTGATGATGATGGTGGTATGATGATGGTCGTGGTGGTATGTAGTGATGATGGTGGTGATGGTGATGGTCGTGGTGGTATGTAGTGGTGGTGTGTGGTGATGGTCGTGGTGGTGTGTGTGTGTGTAGTGATGATGGTGTGTGTGATGATGGTGGTGTGTGGTGATGATGGTGGTGTGGTGATGGTCGTGGTGTGTGGTGATGATGGTGGTGTGTGGTGATGGTCGTGGTGGTATGTAGTGATGATGGTGGTGGTGGTGATGATGTGTTGGTATGTAGTGATGATGGTGTAGTGATGATGGTGGTGTGTGGTGATGGTGGTGTGTGGTGATGGTCGTGGTGTGTGGTGATGGTCGTGGTGTGTGTGATGGTGGTGTGTGGTGATGGTCGTGGTGGTATGTAGTGATGGTGGTGGTGCGTGGTGATGGTGGTATGCGGTGGTGGTGGTGTGTGGCGATGGTGGTGTGTAGTGTGGTGGTGTGTGGTGATGGTGGTGGTGGTGTGTGGTGGTGGTGGTGTGTGGTGATGATGGTGGTGGTGTGTGGTGGTGGTGGTGTGTGGTGGTGGTGGTGTGTGGTGATAGTAGGTTGTGGTGGTGGTGTGATGAATGATGGTGTTGGTGGTGTGGTGATGATGGTCGTGGTGGTATGTAGTGACGATGGTGGTGTGTGGGTGATGGTGGTGTGTGGTGATGGTGGTGTGTGGTGGTGGTGTGTGGTGATGATGGTGGTCGTATGTGTGGTGACGGTGGTTATGATGTGTTAAGATGATGGTCGTGTGGTGATGGTGGTGTTGGTGTGTGTGGTGGTGGTGGTGGTGTGTGGTAATGATGGTTGTGGTGGTGTGTGGTGTGGTGATGGTGGTGGTGTGTTTGGTAGAGGTGGTGTTTAGTGGTGGTGTGTGATGATGAGTGAGCTGTGGTGGTGGTGTGTGGTATGAGGTGTTTGTTGGTGTGATGGTGGTGGTGTGTGGTGATGATGAGTAGGTTGTGGTGGTGGTGTGTGATGGTGATGGTGTTGTTGGTGTGATGGTGTGATGGTGGTGGTGTGTGGTGATGATGAGTAGGTTGTGGTGGTGGCGTGTGATGAATGATGGTGTTGGTGGTGTGGTGATGATGGTCGTGGTGGTATGTAGTGAAGATGGTGATGATGGTGGTGTTGGTGTGTGGTGATGGTGGTGTGTGGTGGTCATGTGGTGATGGTGGTGTGTGGTGGTGGTGATGATGTTGGTCGTATGTGGTGATAGCGGTGGTTGTGATGTGTTAAGATGGTGGTGTGTGGTGATGATGGTGGTGTTGGTGTGTGGTGATGGTGGCGTGTGAAGATGTGTGGTGATGGTGGTGGTTTTGGTGTGGTGATGGTGGTGGTGGTGTGTGGTGATGGTGGTGTGTGGTGATGGTGGTGTGTGGTGATGATGAGTAGGTTGTGGTGGTGGTGTGTGATGAATGATGGTGTTGGTGGTGTGGTGATGATGGTCGTGGTGGTATGTAGTGAAGATGGTGGTGTGTGGTGATGGTGGTGGTGGTGTGTGGTGATGATGAGTAGGTTGTGGTGGTGGTGTGTGATGAATGATGGTGTTGGTGGTGTGAAGGTGGTGATGATGGTGGTGGTGTGTGATGATGAGTAGGTTGTGGTGGTGGTGTGTGATGAATGGTGGTGGTGGTGTGGTGATGATGGTCGTGGTGGTATGTAGTGAAGATGGTGGTGTGTGGTGATGGTGGTGGTGGTGGTGTGTGGTGAAGATGGTGGTGTTGGTGTGTGGTGATGGTGGTGTGTG
The DNA here is from genome assembly GCF_018991925.1 of Homarus americanus. Taxonomy (NCBI): domain Eukaryota; kingdom Metazoa; phylum Arthropoda; class Malacostraca; order Decapoda; family Nephropidae; genus Homarus; species Homarus americanus. The sequence continues at coordinate 30,525,761 of NW_024713129.1, read as the reverse complement.
GTGGTCATGTGTGGTGGTGGTGGGTGTGTGGTGATGGTGGTGTGTGGTGGTGGTGTGTGGTGATGATGGTGGTCGTATGTGGTGATAGCGGTGGTTGTGATGTGTTAAGATGATGGTCGTGTGGTGATGATGGTGGTGTTGGTGTGTGGTGATGGTGGCGTGTGGTGGACATGTGTGGTGGTGGTGGTGGTGGTGTGTGGTGATGGTGGTGATATGATGATCATGGTGGTGGTGTGTGTGGTGTGGTGGTGTGTGGTGGTGGTGTGTGGTGATGATGGTGGTCGTATGTGGTGATGGCGGTGGTTGTGATGTGTTAAGATGATGGTCGTGTGGTGTTGATGGTGGTTGGTGTGTGTGGTGATGGTGGCGTGTGGTGGACATGTTGGTGGTGGTGGTGGTGTGTGGTGATGGTGGTGGTATATGATGATCATGGTGGTGGTGGTGTGTGGTGATGGTGGTGTGTGGTGGTGGTGTGTGGTGATGATGGTGGTCGTATGTGGTGATAGCGGTGGTTGTGATGTGTTAAGATGGTGGTGTGTGGTGATGATGGTGGTGTGTGGTGATGGTGGTGGTGTGTGGTGGTGGTGGTGGTGTGTGGTGATGGTGGTGTGTGGTGGTGGTGTGTGGTGATGATGGTGGTCGTATGTGGTGATTGGTGGTTGTGATGTGTTAAGATGGTGGTGTGGTGATGATGGTGGTGTTGGTGTGGTGATGGTGGCGTGTGGTGGACATGTGGTGGTGGTGGTGGTGTGTGGTGATGGTGGTGGTATATGATGATCATGGTGGTGGTGGTGTGTGGTGATGGTGGTGTGTGTGGTGGTGGTGTGTGGTGATGATGGTGGTCGTATGTGGTGATAGCGGTGGTTGTGATGTGTTAAGATGGTCGTGTGGTGATGGTGGTGGCGTGTGGTAATGATGGTTGTGGTGGTGTGTGGTGATGATGGATGGTGTGTTGTGATGATGGGCAGGGGCAGGAGGTGGCGTTGGTAGTAGTAGTGCTGATTGTGATATTGGACGTGTAGTGGTGGTGAAGGGGGATAAGGAAGAAGGAATTGGTGTGTGTGTTTGTGTACAGTATGTGTGTATTGTATGTAATGATAATAATAATAATAATAATAATAATAATCATAATAATTAAAGGTCTATTAAATGAACATAGCAACCAAAGGGCTGAAAATATACTGTCAAGAGTGATGATGAAAGTTATATTATTGACTAATGGATCAGTTGATTGGCAAACATTATATAAGAAACATAAGTGATACAAATTAATATGATATATAATAACAAGGTGGGAAGAACATCATACTACAGGGCATTTCCACATAGTAACTGTGTATAAAGGTAAGATTGGCTGGGAGAGAACACACTCGTTAACTACGAGTTGCTGATAATTTTTACAAAGGTTGGGACTGGGCTGTTCTTATAGCGACCAGTACGTGCTCGTATGGGCTGGATGCGGTTGCAGTGTGTGTACCTGTATGTGTGTACAGTATGTATGTATGTACAGTATATGTGCGCATAAGACAAGAAAAATATGCGTGTGATCATTGCTTCAACATTTTGAGGCAACATTCACCCACATCACATCATTCTAATAACTACAACATTTAACCTACAACAACTAACACAACTAACATACAACATCACATGCTAACAACACTCCACGTGGGACAAAAGCGTTAAAATATTTAGTAAGTTAATTATTAAAGATTTAATGGCAAAAAGTAAATAAAAAGTCACTATGAATGTTTTATTGAATGTTTTAATCAATTTTTATTGAATGTGTTACTGGGATGTTTTCATGAAATGATTTAGTAGGTATAAATGTGTTTACAGAGTCCTGTTTCAACTCGCTCCCCTAAACTTACCTCACACCTCACTCCCTAAACTTACCTCACACCTCACTAAACTTACCTCACACCTCACTCCCCTAAACTTACCTCTCACTCCCTACTTCCTCCTCACTCCCTAACTTACCTCACACCTCACTCCCCTACACACTTACCTCACACCTCACTCCCTAAACACCTCCTCCTCCCTAAACTTACCTCCTCCTCCCTAAACTTACCTCACACCTCTCCCTAAACTTACCTCACACCTCACTCCTAAACTTACCTCACACCACTCCCTAAACTTACCTCACTCCTAAACTTACCTCACACCTCACTCCCTAAACTTACCTCACACCTCGCTCCCCAAACTTACCTCACACCTCACTCCTAAACTTCCTCCTCACTCCCTAAAACTTATCCACCTCACTCCCTAAACTTACACCTCACACCTCACTCCCTAAACTTACCTCACACCTCACTCCCTAAACTTACCTCACCTCACTCCCTAAACTTATCACACCTCCTAAACTTACCTCTCACACCTCACTCCCTAAACTTACCTCACACCTCACTCTAAACTTACCTCACACCTCCTCCCCTAAACTTACTCACACCTCTCCCTAAACTTACCTCACCTCACTCCCTAAACACCTCACACCTCCTCTAAACTTACCTCACCTCACTCCCTAAACTTACCTCACACCTCCTCCCCTAAACTTACCTCACCTCACTCCCCTAAACACCTCACCTCACTCCCCTAAACTTACCTCACACCTCACTCCGCAGATTAATATCCTCTCCTAGCCCCGGTTCCTTCTCCCTCAATACACATATTTACCTCACCTTCCACATGAGCCTCGAGGTTGTTTACATAATATTTGAGACTTATTAATATTTGTTCGTGTTAAAGGGTTAGATAGGTGATACCCTCTATCCCTCACCCTCGTCATTCTCCTCTCCCTCCTTCCCCCCCCCTCCTTCCCCCTCCTCCCTTCCCCTCCTCCTTCCCCTCCTCCTTCCCCCCTCCCTCCCACCCTCCTCCCTCTCCTCCCTCCCTCCTCCCTCTCCTCCTCTCCTCCTCCCTTCCTCTTCCTTGGCTTCGTCACTTTATCTAATATATATAATTTAATACTTTTCCTCGACTTTTACATCAAGTTTAAAGTCAGGTGAACATAAGAACACAAGAATGGAGGAAACTGCAGCGGGTCTATTGGCCCATACTGGACAGTCCCGTTTACACCCAACCCCTTTGTTTGAAGCTATCCAGCGTTTTCGAGTTAATGATGATGTTTGGTGACTTGTTCCTCTCATCCACTAGTCTATTTCCAAACCGATAGGGGTTGGGTGTAAACTGAACTGTCCAGTATGGGCCAATAGACCCTCTGCAGTTTCCTCCACTCTTATGTTCTTATCTTCAGGTAAAATAAACTGGGGTGTTTAATCTTCAGGTTGTCGGGTAAAAACTTCGTGTTTTATTTATTTACATTAATGGATCTTTAAACGAGATCATGGCATAGAGAGAGATACTTACACATTACAAGCTTTTGTGTGTGTGTGTATATATATAATAATAATAATAAACGGTTTATTAATAGAGTTGCGGCAGTGGCTGAAAATATACAGACTTACATTTGATTTAGACATAATGATATAATATGCGAATACATTTACAGGGGCTGTACAGTCCTATCAGTTGTTGTTTATTATTTTAACAATAGATGGGATGGTGCTGTTCTTATATCTATCGGTGCGGGCTCTTATGGGCTGAATTTTGTTGTAGTGGACTGATGCGAGGTTGGTGGGGGCTGCAGGAGGTGGCGAGGGTGGTGCAGTAGTCCACGGCAAACCTTTCCAGTGCTTGGTGGTGGAGGTCACTGAGATGGCATTTCAGGTGGAAGGCGTTGGTGTAGCAGGAGTATTCTGCGCCGAGCATGATTCTGCAGGCCCTTTTCTGTACCTTCTCTACCTGACGTTGTTGGGTGAGTTGAAGACGACCATGGTGACTGCCGTTAGTTTGGGGAGAATAAAGGCGTTGTAGATGGTCCTCAGCTCTGGCGTGGGTGTCCCAAGTGACCTAAGTCTTCGTAGCATGTAGAGACGGTACATTTGTAACATCATTCTGCATAAATCACTCACCTAACCTAACTCTTAACCTAATATCTCTGAGGTGAGCTGATCTACTCGTGATCCGAATTAATATAGTATAAAGCTCAGTCTACCTCAGTAAAGCAAGACATGGCGACACACCCAACAGATCCCTAACACACTCTACCTACCAGTATTAACAGACATGGCGACACACCCAACAGATCCCTAACACACTCTACCTACCAGTATTAACAGACATGGCGACACACCCAACAGATCCCTAACACACTCTACCTACCAGTATTAACAGACATGGCGACACACCCAACAGATCCCTAACACCCTCTACCTACCAGTATTAACAGACTGGCGACACACAACAGTCCTCTACCTCTACTGGCGACACCAGATCTAACACACTCTCCTACAGTATAGCAGAGATCCTCCACCTCTAACAGACATGGCGACACCAGATCCTAACACACTCTACCTACCAGTATTAACAGAATGGCGACACACCCTACAGATCCTAACACACTCTACCTATCAGTATTAACGAACATGGCGACACCAACAGATCCCTAACACCTCTACCTACCAGTATTAACAGACAGCATGACACACCTAACAGATCCCTAACCACTCTACCTACCAGTATTAAGCAGACATGGCGACACACCCTACAGATCTAACACACTCTACCTACCAGTATTAACAGACATGGCGACACCCTACAGATCCCTCCACACACCACCAGTATAACAGAGCCGCCCACCCAACAGATCCACCCTCTACCTACCAGTATTAACAGACATGGCGACACACCCAACAGATCCCTAACACTCTACCTACCAGTATTAACAGACATGGCGACACCCAACAGATCCCTAACCACACTACCTACCAGTATTAACAGACACGGCGACACACAACAAACCCACCTCCTAACAACCAACAGACTCACAACACTTCCCTACCAGTACCACAGACAGGCACACCAAAGCTCACAACACACTCAACCTACCAGTATTATGAGATGCGAGAACAATCCCACGCCACAGCATCAACTTGGAAGGTTTTTACGACACACACCCACCACCAGAGAACTTACTACAGGTGTGTCTGGGAGGGAGGCAAGTTGTATACGGCTCAGCCACACTTGATATGATACGTGATGCAAGCAGGAGTACAGGTGTTGGGGAGTGAAGAGGAGAATGAGGGGGGAAGGACAATGAGAGGGTATAAGGGACTATAAGGGGAGGGGGAGAGTTGGTAAGAGTGGTGGGAAAGGGATAATGAGGGGAAGGAGAGGAGAGGGATGAGGGGGATGGAGGGAGAAAGGGACAGTGAGGAGGAGGTTGAGAAGATGCGAGGTGAGAGGAGGTGGAGGAGGAGAAAAGGATAATGGAGGGAGAGAAAGAGGTGGAGGAGATAGGAGAGGAGGATGAAAGGGTGTATATCTTTTGTTCAACTAAACGACCTTTTTTTTACCCCAACTTGGACCTTCTCCTCCTCCTCTCTCCTCCCTCCTCCTCTCTCCTCCCCTCCATCCTCTTCGACCTCTCCTTTTTTATAGTGTCGACAGGAAGCACAATTTGTAATGGTCTTTTGAAATTCATGAACAAGAGGGTGGTGTGTGTGTGTGTGTGTGTGTGTGTGTGTGTGTGTGTGTGTGTGTGTGTGTGTCAGAAATTTTGGTGGTTTAATGATAGTAGGTGGTGGGAGAGGAAGAGTGGGCTGTGGATAGAGAGAGAGGGATGGTGGGTCTTGAGGTAGAGGAGAAGACAGACAGACAGATTAGATACACTCTACTACCTCAATGAGCAGACCATCACTTCATAAGGGGTGGCCCATGCAGTGCTCTCCTTAACTCTCCCTCACCTCCCCACACACTCTCTCCTCCCCTCTCCTCCCTCTCCCTCCCTCCCTCTCCCTCCCTCCCACACACTCTCCCTCCCTCCACACTCCCTCCCTCCTACCACTGCTCTCCCCCCCACCTCCCCTCCCTCACGCCTCCCACACACTCTCCTCCCTCCCTCACTTCCCACACCTCTCCTCCTGCCCCCCCACCTCTCCCCCTCGCCTCCCCACACACTCCCTCCCTCCCCCAATACACACTCTTTCTCTCCCTCACTCTCACTAGCTCTCTCTTCCCTCACGGTGAACACACCCTTTACACACACCCACTCTCCTCTTGTTTCTCACTCTCTGTATCCCTCTTCATCCATTTACCCGGCACTCTCACTCATCTTATGTTTTATGTATTCGTTCTGTGCATATACTGTGTTAACTTTGTCTACCCGGGCACAATGTTTCTCTTCACACCTGTCCTGTTTACCTGTAGCACTAAATCTCTCTCTTCTATGTTTCTCATGCTTTCTTTTTCTGTTTTTCGTCTCTTTCTCTCATTCTCTGTTTATTTCTCTTTCCATTTCTCGCTGTTTATCTGTTTTTATCTTTTTCTCCTTTACTCTCTCTATCCGCCTTTATCTCTCTTTCTCTCCTTAACATGTTTCACACTACAAGGTAATTTAAACTTTGCCATACTGCAAATGCCTTCATATGTCTAACACTCTCACTACCTCTCCTCACCACCACTTCTCCTTACACCTCTCCTCACTCACCTCTCCTCACTCTCACCACCTATCCCCACACACACACACACACACACACACACACACACTCACCACTCTCTCTCTCTGTCTGTCTGTCTGTCTGTCTGTCTCTCTCTCTCTCTCTCAGCCCTCACACAACACACACACACACACACACACACACACACACTCTCTCTCTCTCTCTCTCTCTCTCTCTCAGCCCCCACACACACACACACACACACACACACACACACACACACACACACACACTCTCTCTCAGCTCACACACACACACTACATACTACTACTAATTACTTCCTACTACTACTTTGCTGTCACTCGGAATCGAGTATGACGATCATCCAGCTATGATACAATGTTATGAGTTATTAAGGATGTCACCTTGTTTGGTGAGTTTTGAAGTGACTAAAGAGGCCTATACGGGACCGGCAGTGTAGTCCGCATTCTCTGCACATGTGGAAGGCTCCATCTACTGTGGGAGGGACGGTGGCATGCCTTTTCGACGTTGGCGCTTGTTTGCCTCAGTTTGCAGTCGGGCTAACTCGAAAGTATTGACACTTTCGTGTTACGGTGTGGAGTAATCCACTCCCAGGTGAGGGGGTCAATTTGGCACATTTTCAGGTTTGTCTTAAGACTATCCTTACACCTTTTCAATTGCCCGCCGGCGTTATGTTTACTATTCGTTAGGTGACTGTAGAGTAGCTGCTTTGGCAGTCTACTGTCGTCCATGCGGGTAACAGGGCCAGTCCAACGTAGTTGTTCATGGATAATGGTAGTCTCGATGCTCCTACAGTTGGTGTCAGCAAGAATACTGGTATTTGTTCTCTTGTCTTCCCAGCGAACTCGGTGGATGGAACGTAGACTACGTTGATGAAAGTTTTCAAGTGCCTTGAGGTGCCTCCTGTTTGTGACCCATGTCTCACTGCCATATAGTAGGGTGGAGGACCACTGCTCGATATACTGTACACTCCTCGCCATTGCATTATGCGCGAGGTGGCCGACGGGAAGTGATCTTTGCTGAAGTGTCTCACACCCTCCACGCCAACCAGCTGGGGCTCAGGCAGGCATTGTACGTCTGGCAGCGAAGGGAAACTGGAAGACAAGTCAGCCAGCAATCAAAAAGCTCACCAGTTACCCGCGTAAATTTTGTGAACGAAGATTTATGAGTTTTACACTCCTGACATTGCCTCTATTTATTGCCACAACGCCCGTTGTTTCTTTGCTTTTTTTACCACAATGGGCAAGAGGAAAGATTTAGCAAGAGAGCAGATAGTGTCAATTATTAGTCTGCATACGGGCAAGAAACCTGTAAAGGAAATATCAAGAATTGTTGGTGTGAGTGAACGATCAGTTCAGATTTGGATTAAACGATTTCGAGATGACGGCGGATTGGTAATACCAGTGCACAGCGGACGCCAGGGAAGGCTCGGAAAGCTTCCCAACGCACGTTAACTGTTTTAAGAGGCAAATTGATGCTAATCCACGTCTATCAGCACGGGAATTGAAAGAAAAAAAACTGCACTTCTAGGTGATGTTTCTGTAAGGATCGTTCACCGCCGCATCCATAACGACCTGCAGTTTCGCTACCACCGCGCATGCAAGAAGCCACACCTCATCCTTGTCCAGAGGCAGCGTAGGGTCGCTTTTGCCAAGGCTAACGCTCAGTGGGATACGACCAAGTGACAGCACGTGCTGTGGAGTGACGAGGCAACGCGTTTTCTTTACTGGAAGTCGTACTTTTAATGTGTACAGGCGCCCCCGGGAGTGATTCGCTTGACCCCAATTCATTTTTAGCACAGTTAAGTATACTCAGTCACTAATGGTGTGGGGTTGCTTCTTACTTTGGAACTGGTGATCTTGTTGTGCTTCCTAGGAATGTGATGATGAACCAATTTAATTACTGTGATTAATTCCCCAGGTCTTTTGAAAAATGCCTTGCTGATGTGTTTATGCAGTATGGTACCCCATGTCACACAGCAGAATCTGTAATACAATGACTTATTGATTCTCAGGTAGACTTTCAGGTGATTGGCCGAGCAATTTGCCTGACCTTAACCCGATAGAAAATAAGTGGAGGATTATCAAGCTTCGTCTAAAAGGCAAGGACACAAATATCGTCCCCAAGCTGGAGGCAGCGATTCGTGAGGAATGGAATAATTAAGACCCACAAATAATCCACAAATTGGCAGAGTTAGTTCCTTTATGCCTGCAGGATTGTATCCAAGAGAAAAGGGAGGCCTATAGACTACCGGAAGTTTGTTAACTTCTCAGATTAATTTTTTATTAATATTTCATTTTGTTGTTTATATCCGTCACGACCCCGTGCCTAATGCAATGGCGAGAAGTGTACATGCAGCTTTGTGGATAATTTCAGCTTCCTACAACTGAAGACGCGATTTCAGAGTCTGCCAAAGGCTTGAGATGCACATCTGATCCGATGCTGAATCTCTTCATCGAAGTCTGCCGTGGTGGACGGTGTGGGGAGCCGAGATACCGAAAGGGTAACATTAGAGAGGGTAGTACCATTAAGCTAGATGGATGGTGGAGGTGCGTCTGAACCAGGGGCAAGAGGAAAGAGAATTTGAGCCTTACGTACATTCACCTCAAGGCATACGCGTCTGCAAAGGTGTTCAGGATCTCCTGTAGGTCGTGTTCAGTGTGAGCAACAAGGGTGAGGTCGTCTGCATACTGAAGTTCAGTAATGGAAGCTACCAACACCATTGTTCTTGCCTGGAGTCGTCTTATGTTGAAAAGACCCCCCTTCACCCGGTACTAGGAATTCACTCCGCTGGCTAGCTTGGCACTGGCACGAGTTAGGAATGCAGCCAAGAAGATGGAAAAGAGAGTTGGTGCCAGTAGACACCTTGTTTAACCCCTGTTTGGATGGGGAAGAACTCTGACTGGGTGCAGTTGTGCAGGTCACTGCCGTTCAGGCCATCGTGGAGTTGCCTCACAATGGCGATGAATTTTGGAGGGCATTCAAAACGGCTGAGGGTCCATCAGAGGGCTTCCCTGTTGACCGATTCGAAGGCCTTGTTTAGGTCGATGAAAGCCATGAACAGGTCACGATCCTATTCTCTGCACTTTTCCTGTATCTGACGGGCAGCAAAAATCATGTCAGTGGTGCTACGTGATGGTCTAAAGCCACATTGAGATTCTGGGTGGAAGTTTTCCACCCAGGAAAGTCTGTTTAGGAGGATTCGGGCGATAATCTTACCAGCTACGGACAGCAGCGAGATCCCGCGGTAGTTGCCGCAGTTTGACCGGTCTCCCTTATTCTTATAAATATTGACGATGGACGCGCCTTAAGATCTTGGAGATTTCCTCCTTTTCCCATATATTCTCCAGGACAGAGTGGAGATGGCTGGTAAGCAGAGGTCCTCCTGCTTTATACATCTCGGCTGGGATTCCATCAGGCCCTGAAGCTTTGTTATTTTTCATCTGTTTGATGGCAGAAGTTACCTCATCCAGGGATGGAGAGTACCTGAGGTAGGTCAGCTCTGGATGCTGAGGGACCTGCTGGGTAGTCAGGACATCCACATCGGTGTTTCGGTTGAGCAATAAATGGTAGTGTTTTTCCAGCGCTGAAGGAGGCCTTCATCGTCTTTAATTATGTAGTTTCTGTCAGATGACCTGAGGGGAGCTGCTCCACGAGAGACTGGTCCACAAAATGTTTTAGTGGAAATGAAAAATTTGCGCATCTTGTGCTGATCTGCAAGTTTTTGTGCGTCATATGCTTTATTTTTAAGCTAGTCGCTCTTTAAATTGCGAAGTTCCCGCTGGATCGCCACTTTCTTTTAAGAAGGTATCAGCTTTGGTCCGAGACTGAGGGTTGTTCTGTTTGTCAGTAAAAGCAGCATTTTTATCATCGATGAGTACTTCGATTGCCGGGTCATTTTCATCAAACCAGTCTTGGTGTATTCTTTTGATCTGGCCCAGGGTCTCTGCAGGTTTTTGTCATAACAGTATTGAGATTATCCCATTCGGCACTGGGATTCACGTTGCTGTTGGGTTGTTTATAAGCCCATGTTCGAGTTGTTTCTGAAAGCATGTGCTACCACTGGATACTCCAGACGCCTAGTATTAAAACCTCTACTGAGGCTGCCATTTTGGGCGGTGAAAGCTTGGTCTGACAATCGATGATCGTGTCACAGTAGTTTGATACCACGTACACGGGTGATGAGGATATCTCGGCGATCTTTTTTCTCTGACACTGATGTAGTCAATGAGATGCCAGTGTTTGTGGGTGTGACCACGAACCCTTGAACTTGTCGGCCTGCCTAAACAAGGTATTGGTGATAGTGAGGTTGTGAGCAGCCCACTTGCTAAGTGAGTAGGCTTGGGATTACACTTTGCTTGTCCATTTCTGCCCTATGGTTCCCCTGCCAAATGTTAGCATCTCTGTCAACCTGGCATTGAAGTCGCCAGAGCACAACCTTGTCTTCTCTGAGATAGAGGTTCGCACTCAATCGAGGTCGGCGTAAAAGGCCTCCTTGATGTCATCCTGCATCCAGTGTTGGGGCGTATGCACTGATGAAGAAGGCATGACGGAGTGATTCAGTGACTCGAAGCATCATGAGGCAATTGTTGATCCCAATAGTATTTCAGTTAGCCTGTGTAGGATGCATTGGCGGATTGGCAAGCCAACCCATAAATGCGGTTTCTTCACAGCAGGCTTACCTTCCGGAAGAAGGTGTAGCCAGACCCCTGTTCTGTGAGTTGGCCCTCATCTGGGAGCCGGACTACTGATGGCTTCTTTGATGTTTACCAGCCAGCTTCTTGCTACAAGGGCAGTTCTTCTATAGAAGGACATTTGTGCCAGTACCCAGAAGGGTCTAGACATTCCATGCAACGACCATAAGAGGTAGTATGGTTTGTTTTTGTTTGGATCTGTGATTTTGATTGTGTTTTCGACCGCATATGATGACCGGGTGCGGTTTCCCAATCAGGTTGGAATTTTAGGCAGGCTATGTTTAGGGCACCTTTTCTAGCCCCCTCCCCATGTGGGGTGAGCAGAGTGGCTCCTCGAAAGGGCTGCTCAGTTGCACAGACAGGACCGGATTGCATTGCTGCCTAGACCCCAGTGCATAAACGACCATCTTATCTGTGCCGCCCATGTGCAGAGTTGTGACTAGAGACTCCCGGCATTCATCTCTGCCTGTCCCTGTCGCCCCTCGTCCATCGCCATAGGACTTTTGGAGGTATAAGGAGTTTATTATGATGAGAGGTATGTTGAGCTGGGTGATGGCTGCACGAGTTGATTTATGTGGTGAGGCAGGAGTGCAGACTGCAACCACACATCTTGGCTCTCCCTTTTCCTGATCCAGTGGTGCAAGTGTTACAACGACTGGAGAGAGGGAGAGTTGCAATGGACTGCCGATAGCCCAGTTTGTTGGGTCTCGCTTTAGTGGCCTGTCCATCATGCATTGCCTTCGTCCTCCGGTGTAGTCGTTGGGTTTCCATGGTGGTCACCTCTTCCCCCTATACCTCCGTTAGGGTCTTGTTGGAGGTCTGTAAGCATGTCTGCTTGATGGGGTGCTGCACCGCAGTCTTTTCGGGTTTACTCCCGTAGCCTTATACCTGCCAAGGTTAATCTACAAGACAGCATGGCAATGGTTGGTAGACACCAGGACATGTTGACTTGCCAGTGATCCTATGCACTGTCCCTCTGGGGCCCACTGCTACTCTCAAATCCCCCGCTGATCTAGCCTGGGCCCACGAGGCACCCAGTTTCCGTGTGTTGCCACGAGGAGGCACAGCAGGAGTCTTGATGGTGAGGAGGCTGTAAATTGCTTTCCTGTTCGCCACGAGGGCTAGCCAGTGGCGGCAGCTGAAAACGAGGGGTGGCAAACAGTGCTTGCACCCTAATACTAACATAATGCTGCCATACTAGACGCATTTCACCACCCTGTGTGTGGCTGCATACACACACACACACACTCACCACCTTTCTCTCACTACTATCACCTCTCACATTCTCAGCACCTTTCCATTACACGACTTTCTACATGGGGCCTGCACCCAGAATCTCAGTAAACCTTCCAACTCTCTCTCTCTCTCTCTCTCCCAGGTCCGCCCCACACAAAGCATGCATCCCCAGGTATTTTAAATTCTAAATTCCTTTCCAACCTTCTCACTTAACTTATCTGTTCCTTATTCTCTTCCCTCCTGTCTTCTGCCTCCGGTCTTTCGGATGTCTTATATCTTTTCTTAGCATCTTGTTCTTGTTGTTCTTGTATTTCTTCTTTTTCTTGCATTTCTTGTTCTTTTTCTTTTTTGTCGTCTTGTTTTTGTTGTTATTTTTGTTATTCGTCTTCTTTCTGTTCTTTTTTTGTTGTTCTTGTTCTCCATCTCCTCCTACTTTTTATTCCTTTTCCTCTTCCATTTCTTCTGCTCCTCCTCCTCCTCCTCCTCCTTATTCCTTTTCTTCTTCCCTTTCTTCTCCTCTTCAATATTAATCTTCTTTATGGACTCATCTTTCTTTTGTCCTTCTCTCTTTTCTTTTCTAGTTACATTCTCGTTTCTCTACTTCCAAGATTATCTCATTTCCTCCATGTCTATTTGTCTATCTACGTGTGTGTGTGTGTGTGTGTGTGTGTGTGTGTGTGTGTGTGTGTGTTTGCTATCGTCTGCCGCCACCTACAGATATCTAGCTACCTTGTGGACTTCTTTAACTCTCTATTTATCTCTTTTGTCTGTCTGTTCGTCTGTTTCATCCACACATACCTCTCTCTCTCTCTCTCATCAGGTTTGCATTTCGTCTGTTCCTTTCATATGATCACCGAGGTATATAGTCTCCAATTCTATATGGTATTCACGTCATTTATTCTATATCCTGAGTCTCTTGATACGTTATTTAATACTGTTTAATACTATTCAATACTCTCATTTGAATTCAGTTCCCTAGACATTTATATTATTGTTTTGTTTTAGTCTCTAATTCTATGTGGTGTTCATGTCATTTATTGTTGTGTTTATGTATTGTGTACGTGGTCTTGCTTGGTTTCGTGTTGTGTTAACTGGATGTTGTTGTTATCGTGTCGTCTTACAGTTTCCATTATCATATAATAGTTAGCTGTCTTCTTTCGTCTTCCTTCTCTTATCCTTCTCCCCCTCCTCCCACGCCCTCCTCCTCTTCCCCTCCCTCCTCTTCCCCTTCCCCCTACGTCCTCCTCCCTCCTCTTCCTCCTCCTCTTACGTCCCCTCTTTGCTCCTCCGCTCACGTCCCCTCCCTCTTCTTCCTCCTCCTCCTCCTCCCTTCCTCTTACGTCCCTTCCTCCTCCTCCTCCTCCTCCTCCATAACAGTAGAAAGGGGAGTTATCTTGACTGAATTATCACATCGGGTGTTTAAACTCCGTGAAATTGATCGTTGCTCTGCAAATGATTTTCTAAAGATCGCAGTTGGATGTAATTTTACCTATTGGTGGGGAAGGGAAGCTTACTGTAGGGTAGGGTAGGTTATATTATACTAGGATTAGGTTAGGTTAGGTTACGCGTGAGTAACACGCTGGGGTAAACAATATTGTGTAAATATGGTATTAGATATGAATCACTTGAAGATTAAACACCCTAACACTAACCTAAACCAGATTAATTTAATACTAACGTAACACTAACCTAATCCAGACTAACTTAACCTAACGATAAACAAACCCAACTTCTTCAAACCTGACATAATTTAACTTAACCTGGCTAAATCTAATCTCGCCAAACCTGACCTGATGTATGCAAACTTAGCAAACTTAACCTAACCTATCAACACTGGATAGAAAAGTTAGGGTGTTTAATCATCAGATGAAATGCATTGCTGGCACCTTGTGTGTTCAAAAATTAATAAACTCAATTTACCATCTCTACAGTCTCGGGGGGGGGGACCCAGCCCACCTTAATTGGAAACACATCAAAATCTGATATCACGAGACCTGTATATACTAAATGAAGGTCTAACTGCTTGTTTGTGTACAACAACTGTCTCTTTCTCTCTCCATATATATATATATATATATATATATATATATATATATATATATATATATATATATATATATATATATATATATATATATATATATATATATATATATATATATATATATATATATGTATATATGTTGATAACTATACCTTCCACAGTGATTTATTTGCACATATATATAGTATATAGGAGAAGAGTATATATATATATATATATATATATATATATATATATATATATATATATATATATATATATATATATATATATATATATATATATATATATATATATATATATATATATAGTTACGTTTTTTTGCGGAATCGGTTATTTTGCAAAATGACCGGCATGCCTATAAGTAATTATGCAAATTAACTTACAGGCAGACAACCTAACCTAACCTTATGGTTGAATAAGGTTAGGTTAGGTTAGGTTAGGTTAGGTTAGGTTCGTGTATCTTGATACACAGTTAAGGGATCCTGTTTTTGTTTGTTTTTTCCCTTTACACTAGGTGCTGTCTGAACCATAAGGTTAGGTTAATTTAGGCTGTCTGTTTGCAAGTTATTTTGCAAAATTATCAATATGCATGCCGGTAATTTTGCAAAACAACCGATTCCGCAAAAAAAAACAGTAACACATATACTGAAAGCCTCGTAGGAAACAAGAAAACACGAACTACCCAAGTGCTTTCGTTTTATTCACATGTTCAGGGGTGAGAACAGACTGATGCTCGGATATGTAGTCTTCATTTTGAACTAAAAGCCGATGAGAGAATCCTCAAGTATCAACTACTCGGGCTACTCGTACCAAGCACCAACACCTCACTCTTGCCCCTAAAAGGCGTGGCAGTGTCTCGAAGCTGCCACACTGGGTCTGTGTTAGACAATAAAGAACAACTATAATCTTCACCATAATATAATTATAATACCCGTAGTATTTAATATAATATTAATATTGACCTTCAATGTAAAAGCTTTCTCATTAGTTTACCAAAATTGGTGTTAGTCTTGGTTTTATAATAGTCATTGGAATTTTTGTCCAAGATACATTGTTTATAGAGTTTGGAAAAAGGCGACTTAGTTATGCAATGTTCACTACAGTAATTTAAAGTTTCGGTGGTAGGGGGATGTGTATCAATTCAAGTAGCTGTGTTGGCATTTGGCCGACATTTTAGTGGAACTGGTGGTAGAAATAGAAATAGTATTTTGGTTGTGACGGAGTTTGACTGTGTACCAATAAAAGTGCTCCATGTGCTTATGGTAGAATAGCTGTTACTGATGTTTATTTAGGGAATCGAAGTATATGAGATGTTATGAAACACCGTTTTATCGGAAATTATCATGATAAGAAATTACCATTGCAATAAACATATTTGCCAACTAGACATAATCCTGACAGCTCTGTCCTCTTGTTCAACCTTGATACTGTACTACCCATGTTGTACTGCTCCCTCATTATACTTATGTTTTCAATTCCACTGTAATGTATGTATATACTTATAATATAAAAAATATTAATCATAAATAAATAAAATAAATATTGAAGTGATAACCATGGTAACATTGAGATGTTCTTATTACCACCATGCTATTGTACTATTCCAGATGTTACTAAATGTTACATAATATTTCCTTGAGATAAATGTATAGTATATATCAGGTGCCTCAAAGAGAGCTCAGGTTCTCAACTGGCTCAGCCATGTTAATATTGTTATTATTATCCACTCTGTATCTGTGTTTTTCTGCCTAAATAAATTGTTTCAATTCAATTCAAATAGGGAGTCGTTTACGTTTACTTGTAGTCCTGTATGGAACCATTATTCGTAAAACCGTTTCAGCACCACTGATACTGTACTGCCTAGTTTTTTTTTATTTACGATCAGTGCCACACGCATCTACTCGATCAATCATAACACTAAATGGGTTGGAAGGGCGGGCGGGCGGGCGGGCGGGCGCAGTAGACAACTGCAGTACCAGCCGGGAACAACTTTAGTATTTATCCATAAAACAGATCTCTTGTGTTTATAAGACCTGACACTATTCAAATACACACAACAGTTGTATTCATAACATATATAATACATGTGAGAATGACACTTAGATAATGGGCTATTTCGCAGTCCTGACAGTTCTCTACAGGAGAGTGTTGCCAAATAATCTAACCCACACAAGATGCATAGTGATGTATGAATATTTCTGGCCGATTTTATAGTTGCGGAAATGTGTTCCTATCCTCCCTGTGGTAATCCATGTCTCCAAACGGCCAACCTATATGAAGTACAGTATAGTAAACCTATCCACCAATCACGTCGGTCGATACACGACTAATACCCATTCATTCATAAATTGTGATACTACTGCGACACTGCCGTTTGGGGAGACAGGAGGTGTAGGCACATATTTTCGCATCTGTACAAGACGTCATCACCACACACACACAACAGGTACATGACGTCATTATTCCCACATTGTCAGGGTACATGACGTCATTACTACACACCAGGTACACAGACGTCATTAACATATTAATAATTAGTGGCATACATGACGTCAATACCACACACACAACAGGTACATGACGTCATTACCCCACACAATAGTACATTATACGCCGACACACACACACCAGGTACATGACGTCATTACTAATATCATCAATACAGGCACATGCTGACGTCATCACCACAATAATACAACAGGTACATAACGTCATTACTAATACTCACCAGGGTACATGACGTCATTACCATACAACAGGTACATGACGTCATTACTATTATCAAGGTTGAGGTACAGGACGTCATTACCACACACACAACAGGTAATACATGACGTCATTACTATTAATAATATCAGGTACATGACGTCATCACCACATATACAACAGGTACACATGACGTCACTAATAATAATAGGTACACATAGATGTCATCACCACATATACAACAGCAGGTACATGACGTCATCACCATTAATAACAGGGTACATCACGCCATCACTAATAATACATAACAGGTACATGACGTCATTACCATTACCAGGTACATGACGTCATCACCACACACACAACAGGTACAAGACGTCATCACCACACACACAACAGGTACAAGACGTCATCACCACACACACACACACACACAACAGGTACATGACGTCATCACCACATATAACAGGTACATGACGTCATCACTACACACAACTGTCCCGTAAGCATTTTTCAATTGCTCACTGTATCCCACACGTATCCTAGACGTATTAGGTGTCCTTCATGTATCCTAGATGTATAATGGTGTATCCTTACTGTATTGTTGACGAGCCGAACCTTCGTGGATACAGCAGCACCAGGGATACAACCACCCCTCTCTCACCCCTCTGTATATTTAATTACATTTTCCTGCGCGTTTTAGTAAGCATTCATATATCGTTGAGTGTCCTACGTTTGGGAGGGAGGAAGGGCCTTTTTGTAAATATTTATATACCATTGAACGTAAAGGATTTTTTTTTTTTAGGTATTTATGTAACTATTCATTTATCAAGTTGTGATGTTCCTCCTTACTACCCACCACATTGAGGAAAGGCAAAGTTGACAAGTTAAAATAAGTGAATAATCTAGGGGTTGAAATATGTGGATGCAGCAAGTAAGGAGCATAGCACACAAGGATCACTGTTATCGTGACAGACTAATTTAAGTTATGGAAGAGATAAAATTATTAAGTGTACTGAGTAATTTAATAGCATTTATATTATTAAGTATTGATTAATATAGTTAATTAGGCACATTACATAACACAAGTAAAACACAACTACTGTATGTAGTTATCAAAACACACCAGAATATTACTTAATCATTCTTACTTTAAAAATTAAATACACCTACTATATACAGCACAAAAACCTGATAGAAATGACAGCTCAGGTAGCATGTCTAGATTGAGATGGCCAGCTACAAGGGACCAGGGATTAACGCCGTAGTCCACTACCATCAACCCATCACAACACCAGCAGTAGTCCTTAATACAATTCGTCGTCCACACCCCGGGAGAACAGGAACACCGTCGGCCGTAGAGACTTACCTTACGGGTACCAGGCAGACGCTCTTGCCTAGATACCTCGGTTTCATATTTGGATGGGAAACTGGTTCTGAATCGGTGCTCACTGGGGTCGAGTAGCTTTGTGAAGCAGTTTTTTCTCCTGGTGTCTAGTTGGAGCAAGTGATGGTTATGGTGGTAGAGTGAGGAGGGGACAGAGTCGTCACAATGTGTTTAGTATTTTTCCTGGGAATTTGAGTAAACATTTATTGTAGCGTTGGACGTTTACAAGACGTCGCGTCGATTCTCTGTTTGGTTTTGTAGTTGAGGGGATTTTAAAATACTTTACTGGCGTATGACTATTCAGGGATCTCTCTCTCTCTCTCTCTCTCTCTCTCTCTCTCTCTTATTATTTCTTTCTCTGTCTGTCTCTGTTTTTCTCTCCCTTCTCTTTCTTTCACCTCTCTCTCTCTATTATTCTCTCCCCACATTATTAAAACAATTAAAAATATTCCATACAAGTAAGTTAACTACAGGTATAAAATTTTACTGCTAATATTAGATTCACCAACAATGCGATTTTAAAACTTAAAATATTACTTTACAAACAACTTTTCTCGTCATTTTGTAGGTCAGCCAGAACAGAGGGTGTAGACAATAGAGAAGGGGCGCGTGTAGATAACTGGGGAGTTGGGATTGTAGACAACAGGAGGAAGTAGACAACAAGGGGGTGCAGACAACAAGGGGGCGTGTGGTCAACAGGGCATGTAGACAAAAGGGGTGGATAGACAACAGGGCATGTAGACAAAAGGGGTGGATAGACAACAGGGGTGTGTACACAACAGGGCATGTAGACAACAGGACGTGTAGGGCAAGAGGGGGGCGTGTAGATAATGGTAGGAAGTAAGGAAGGTGTTCAGAGGTCACCTTTGCAATTTTTTCTGACAAGTGAACAAACGAGGATCATGAAGGAGGTCATCCCGCGGTGTTTCCCTTCCACTCTGTATGTGGGTGGGTGTGTAAAGACCCCCCCCCCCCACACACACACACTCTTTCCCTCTATCATACAGTATGTGTGTAAGTGAAAAGGTTGACAGAGAGAATAGAGAATCAAAAAGAAAGAAAATGTGTGCGTGAAAGAGGAGGACAACCAGGAAAATTTGAGTGAGATATCTTTATAAGTTCTTTTTATATTAGTACATCGTTCTATCTTACCTAACCTAATCAGGGGGCTCCTGACCCCCTGGACCCCCTCCTGATTAGGTTAAAGTTAGGTTAGGTTAGGTTTGGTTTGGTTTGGTTTGATTTGATTTGATTTGATTTGATTTGATTTGATTTGATTGGTTTTGGGTGATTATCTATGGTTTTTTTACACACATTTCCAACACCCAAAGAAAGATCGGTGCACTACGATAAAATGACCCTTTGTATTCGTATTTTTCATCATAATTTGATATGTGAGAAGAACGTATTTAACTGACTCAGTTAAGGTATGACATAAGGATGAATTCTTAAATTCTCGTAAGTTAACTTTAACACAAACACACTGTGCTTAATAATTAACCTTAGTACAGTATGGGTAACCTGGGTTTCATCGGACCTCAGGTGGACTTTTTTTGTCGTTTATTGCGATATATTGCATGCATATACATTTAATTGGCTTTGCAACATTTTAAGATTAAAATCAGATGCATGTACTATTAGGAATCATTTATAATTAAGTTTTGGAAAACATATATCTAAACAATTTAATATTTTCTGAAGTAAATTTAAGTTTTAAAGAAAAGATAAAATGTGGGTCGGTGCAGCCCTCCTGGGAGAGTATCACAGGAACAAGGTCGCCCTCAACAAACCAAGGTAACTCCAGGCCACCAACGTTAAAATTACCTATAGCGAAAGGTACTTTTTTTATTTTATTAATTTTCCTATAAGTCGATTATTGGTCATATATACACCATATAAAACCATAAAATATTTACATATATATAGAGATATAATGATACAGTCAATGACAAAACGGTGGTAGCTAACAGGTTGATATAGGTCGTTGTACACCGGCTGCTGGCCCGAGGTGCAGTTAGTCTCGGTCATTTTGTTCTGTCGCTTGTCACACAGGACACATCTCTTCATTAGTCAGTCATGGTAGGCAGCAGCTGCAGGCCGTGGAAGGACATTGAAGTTGAACACCGACCATACTGTTAGCGTCGAGCTTCTTTGTACAGTAGTAGAGGAGATACACTCCTCTTTTTAGGTGGAAATATCTACAGTGTTAACTGCAGCACGTACAGTACAGTCGCTGTTTCATCTGTGGTTTGTGTCACTGTTGAAGATGATTCAGACGATGATGGTGGCCGCATCTGTCATACCATAGAACAAATCTAACGGAAGCACTTTTCTCGGCGGCATATTCACGATATTACATAGCTTCTAAATCTTCAAACCCGAAATATTATATTCTACAGATTTATATATTCTGAAATAAAGGAATGTAGCAATTACTACAACACCCAAACACAGTTTCCTGTTATACTCCCACTCCAGGTTACCCGATAGCACAAAGGAAACAAAGACGAGGAGCGAGGTGCCCTTCCTCTATCACGGGTCAACAAAGACTAAAGGTCGTGGGCACCAGGCGTCAGGAGGTATGGCTACATGCTGAGTATTGAAATGCCTGGTGTCCCAGTCCCTAGGTTACCTAATCAGGGTCGGGAATCGAATCTATCTACTCCACTTAGACCAACAGAACAAGATTGGCTAATGTGATGGAGAAATGCACCCGAGACTATAGGTAACCCCATGTGTTGGTTTTTTCATAGAGAATAAGAGGAAAATTTTACTCAAGATTTTTTTGAGAATTAATGTTCATGTTTAGACATTGGGGTGGATGAAAAGGGGTGTATAGTGTTTATAATAATCACATTTACATATATATATATATATATATATATTATATATGCACACATATTATGTTATATTACATATTATATTAATCTTTTCACGTAGATCATCCAACTATAGCATTGCGGGTCACTGACCGTCGGGGTCTAGGAGGCGAAAAATGTAATAATGAAAAAAAAAAATAATAATAATAATAATAATAATAATAGTAATAATAAAAATAATAATAAAGAACCATAAAGAAATACAAAATGAAAAAAATCAAAAGTGAGAAACAATATATGTATGTAGTGTTGTCAATAGTAAGAGAAACAATTGAGACCCTGCAATTGTGTGTAAATGAGGCAGAAAGTCAGATTAGCAACCTGGGTCTTGGTCACAATTTTATGTTTTATTCCTACATATATGTTTATAGATACATTTGTTATGAATGTTTTACTAGTGTCTTGTGTTTATATTACCAGTAATATATTGTATCCAATGGTAGTAAACTTGTTGCCGAATGGGATTGCAATTATCGTACAGCTCCCTCCTCCTCCCCCCACTTTTTCTCTTACCCTACTTTCTTTTTTAGTGATGTTTGGGTTAGTAAAGGAAGGAAGAGGAGTAAATAGAATAATAAAGAAGGGGAAACAGAAAATAGTTAGAGATAACAGGTGGGGGGGGGGGAGAGCTGAGTTTCATCATGCGTCTGGATGCTCGGTTTCAACGTTACCAGACCATTTTCGGACCTTACAGCTACAGTGTGTATACTTATTCCTGTGGCCGACTGTACATTCATAGAAATATGTACGAACTTTCACACACACACACACACACACACACACAACACTTATGAATATACAAAAACATTATACTGGTAATTTTCCAGTCAAAAAATGTTTTATGAACTTCGCTTTTTAACGTTTCCGGAACTATGGGTATTTGATGTTAAAGACTTGAACTTGAACATAATTATAACATTTTGTTAAATAAATGCCACACATGTATAGTTTAGTCTACAATAAATGGTGTATGGACAAAAAATAAACAGAATGGATGAATTGCTTTGTCGAATTCTGGATGGAGAACACATAAAGAACGACCCTGGCGTTCTTCTTAGTGTTACTCATTCAATGTTGCCACCAGCTAGAATGTGTATCCAATTTGAAGGCGATATTTGGAAAATTTATTGTAAACTAAATTATGCGTGTGTAGTATTTATTTAACAAAGTATTATAATTGTGTTCAAATCAATCTTTAACATCAAATACCTATAATGGACGAGTTGACGGTCGGAATAATTTCGTAAGATGTAAGGTCAATGGGTAAAGAAAACGCTTAAATTCACTATGGTAATGATATTTATAAACGAATTGGGCCAAACAGTTTAAAAAATAAGGGTTAAAGTTGTCACGTGACTGCGAAAAGCTCTGTGATTGGTTGTGACGTCACTGGTTGGGGGCACGCTTCCCAGCGCACCCCTATATATATATATATATATATATATATATATATATATATATATATATATATATATATATCTATATATATATATATATATATATATATAATCATATATATTTACACATTATATGGCAGAGAGAGAGAGAGAGAGAGATGATAAAACAGTAAGAGAAAGAGATAACGTGGAATTCTCTGGGTCTCGTCGACTTGCATCAAAATCCAAGTAATTAAATCACCTCCAAACGCGACAAATTTCGAATCTATTTTGCAGTACAGCGACTACACGTTTTTTCTGACATTGTTTGCATTGTTTGAGTGTCAGAGTCTCACTGGCAGAGAGACTGAGGTGTTTGCATTTTCTTCTTTTATTTTTATCATCAAAATTCTAACCGAGTGAAACGGGATGCTAAATAGATGTTAAATGTTGGGTAAAATTTGAGTAATTGTAATGTGAATTAGTATCAAATAATACGTACTTTTTGTTTTCTATTGAAAAAGCGTTTATTGTTTGCAGCTGAAAGTCATAAATGTTAGCGGAATTTTTCTGTATTCAGCAAAAAACTCGGCTGAATACAAAATTACACAACATAAATACGTAAACAGTTTGGTGGCTACAGATATCTCTCTGTGGTCAGGTATTTGTTGTATTGTGACCCGGCAGGGGTTTATCCAGTTTCCAGGTCGTGTCAGGTCCCAGGTGTCAGTTGTTTACCCAGGCCCTGGGTCATGTCAGGTCCCAGTTGTTAACAGGGTCCTGGGTCGTAACCTAGGGTTCTGGGTCGTAACCTAGGGTCCTGGGTCGTACCTAGGCCCCGGGTCGTGTCAAGTCGGCGGGCAGGATATGTCACCTTTTTGTTGTATCCAGATAATTTTGTGTTTAGCTTGTCCTTAGGGTGTGTTACGGTGATAGGTGTGTTACGGTGATAGGTGTGTTACAGTGACAGGTGTGTTACGGTGACATGTGTTACGGTGTTTGGTGTTATAGTGACAGGTGTGTTACAGTGACAGGTGTGTTACAGTGACAGGTGTGTTACAGTGACAGGTGTTACGGTGACAGGTGTGTTACGGTGTTTGGTGTGTTATAGTGACAGGTGTGTTACGGTGACAGGTGTATTACGGTGACATGTGTTACAGTGTTTGGTGTGTTATAGTGACAGGTGTGTTACAATGACAGGTGTGTTACGGTGACAGATGTGTTACGGTGATAGGTGTGTTACAGTGACAGGTGTGTTACGGTGATAGGTGTGTTACGGTGACAGGTGTGTTACGGTGACAGGTGTACAGTATTACGATGACGGGTGTGTTGTTACGATGATAAGTGTGTTACGATAACAGGTGCGTTTGATGGCAGGTGTTTCGGTTAACATAAACATCTTGACCACTTTAATTAACTCACATTCACTATTCCGTAAGTTTTTTTTATTCACCGTCTCTTTTTATTTCGTCCAGCAGCAACGAAAAATACTGGGAATTATTTTTTTTTACCTCGTTCACGTCACATGACTGAATATATCTGGTTTCGTGTTGTTATAATATTTGAAGGTCCATTAATATCTTGAATTTTTTTGGGGTAGATGGAGGTTTTTTTCCGAATAGAAAACTTTATTCTCGATTGCTTGATTTGTTTGTGTGTGTGTGTGTGTGTGTGTGTGTGTGTGTGTGTGTGTGTGTGTGTGTGTCTATCTTTGTACTTAATGTATGTATGTATGTCTGTCTGCTTGTTTACTTCATATGTCTATATGTTTAATTGATGCTCTCTGTATTTCTGCTTGATATCTGTTTATATGTCTACTTAACGTATGTGTGTTTGATATGTCTGTGTTTCTACTTAATGTTTATTTGTGTGTCAACTTAATATCTGCGCGTTTCTCAGTCTCTCTGTTGTATATTTTTAATTGTGCTGTTGTGTCTTTGGCGAATTTCTTCTTTGATTAATCGTCTTCTACGTGGTTTCTAATTAACCTGCCAGCTACCCGGTCTACAGGTGACAAGGGCAGGATATCTCCTTTATTCTTCATAGTCTGCTGGCTTCCACGGCTTGATCTGGTAGACTTTTCCATAGGTGTGTGTGTGTGTGTGTGTGTGTGTGTGTGTGTGTGTGTGTGTGTGTGCCATGCGTGGCTCAGAACACTGCTACACTGATCATCGGCTCGTCAGGGACAAGCTCTCACTTCACGTTGCCACAAAACGGCGAAGGCAAACAGCCTCCAGAAGAGGTTTTAACACTAAGCATCTGGAGGATCCAGCGGTAGCACATGCTCTTAGAGAGCAGCTCGAACAATGGCTGATAAACAACCCGACAACAAACAACCCAAATCCCAGTGCCGAGTGGGATATTCTCGAGACTGCCATGACAAAAACCTGCAGAGACCCTCGGCCAGATCGAGAGAATACACCAGGACTGGTGTACTAGTCGATGATAAACGTGCTGCTTTAACTGAATGGCAGAACAAGTCTCAGTCTTGGACCAAAGCTGATGCCCTCTGCAAAAAAGAAAGCGGTGGACAAGCGGGAACTTTGCAATCTAAAAAGGACTGGTTTAAAAATATAGCATGTGAAACACAAAAATTTGCAAATCAGCAAAAGATGAGCGAATTTTTAAATTCCACTAAAACATTTTATGGGCCAATCACTCGTGGCGCGACCCCCTCCACTCATCCGACGGTAACTCCATAATTAAAGACGATGAAGGCTTCCTTCAGTGCTGGAAAGAGCACTACCATTCACTGCTCAACGAAACACCGATGTGGATGTCCCGACTACCCAACAGGTCCTTCAGCATCCAGAGCTGACCCACCTCAGCTATCCTCCATCCTTGGATGAGGTACTGTAGTTACTGCCATCAAACAGATGAAATATAACAAAGCCTCAGGGCCTGATGGAATCCTAGCCCAGGTGTATAAAGCAGGAGGACTTCTGCTTGCCAACCGTCTCCATTCTCTCCTGGAGAATATTTGGGAAAATGAGGAAATCCCCAAGCTCTTAAAGATGCTTCCATCGTCAATATTTATAGGAACAAGGGAAACTGGTCAGACTTTGGCAACTACCGTGGGATCTCGCTGCTGTCCGTAGCTAGTAAGATTATCGCCTGAGTCCTCCTAAACAGACTTCTTCCTGAGGTGGAAAACTTCCTCACAGAATCTCAATGTGGCTTTAGATCATCACGTGGCACCACTGACATGATCTTTGCTGCCCGACAGATACAGGAAAAGTGCAGAGAACAGCGTCGTGACCTGTACATGGATATCATCGACCTAACCATGGCCTTCGACTCGGTCAATAGGGAAGCCCTCTCGTGGACCCTCAGCCGTTTTGGCTGCCACTAAAACTCATCGACATTGAGGTAACTCCGCGATGGCTTGAACGGCAGTGTCCTGCAAAATGGCACCCAGTCAGAGTTCTTCCCAATCCAAACGGGGGTTAAACAAGCGTGTGTATTGGCACCAACTCTCTTTTCCATTTTCTTCACTGCCTTCCTTACTCGTGCCAGCGCCAGTTTAGCCGGCGGGGTGGACATCGAGTCCCGGATGAAGGGTCTTTCAACATAAGACAACTCCAGGCAGGAACAAAGGTGTCAGCATTTTCCATTACTGAGCTTCAGTATGCAGATGACCTCATCCTTGTCGCTCACATTGAACTCGACATATAGGAGATCATGAACACCCCTACACAAATTCGAATGCAAACTTCGACCTTGACGTGAATGTACGTAAGACTCAGATTCTCTGTCAGCTTACCCCTGGCTCAGCTACACCTCCACCATCCATCCAGCTTAATGGTACTACCCTCTCTAATGTTACCCACTTTCGGTATCTCGGATCCCACCTGTCCACCACTGCGGACACTGATAAAGAGATTCAGCATCGGATCAGATGTGCATCTCAAGCATTTGGCAGACTCCGAAACCGTGTCTTCAGCTGTATGGAGCTGGAATAATCTACAAAGTTACATGTATATCGAGCAGTGGTCCTCTCCACCTTGCTATATGGCAGTGAGTCATGGGTCACATACAGAAGGCACCTCAAGGCACTTGAAAACTTTCACCAACTTAGTCTGCGTTCCATCCTCCCAGTTTGCTGGGAAGACGAAGGAACAAATGCTTGTATTCTTGCCGACATCAACTGTAGAAGCATCGAGGCTACCATTATCCATGAAGACCTACGCTGGACTGGCCATGTTACCCGCATGGATGACAGTAGACTGCCAAAGCAGCAACTTTACAGTCACCTAACGAATGTAAACATAACGCTGGCGGGCAACTGAAAAGGTATAAGGATAGTCTTAAGGCAAACCTGAAAAAGTGCCAAATCGAACCCCTCACCCTAGAGGATCACCACACAAGACGTTGTCAATACTTTCGAGTTAGCCCGACTGCATAACGAGGCAGACAAGCGCTAACGCCAGAAAGATGCTGGCGCCGCCCCTCCCGCACTAGATGTAGCCCCCCACATGTGCAACATCTGTGATCGACCCTACCTGTCCCGTATTGGCCTCTTTTGTCACCTCAGAACTCACTAACCTAAGTGACATCTTTAATAACTCATATCATTGTATCATTGCTGGATGATCGTCATACTCGTTTCCAAATGACAGCAAAGTAGTAGTAGTAGTAGTAGTAGTGAAGCAAGAACACTGCAGGAGAGACTAAAAATTACGGGTGACGGAAAGCAAAACACCGATGACGTGGCAAGAAAATTTGGAAATAAAATGCGTGTGGGAAAAGTGTCTCTGGCGGTAAGATCTCTCACAGAGGAATCCTCTGGTGGGGTGATGCCAATAAACAGAGAGACATTAAAACTACTGTAAGAGAAACATCCCCCTACAAGCGACGCAGAAGGCATCAGGTTCGAGGGTGTCTATACCCCACCAAACGCTGTCCTGTTCGAGAAAATAACAGGAGAGATGGTGAGGAAAAAGGCACTGAAGACTCGAGGAGGAGCTGGCCCTTCAGGTCTGGATGCAAACGGTTGGAGAGTCATCCTCAGCACAAACAAGTTTGGCCCTGTAGCAAGTGATCTCTGCACTGCCATTGCCGCCCTTGCAAGAAAGCTTGCATCCTTTTGCTGCCATCACCTCCAGGCCCTGATGGCCTGCCGCCTTATTCCTCTGGAAAAGAAACCAGGATGTAGGCCTATAGGGGTGAGGGAAGTGCTGAGGCGGATCATCGGAAAATGCATAATGGAGGTGGTAAAGGATGATGTCAGGGCAGGAGCAGGGAACCTACAAGTGTGTGCTGGCCACCAGGCTGGTGGGGAGGCGGCCATTCACGTCATGAGATTAATATTTGAGCAGCGTGATTGTGAGGCCATTCTCGTGGTGGATGCTTCAAATGCATTCAACATACTTAACCGCAAGGCTGCGCTGCACAACATCAAGATCAAGTGTCCAAGCTTTGCAATGTATGTTGAAAATTCGTATAGTAATCCATCAGACCTCTATATAGTAAACAACAAGGCTCTAAGAGGTGATACCATCTTACAGTCAACCGAGGGAACAACACAGGGGGACCCTGTTGCAATGGCAATGTATGCAATTGGCCTATCAGTGCTCCAACGAGAAATAAAATTTGAAACAACGGGGGTGAAACAAGTGGCATATGCTGATGACCTTACAGGAGCAGGAAAAGTGGAGGGCATCAAAAAGTGGTGGGACTTGGTAACATCGCGAGGTCCACAAATAGGGTACCACCCAAACGCCAGCAAGTCCTTCCTCATCGTGAAGCCAGAACATTACGAACGGGCATTGGAGGATTTTGGCGGAAGTGAGGTCAAAATAACTAAGGACGGCCAAAGACATCTTGGCGCAGTAATTGGCACTGCTCACTTCAAGACCAAGTACATAGCGGGAAAGGTGAATGAGTGGGTTAGTGAAATCCAAGCTCTGTCTGAGATTGCAAACACAGAGCCACATGCGGCCTTTGCTGCATTCACCCATGGAGTCAAGCATCGCTGGAACTACCTGATGCGTACCATCCCTGAGATCGGACCCCTCCTCCACCCTCTGGAAGAAGCTATCAGTGTCAATTTTATTCCCAAATTAGTGAAACACCCCCTCTTAAACCCAGCAGAAAGATCACTCCTTGCACTTCCATCAAGACTGGGAGGAATGGGACTAACCAATCCAGAGGAGATTGCTGCCATCGAACATCAAAATTCAGTTAAGCTCACAGCAGCCTTCATGGACCACATAATAGCCCAGAATGCAACAGGGGAAGTGGATACCAGTGAAGTAAATAAGATTCGTAGGTCCATTACGACAGATCGACAGCACTGCCAAAATGATAAGTTTCAGCAACTGTTGCTGCAGGTAGCAGAAAATTTGATAAAAAAAGTAGCTATAGTGCAGGAGGTGAGCGCCTCGAACTGGTTAACTTACGTTACCGATAAGGGCAAATGGTTTCAGTCTAAATAAACAAGAATTTACAGATGCCATTGCTCTAAGGTACGGTCGGCCAGTAGAAGGTTTGCCCTCCCAATGCGTGTGTGGCTCTTCCTATGATGGCGATCACGCCATGGTGTGCAAGAAGGGGGGCTTCATATGCATGAGGCATGACGAGGTAAGGGACCTCACAGCAAATATGTTGAAGGAAATTTGCCGGGATGTCATGGTAGAACCGACCCTCCATCCATTGGATGGTGAGATCTTCCAACACAGGACTTCAAACACATCTAACGAAGCCCGTGTGGACGTCAGTGCTCGAGGATTCTGGACGCGGGGACAGCGAGCTTTCTTCGACATCAGGATTTTTGATCTCATGGCCGCATGTCACCGTAACCTAGCTCTCGATGCTGCACACAGGAGGAATGAGAACGACAAGAGAAGGGCATATGGGGAGAGAATTCAAAACGTTGATCAAGGCAGCTTCACTCCTCTAGTGTTCACAACCTCTGGTGGGATGGGACCAAGTGCAAGATGTTTCTACGCCAGACTCGCGGAGGTGATCTCCGAACAGAAGCAACAGCCCAGAAGTTATGTTACAGCCTGGATGAGATGTCGACTGTCCTTCTTTCTCCTACGGTCGGCTTTGCTTTTCCTCAGGGGAACGAGAGCTTCTGCCCCAACTCCGACAACTGCTGCAGATATTGACTATGAGGCTACAGTCACTGAATGCTGCATAGATCTGCGGCTCAACTAATTTAACACAGATAGGATAGTTACTTATGTATTAGGATATTTATTATAAAGGTAATTAAATGGTGGCGAAGGTGTGGCTATTGGGGGAGGCTGGATGCCACTTTAAACAAAAAAAAGTAGTAGTAGTAGTGTGTGTGTGTGTGTGTGTGTGTGTGTGTGTGTGTGTAAAAATACCGATTTATTGTTCATCATACAACAATATACAACCCTCGTGTGCTGAGGAATTGTCACGACTGTTGACCAAGTTCCTGTCTGGCTATTATTAAGGACCCTCGTGTTGCAAGTCTTTTGTTAACGCAATTGTTCAATCTTTTTTCTATTTTTGGTGTTGGGTTAAGTTAGGTTAGGTTCGGTTAGCTTAGCTTAGCTTAGCTTAGGCTAGCTTAGCTTAGCTTAGGTGAGGTTAGGTTAGGTTAGTTTTGGTTACCTTACGTTACGTTACGTTATGTTAGGTTAGGTTACGTTACGTTAAGTTAGGTTATGTTTGTTTATGTTAAGTTAGGGATAATTTGGTAAAGGTTAGGTTAGGTTAGGTTAGGTTATATTAAACAGCGTTAAAGGTTTTAATCACCAATTAATATAAACTTGGGGAAGTGCAAGTCTTTTGGTAAAATTCATTGGTAGAATGAATATATGACTGAGTACAGTATTAAGTTAGTCTGGGCTAGACTAAAGTATATACTGCACCACGGTCATAAACCTGTCCACGCTCAGGTTATAGATTAGTTTTCGATTTTACTTTATTCTGTGCAAGATTAAGTTCGAGTCGTTGTTGGTAGTGTAGTTGAGTGAGTAACCCCCCTCTGTCAATATCGCCATGGTGAACTATCTTACCTTACCGCTAATATGTTCACCTGTACAGAATATATTTTACACTCGATCACTACACAGAAAAAAAATAAGTAATGGATCTCAGTGTATTGATGGCAGTGACCCCATTATCGGCTAGTTCTCACGGTACACCTAGTGCACCCCCCCCCCTGGCCCTGGCTTCCCCTTTCTCTGCTAAATAACATCGGTGGCATTATGTTTATTGTCTTTACTTGCTGTATCCATACCTGGGGTGTGTTGCTGTAACCATACCTGGGGTGTGTTGCTGTAACCATACCTGGGGTGTGTTGCTGTATCCATACCTGGGGTGTGTTGCTGTATCCATACCTGGGGTGTGTTGCTGTATCCATACCTGGGGTGTGTTGCTGTATCCATACCTGGGGTGTGTTGCTGTATTCATGCTTGGAGTGTGTTGCTGTATTCATGACTGGGGTGTGTTGCTGTATTCATGTTTGGGGTGTGTTGCTGTATTCATGACTGAGTGTGTTGTTGCTGTACCCATACCTGGGGTGTGTTGCTGTACCCATACCTAGTGTGTGTTGCTGTACCCATACCTGGGGTGTGTTGCTGTATTCATACCTGGGGTGTGTTGCTGTATTCATACCTGGGGTGCCATACCTGGGTGTGTTGCTGACCCCACCTGGGGTGTTGGCTGTACCCATACCTGGTGCAGGGTGTTGTTGTGACCCATACCTGGGGTGTGGCTGTACCCATACCTGGGGTGTGTTGCTGCATCCATACCTGGGGGGGTTGTTGCATCCATACCTGGGGTGTGTTGCATCCATACCTGGGGTGTGTTGCTGTATCCATACCTGCAGGTTGCTGTATCCATACCTGGGGTGTGTTGCTTATCCATACCTGGGGTGTGTTGCTGTATCCATACCTGGGGTGTGTTGCTACCCATACCTGGGGTGTTGCTGCATCCATACCTGTGTGTTGCTGTATCCATACCTGTGTGTTGCTGTACCATACCTGGGGTGGTTGCTGTATCCACACATGGGGTGTGTTGCTGCATCCATACCTGGGGTGTTGCTGTATCCATACCTGTGTTGCTGTATCCAACCTGTGTTGTTGTCTACCGTTGTCATACCTGGGTGTGGTTGTATCCATACCTGTGGTGCTGTATCCATACCTGGGGTGTGTTGCTGCATCCATACCTGGGGGTGTTGCTGTATCCATACCTGGGGTGTGTTGCTGTATCCATACCTGGGGTGTGTTGCTGTACTTTTCACCATACCTGGGGTGTGTTGCTGTACCATACCTGGGTGTGTTGTTGCATCCATACCTGTGTGTTGCTGCATTCATACCTGGGGTGTGTTGCTGTATCCATACCTGGGCTGTATCCATACCTGGGGTGTGTTGCATCCATACCTGGGGTGTGTTGCTGCATCCATACCTGGGTGTGTTGCATCCATACCGTGTGTTATTGCATCCATACCTGGTGTTGCTGTATCCATACCTGGGGTGTGTTGCTGTATCCATACCTGGGTGTGTTGGCTGTATCCACCGGTTATGTATCCACACCTGGGGTGTGTTGCGTTGCATACCCAGGTGTGTTATTGCACCACCTGGGGTGTGTTGCTGTATCCATACCTGGGGTGTGTTTGCTGTACCCATACCTGGGGTGTGTTGCTGTATCCATACCTGGGGTGTGTTGTTATCCATACCTGGGGTGTGTTGCTGTATTCATACCTGGGTGTGTTGCCAACGTTTGCTGTGTCAACCTGGGGTGTGTTGCTGTATACCTGGGTTGCTGTTCCATACCGGTGGTTGCTGTATCCATACCTGGGGTGTTGCATCCATACCTGGGGTGTGTTGTCTGCATCCATACCTGGGGTGTGGCTGTATCCATACCTGGGTGTGTTGCATCCATACCCGTGTTGCTGTATCCATACCTGGGGTGTTGTGTTGTACCCATACCTGGGGTGTGTTGCTGTATCCATACCTGGGGTGTGCACATCCATACCTGGGGTGTGTTGCTGTATCCATACCTGGGGTCCATACCTGGTGTGTTGCTGTATTCACACCTGGGGTTGTTGTATCCATACCTGGGGTGTTGGCTGTATCCATACCTGGGGTGTGTTGCTGCACCACACCTGGGGTGTGTTGCTGTATCCATACCTGGGGTGTGTTGCTGCATCATACCTGGGGTGTGGTTGTTGCATCCATACCTGGGGTGTGTTGCTGTATCCATACCTGGGTGTGTTGCTGTATTCATACTTGGGGTGTTGCTGGATCATACTGAGGTGCCATCCATACCTGGGGTGTGTTGCTGTATCCATACCTGGGTGTGTTGTTGCATCCATACCTGGGGTGTGTTGCTGTATCCATACCTGGGTGTTGCTGTATCCATACCTGGGGTGTGTTGCATCCATACCTGGTATTCATACCTAGGTGTGTTGTTGTATCCATACCTGGGGTGTGTTGCTATATTCATACTTGGGTGTGTACCCATAGCTGGGTGTGTTGCTGTCCATACCTGGGGTTGCTGTATTGTACCGGTGTGTTGCTGTATCCATACCTGGATGTGTGCTGTATCCATACCTGGGGTGTGTTGCTGATCCATACCTGGGGTGTGTTGTATTCATACCTAGGGTGTTGCTGTATCCATACCTGGGGTGTGCTATATTCATACTTGGGGGGTTGCACCCATAGCTGGGGTGTGTTGCTGCTTTCTACCTGGGGTAGGTTGTTGTATTTGGTGCCTGTGTGTTGGTATCCATACCTGGGGTGTGTTGCTGTATCCATACCTGGGTGTTGCTGTATTCATACCTGGGTTGGTTGCATCCATACCTGGGTGTGTTGTTGCATCCATACCTGGGGTGTTTTGCTGTATTCATACCTGGGGTGTGGTGTTGCACCATACCTGGGGTGTGTTGCTGCATTCATACCTGGGGTGTTGTTGCACCCATTACCTGGGGTGTGTTAGCAGATTCATACCCAGGGGCTGTATCATACCTGGGGTGTGTTGCTGTATTCATACCTGGGATGCTGTATTCATACCTGGGGTGTGTTGTTGCATCCATACCTGGGGATGTTGGCTGTATCTATACCTGGGGTGTGTTGCTGTACCCATACCCAGTGTGTGTTGCTGTACCCATACCTGGGGTGTGTTGCTGTACCCATACCTGGGGTGTGTTGCTGTATTCATACCTGTGTGTTGCTGTACTATACCTGGGGTGTGTTGCTGTAGCATACCTGGGGTGTGGTTGCTGCAGCCATACCTGTGTGTTGTTGTACCCATACCTGGGGGTGTGTTGTACCCATACCTGGGGTGGTTGCACCTAGGCCAGCCCATACCTGGGGGTGTTGCTGTACCCATACCCAGTGTGTGTTGCTGCACCCATACCTGGGGTGTGTTGCTGTATTCATACCTGTGTGTTGCTGTATTCATACCTGGGGGTTGCATTCATGCTTGGAGTGTGTTGCTGTATTCATAACTGAGTGTGTTGCTGTACCCATACCTGGGGTGCTGCACCCATACCTAGTGTGTGGTTGCATTCCATACCTGGGGTGTGTGTGCTGTATTCATACCTTGGTGGTTGCCATACCTGGGTGTGCTGCTGTATTCATACCTGGGATGTGTTGCTGTATTCATGCTTGAGTGTGTTGCTGTATTCATGACTGGGGTGTGTTGCTGTATTCATGCTTGGAGTGTGTTGCTGTATTCATACCTGGGGTGTGTTGCTGTATTCATGCTTGGAGGTGTGTATTCATGACTGGGGTGTGTTGTACTCTATCTAACCTGAAAGTCATACAGCATCAAACCTCCTGCATCATGTATCGATATTTTAATGCCTATTTTTTACATGTTTTATTGATGTTTCAAGTAGGTCTATGTAACTGTTTCAAGTATTCAGACTCAGCTAGTATTATACAGTATCTATCAACAGACTTCCAACATCCCAGAACTAATGTCCATTTATATGTTCAACCTTGATAGTTATCGTAATTCTCGTTAACACTTTTAACATCAAATATTTATGCATGACCAACTAATATTTAAATACCTACGAACTTTCACCCAGTAATGTAATACCTCGTGGCAGATAAGGTCACCTGTTACTGTTCAGTGCTAGATGAACTGTTGAATATTTGGATCACCTAGAGATTAGCCTCCCCAGTTTATGTCGCCTCTGATGATCTATTTGGGTTAGTCATCACACACATTACATATTATTATTATTGTCTATGTTCTTATTATATCATGATCAATAAACTATAATATACCCTGATATATATATATATATATATATATATATATATATATATATATATATATATATATATATATATATATATATATATATTTCGTTAGGAAACAAATATTTCACATTGAAAGTCTCTAGACTCTCACAGAGCACAAGAGCCTAACGAGCTATGGCGCCGTGAACCTCAAATGGGGACCACCTGTGCCTCTTAGGTGATCAGAGGTTCACGGCGCCATAAGCTCGTTGAACAGGCTTGTGTGAAATATAACAGAGTCTAGACTGCTTTTAGTGTCCTGGTGGCCCAGAGGTAGCGTTCCCGGTCGCAATTATAAGACCGTGTGTTCGAATCCTGGCGTGAGGTGTTGATTATATGTAGAAGTCCGCGTGCTTTTATTGTTAATGAAATATATATATATATATATATATATATATATATATATATATATATATATATATATATATATATATATATATATATATATATATATATAATCTTGTGTATCACAATACAAAAATTATTGCAAAAATTCTCAGAAAGAAATTCAGCTTGAGCGTACCATCCAGGTAGGGAGGGTTATAATTAGAGGTGTTCAGTGGAGCACAGGTAGCGATCACTCCTCGGCTTAGCTCAAATTATGCCGCTACGTCAAACTTACCTCACACGCTCATTTATATTAGAAATGTAGTCGTTTATTTGTTTTATTTACCTTCGCTTGCTTAGGTATAGGTAGTGGTCTTGTTGCCTGTATAACTGTAAGGTGCCTGTACTGTTTAAGGTTAGCTGTGCAGCTGTATGTTAATGGTCTTCTTATCTGTACAACTGCAGGGTGTCTGACAGCTCTAAGCTATTTGTGCAACTCTACAGGTAGGGTCTTGTTGTCCGTACGTCTGTGAGGCAATTGTCTTAAATAATCTGTACAGCCGAAAGGTACTAAATTGCAAATTGAATAAGTTACTTGTACAACTGGTATGGGTAACTGTCTCAAGTTACTATACTACTAATACTATTACAGTATTTTGCTGTCATTCGAAATGAGTGAGACGATCATCCAGCTATAATACAATGATAATGGTGGGTATTAGTCGTGTCACTTTCTGTTGGTGAGCCGCGGTTCGAGAGGCCGATGGGACAGGCAGGTCTGTCCACAGATGTTGAACGTGGAGGGCTCGTCTAGCGAGAGGGGGCGGCGGCAGGGTCTTTTCGGACTGACACTTGTTTGCCACGGTATCCGGTCGGTCTAATCCTGAAAGTATTGACGACACCTTGTGTGGTGCTCATCCAAGCGTTACGGGGAGTGATCGTCTCCTGTGAGTGGGTCGATTTGGCACTGTTTTAAGTTTATCTTAATTAAGACTATCCTGATCATTTTCGTTGCACGCCAGTGTTACGTTTACTCATTCTTGTGTGGTAAATTGTAAGGTAGATGTTTGGGCAGTTCTACTATAGTCCATGGGTAACATGGCCAGTCCATCTCTAATTGTTCAGGACAATGTCAATCTCGTTGCTCCTACAAGTAAGTGAGAATACTGGCATTTGTTCTCATGTATTCCTTTAGCTAACTTGGAGGATGGAGTGTAGACTACGTTGGTGAAAGTTTTCGTGCCTGAATCTTCTGTGTCCTCTAGGTCCGCTGCCATAACAGGGTGGGAAGCACTTGATCAGATAAACGTGTATCTGTGTGTAATATTCAGCTCCGAACAGCTGGAATATTGCACAGGTACGGAGGTTGCTAGAGGCTCGAGATGCACATTTGATTCGATGTTGACTTCTTCTTTGATGTCCACGGTGGTGGCTCAAGATACTGAAAGTGGGGTAATGTTTGGGAGGGAGTACCGTTAAGCTGGATGGATGGCGGTGTGTGAACCAGGCAGTTCCGGTGCTGAGGGACTTGTTGGTAGTCAGGACAAGTATATCTGTTTTGTTGAGCTGGAAATGGTAGAGTTCAACCCAGTTCTAGATGTCCTTTTCTATTTTTAGTTAGTGGGGTTCCCATCAGGTGACTTGAAGGAGCCGTATCATGATTAGTTTGGCCATAGATTGGGTTATAGTTTAGTGGAATTTAAAAAAAAATATGTATATGTGGATTGTGTTGTTCCTGAAAGTTTTTTCACACGCTGTTTTGCTCACCATAAGTTATTCATTTCTTAGGTTTTACTAGCATCGCTTTTTGTGGCAGGAAGTATTGGGTTTGGTCTGGAGACTTAGGTTGTTTTTCCAGTCGGAAAGGCAGCGTTTACCAAAGGGAGTACATTAATTCCCTTTAGTTATTTTCAACAAACAACTTTTTTCTTTTTCGATCTGGCTGGGGATCTTGCTGCGTATTTTTGTGATGACAATATTGGCGGATATCTCATTCGGCAATCGATTCAGGTTGTTTATTGTTGTGTTATTTATCCCATTGGCGGAGTTGTTGATCCTCCAGTCGCTGGTTAAACCGGTTTGGGGCTCGTTGTTTTGCCATTTTGGGAGCGACATGAAGAGAGTTTTCCTTGACAGCCAATGATCTGTTAAGTGGTCTGAGCCACATATGGCTTCTGGGTGGTGAGGACATATGGTGATGCCAAATATTGTATGTGTTGCCAAGAACCCTAGAACTTGTCGGCCTGTCTAAACAAGGTATTCGTATAGGAGGTTTGGTTCAGACACTTGCTGAGGAGTAGGCCTTGGGATTGATTTACCCAATTCTGCTTCTCTCTATGGTTCCCCATGCCAGGTCAGTATTTCTGGGTTTTTTTATTGGACGAAGCTTGGAGCACAATTTTACCTATTCAGAGTAATTCAGTCAGGTCTGGACACTGAGGTTATAACTTCTCACTGCCACGCGTGACAGAGGTTCATTCACAAAGGGGATAACAGTATAGTCATATTCATGAGCGTGATATCACTGTTCGCTGCTACACAGACAGTGGTTCATAGGTGCAGTATGTCGTATTCCATTTGAGGACTGATCAGTGTGGATAGCAAATTTAGATAGACCGCAAGAATATCCTCGCCAACTCTGATTCAATGTAGTAATTACTTTCAGTTCATGATACAATAAGCCAGGTTGCTGCAAGTACGTATGCTTTTAAAGGTTTATCACAGTTGTATGCTGAGTATTCCGGTATGGGTACATGTTAATAACTTGGCAGATGTGTTCGTATCCTAGCTTGGTTTCTGGCCAGACTACATCACATTGTCAGGTCTTGTCCTTGTGTTGCTTGTAATGGGGTACCCTTTGGGTTCGCTGTACTTTTTTCATATTTTTAATAATGCTAATAACCGTCAACTCTCTTTGCATTTCTCAGTTATTGAGCTCAGAGTTCTGGTTTGGACAAGCCAAGGTCTGATCTGCATTTTTTTTGTATGCTAATGGCAGGGTCTATCAGCTCAGACATGATTCTATTGCAACGTGGGATTGAATCCCTCGTTTGTTATCCTTGTCAGTTATCACAGTTCTTTGGTATCTCAGACAGCTTTTACATGGACCCTTACGGTCTGTTCTTTGATTTCAACTTCTTTTTGGGGTCAAGAATACCCCACCTCCATTTTGAAGGTGTTCTCCAGCTAAGTAGATTTCATTGGTTCAGTTTGTGTTGTGCTGGCCAGTTTAGTCTTTTTTGTTGTTTGATGTCATCTCATTTTTTATATATTCACATGCACAACCTGGGTTCTCTGTGTTTGGCTGCACAACTATCAATAAAGTATAACATTCACTTATTTTAAACTATCTGTGTGACTGTTAATAGGTTCTAGTACACTTGTTGTTTGTCATTTGCTACTCTGTGAGGGTGTATTTAGTCGGGCTGTGTATCCAGCCAGGAGGAATGCATTAAAGACTTATCTGGAATGATTAGTATTCATTTCAAGATGTGCTTTCTTTAGCCATACCCATAGAGAGTGTTTTATGGAAGTTGGTTGTTGTGATTACTTGAGCATCAACCAGTTTGAACTATGGTTTGGGGACCATTGTTCTTCAAAGGGTGGCTGACATTGTATTAAGTGAGCTATCTTCAGATAGAGGTTGTTTCTATTTCTTTCCTCATGTTTACAATTCTGATAGATTTTGCATCCTAGATGATTTGTATGGTCATTTAGTACTTTACCCCCAGGCTGTTGAGTTGTTTTAGGGAATAGTTACAAGATGGAGGAAGTGATAGTCTTTAGATCAAGTTAAGTGAAGATGAAAGTACGAGCAAAGGAAATGTTAATTTCATAGGTCTTACCAACAAGGCTCTGAGAGGTTTTCTTAATGTGAATTTGGCAATTAAGGTTGCTGATGAAGTTCGATCGTTCAGTTAATTCGAAGTATTTACAAGAGCTGTATAGTTTCAAGGGCATGCTGTTAATGTTGTAAGTCAAGGTGAGGGTGAGCAAGACGAGGTTGAGGACCTGTCTTGTCAGCATATATTATGAGACCATTGCACGAGTTATGAATAAATACATCAGTAAGATGGACTTTTCTCCTTGGGCGTGCATTTGATCCCTAATTAGAGCACTGGTTCCTGTTGACATATTATTGCTAATAGAGGTTGCCTGATGCTTAAATTAGTAGTTGCTCAAATATAATGTGTCTATTATCTACATCGTTGTTGATTTAGGTCTATGGGATCGTTTGTGTCTTAGTCTTTGAGTAAACAAATATTCTGGTAAAGATGGTATTGTCTTGCGTTAGGGCATAAACCCGTACAGATAGTGGTTTCCTTTGACTGAAAATATGGGAAGATGAGGACAACAATTCAAGGATTCTTACATTTACGGATGAGGAATTGGCTGAAGTTTGGAATTGGCTTTTAGGGTTGGTATTATGTTTCCTGAGTCCATGTCTTTTGGCAGAATACCTCAGTGAGATCATTTTATACAGGCCAAGCAGGATGGTTGGGATTCTTATTCAGCATTCTTAAGGTGTTATGGTTATTCCATCTCACCAGTTGGGTGTTCAGCTTTTTTGTGGTTGTTAGTTTGTGGTGGGGTGGTAGGAAACTGGTCGTAAATCTGGGGAACAAGCTATTTAATATTGAATTCTCTATTAATGTGTGACTTAAGATATTGTTTATACAGGTGCAGGAAATTGATTTGGTGACATAGCCCATTGGTTTAATAACATGACGCATATTTTGCGGGGCTGTGATTTAGCTGACTGGGATTGGGTGACTTGGTAATGACTGTGACTTGTTACTTCTGCTAGGTGTTGTTCTGCAATCCCTTGTGTGAATTGTTTGTTTTTTTTCACCTGACCTTGAGTTCTGAAATGTATGTTGGGGCTTTGTGAATGCCAGAGGTTATCCAAGTTTTGTTTTGTTTATAAATGGCAAGCTGTTCTACCTCTCCTTTCTTGATGAGTGATGTAAATGTTTATGCTTGCTCCTCCTTGATTTCTTAGGTGTTATATTATGTTGTAATGGCATTTCAAGATCTGTAAAATTCAGTCACTGGCTTAGGTGTATATCTAGTGTATATCCAATACCTGTACAGCTTGTTATCAATTGTCTTGGTTCCTATGACCTGTAGTTGTATGTCTTAAGTTACATTGTACCGTGTAGTGATGTCTTAGGTTGTGCTGTAAAGGTAGTTGTCTTGAATTCTGCATAGTGTAAAGGTGGTTGTCCTGAGTTACCTGTAGAGCTGTAGTTGATTGTCTTGGTTACTGTCAGCTGTGATGCCACTTCTCTGGAGTTATA
Organism: Homarus americanus; assembly: GCF_018991925.1. Taxonomy (NCBI): domain Eukaryota; kingdom Metazoa; phylum Arthropoda; class Malacostraca; order Decapoda; family Nephropidae; genus Homarus; species Homarus americanus. The sequence goes on along the minus strand of NW_024713129.1, from coordinate 30,485,034 downwards.
TTGTAGCTGCAAGATAGTTGCCTAAAGTTATCTTGTGGTCAGCTGTAAGACAATTGTTAAGTTTCTTTGGCTTGGTTATTCTCGTGTTCATTTGCTTGGTCTTGATTTGGTTATGTTTTTTTTGCTTAAGTTAGGACATCTGTTTAGGTTACTTTGTCCGCGTTTTTTAGCTGGTTTTTATCTTCAAAGTTGCAATTACCTTGAATTTACCTGTACATCTCTAAAGGTCAGGTGATATTTTATTTTTGGTGTGTTTTTTGACAATTTAAATAATACGAGAATCTTGAGTTGGCTATTCGGTAAGGTAGAAGAAGTTGCGGATGGGTTAGAATAGTTTGGTGGTTAGGTTAGGGGGTGGGTAGGGTAGGGTGGTAGGTGGGTAGGGCGTTTTTATTGGTGGAATAAGCTGGGAGTGCATGTTTCATGTGGTCCCTCCTGTAAAATATATCTTCAGTTTAAATCAATACATATAATTATAGTTTACGTTGCAATCTTCATTACTGAGGCTTGAACCGTCGACCCCGTGTGGGAGGCGAGTACGCTCTACCCAGCCGCAAATGCTAAAAAAATTTGATTTGTTGGTAATAAATAGTCTCTTTATTCTCAGCCTTATATGCCTCCAGGGGTTGCTCTGCGCCCACAAACCTGTGCCAGTTCTTACATAAACCCATGTGGGAAATGCGATCACAGGTATAAACTAATGTGTGATGTTTTTTGTTATTGTGTATATTGCGCTTCAACTATGGTGTGATGCGGGTGTTCTTGTGGTTGAGTACGTCACTGCCATCAGCAGCTGGGTTGTTGATATAGAACCCTGGGTATATCCTCACAGATGTGAACAAGCTGAATAAAGTGTGTGTGTTTGGATTACGCTCGCATGGCCACATATTTTGCCACACATTTGGGCAGGTCCAATCATGCTGTACGTACAATGAACAGCATTTACCTCTCTGTCAAGATACCTGATATACTCGTATTAAAAGTGTGTGTACATTTACAGTAGCACCTAGTAACTAAATCAACTCGTAAGGTACTGAACTAAAAATGTACTGGGAATATTAAAACATTCAACACTACAATATACTGACCACTGAAGGTTGATAAACCCCTTTAGGCCTCTAGTGGTCTAGTCTTGATTTTTTTACCACCGCTCACAGGATGAGTATACATGGGGTACACTATAATTAGCTGTGTCCGGGCAACCAATAAAATTCCACCCACTACCCACCGCCACCACCCACCGCCATCACACCACCACACCACCACCACCCACCACCATCATCGCCACCAACCACCGCCACCACCACCGATCAGTCATCACCACACCATCACACCATCACCACCACCCACCATCATCACCACCACCCACCACCCACCGCCATCACACCACCACCACCACCCACCACATCATCACCACCAACAACCGACCATCATCATCCCACCAACCACCACCATCACACCACCCACCATCACACCACCACCATCACACACCACCACCACCATCACACCACCACCACCACCCACCATCATCACCACCACCAACCACCACCATCACCACCAACCACCATCATCACCACCACCCACCATCACACCACCACCACCCACCATCATCACCACCACCACCAACCACCATCATCACCGCCACCAACCACCATCATCACCGCCACCACCATCCACCATCACCGCCACCATCATCACCACCACCAACCACCATCATCACCGCCACCAACCACCATCATCACCGCCACCACCAACCACACCATCACCGCCACCAACCACCCATCATCACCACCACCACCCACCATCATCACCACCACCACCACCAACCACCATCATCACCGCCACCAACCACCATCACACCACCACCCACCATCACACCTCCACCACCACCAACCACCATCATCACCGCCACCAACCACCATCATCACCACCACCACCCACCATCACACCACCACCACCAACCACCATCATCACCGCCACCACCACCATCACACCACCACCAACCACCATCATCACCGCCACCACCACCATCATACTACCACCACATCATCACCACCACACAACCACCATCATCACCGCCACCAACCACCATCATCACCCCACCACCCACCATCACCCACCACCCACCACATCACACCACCACCAACCACTCACCGCACCAACCACCATCATCACCGCCACCCCACCATCAACCACTACCACCATCACCACCACCAACCACCATCATCACCGCCACCACCAACCACCATCACACCACCACCACCCACCATCATCACCACCACCACCAACCACCATCATCACCACCACCAACCACCATCATCACCACCACCACCAACCACCATCATCACCACCACTCACCAACCACCATCATCACCACCATCACCACCACCATCATCACCAACCACCATCATCACCACCACCACCAACCACCATCATCACCGCCACCACCACCATCAACCACCACCATCCACTACCACCATCATCCCACACACAACCACCACACTCACCACCACCACCAGCCACCATCATCACCACCACCAACCACCATCATCACCGCCACCACCAACCACCATCATCACCACCACCAACCACCATCATCACCGCCACCAACCACCATCATCACCGCCCACCATCATCACCACAACCAACCACCCACCATCAACCAATCATCACCACTATCCTGCAACCACCCACCATCCCATCACCACCATACTCCACCACCACCACCCCACCACCACTCACCACCACCAACCATCCACTATACACCACCACACTATAACCCCACCACCAACCACCACACCACACTAACACTTCACACCCACCACCCACTACCCACTATCACCATTCACCACCCACACCACACAAGTCACCCATCACACCACACCACATCGCACCACCACTCACCACCACCCACCACCAATCACAATCGCCCACCACCACTCCACCATTACTGAAAATCGCTCACCATCATCACGCAATCCACCCACTACTACCACCACCCACCAATCACTCACACCTCTCACCACCACCCAGCACCAGCAGCAGCATCAGTCAGCCGGTATTGCTGACACTAGACAAAGCAATCCGTTCTTCCCTGCTGACACCCCGCACTGAGGTAAATTTATCTGACACGGAGGAGGAAGGGAAGTGTTGCATGTGGAATTCTAAATTGTGTTGTCAGAGCTGAAGATGTTTCTCCCTCAGTCAACCTCTTCCTTTTATGCAGTGACGGTGTCCTGACAGTCGATCACCTACTTCCTCTTCTTCCTCCACTCTTTCCTCCACTCTTTCCTCTTCTTCATCTTCATCTTTGTCTTCATCCTCATTTTCTTCTTTCCTTACTGACCTAGAGTAATGTGTGCATACATGCGTGCTTGCGTCATGCGAGAGTTCACCAACACCTCTCTCTCCATTCACAAAAACACAGTAAAATACCCAAACACAATAACTAGACACACACACACACACACACGTGGTCTTATCTTCCTAGTTCAGTTCTCAGATTGAGTGTTTTCAATATGTAATGTTGATCTTACCCTCTGCCTTGTAATTACCACCGCAGAGATTATTTTCCGGATCACCTGAAGATTAGACCCCAGTTTATTTCTCCTGATGATTAATCGCTCTAGCCTAACCTAACCTAACCTAACCAAACCAAACCAAACCAAACCAAACCAAACCAAACCAAACCACACGCTAACTTAACCTTACCTACCATGCATAAACTAACGCTCACCTGATCTAACCTGATAATCTAGTGTTATAGAAGCTCTTAAAAAGGTTAACGAGAGCTTAGTAACGAACAGGTGTTAATTCTCACGAGTGATGGTTAACAGGTGTTATTTCTCCCGAGTGATGGTTAACAGGTGTTATTTCTCCCGAGTGATGGTAAACAGGTGTTATTTCTCGGTGATGGTTAACAGTGTTATTTTCTCAGTGATGGCTATCAAATTTATTTCTCACGATGGTTAACAAGTGTTATTTCTCGGTGATGGTTACTAGGTATTTTCTCATTGATGTTGGCAAGTGTTTTTCTACAGTGATGGTTAACAGGTGTTATTTCTCTGTGTGGTGGTGTTTTTTGAGTATGGTTAGTGTTATTTCTGGTGACGGCTAACAAGTGTTATTTCTCACAGTGATGGTTAATAATGTTATTTCTCACAGTGATGGTTAACAAGTTTTTATTTCTCGAGTGATGGTTGTAATTATTTCTCACAGTGATGGTTAGCAGGTGTTATTTACTCCGGTGATGGTTAACAGTGTTATTTCTCGGTAATGGTTAACAGGTGTTATTTCTCCTGAGTGATGGTTAACAGGTGTTGTCTCTCACAGTGATGGTTGTGATGTTTATTTCTCTGAGTGATGGTTAACAGTTTTATTTCTCACAGTGATGGTTAGCAGGTGTTTTTCTCTCTGGTGATGGTTAACAGGTATTATTTCTCGAGAGATGGTTAACAGTGTTATTTCTCACGGTGATGGTTGACGATGTTATTTCTCACAGTGATGGTTAACATATCTGCAGTGATGGTTAAAGTGTTATTTTCTCGAGTCGTGATTAAGGTGTTTATTTCTCAGTGATGGTTAACAGTGTTATTTCTCCCGTGATGGTTAACAGGTGTTATTTCTCTGGTGATGGTTAACAGTGTTATTTCTCCCGGTGATGGTAAACGTGTTATTTCTCAGAGTGATGGTTAACAGTGTTATTTCTCACGGTGATGGCTATGGTATTATTTCCGAGTGATGGTAAACAGTGTTATTTCTCGGTGATGGTTAACAGTGTTATTTCTCAGAGTGATGGCTAAAAGTGTTATTTCTCACGGTGATGGTTAGCAATATTTATTTCTCTACAGTGATGGTTAACAGGTGTTATTTCTCGGTGATGGTTAACAGGTGTTATTTCTCACAGTGATGGTTAACAGGTGTTATTTCTCACGGTGATGGTAAACAGGTGTTATTTCTCACGAGTGATGGTTAAGTGTTATTTCTCACGGGGTGACGTAACGTGTTATTTCTCACGGTGATGGTTAACAAGTGTTATTTCTCACGAGTGATGGTTAACTGGGTGTTATTTCTCACAGTGATGGTTAACGGGTGTTATTTCTCACGGTGATGGTTAACAAGTGTTATTTCTCACGGTGATGGTTAACAGGTGTTATTTCTCTGGTAATAATGGTTAACAGGTGTTATTTCTCACAGTGATGGTTAACAGGTGTTATTTCTCTGAGTGATGGTTAACAGTGTTATTTCTCACAGTGATGGTTATGTTATTTTTCTGGTGATGGTTAACAGTGTTATTTCTCACAGTGATGGTTAACAAGTTATTATTTCTCACGAGATGGTTAACAGGTGTTATTTCTCACAGGTGATGGTTGACAGTGTTATTTCTCACGAGTGATGGTTAACAGGTGATATTTCTCAGGTGATGGTTAAGTGTTATTTCTCAGTCAGATTAACGTGTTGGCTTCACGAGTGATGGTTAGGTTTTCAGTGATGTTGGTGTTTTTCTCAGTGATGGTTATGTGTTATTTCTCCAGTGATGGTAACAGGTGTTCTCACAGTGATGGTTAACGTGTTATTTCTCACAGTGATGGCTAACAAGTGTTATTTCTCGAGTGATGGTTAACGTGTTATTTCTCACGAGTGATGGTTAACAGTTATTTCACGTGATATTAAAAGGTTATTTCACAGTGATGGTTACAGGTTATTTTCACGAGTGATGGTTAACAGGTAGTTATTTCACGAGTGATGGTTAACAGGTGTTATCACGAGTGATGGTTAACAGGTGTTATTTCTCACGAGTGATGGTAAACAGGTAGTTATTTCACGAGTGATGGTTAAGTGTTATTTCATGAGTGACGGCTAACAAGTGTTATTTCTCAGTGATGGTTAATAAGTGTTATTTCACGAGTGATGGTTACAAGTGTTATTTCTCACGAGGATGGTTAATAGGTGTTATTTCACGAGTGATGGTTAACAGGTGTTATTTCTCACGAGTGATGGTTAACAGGTGTTATTTCACGAGTGATGGTTAACAGGTGTTATTTCACGAGTGATGGTTAACAGGTGTTATTTCACGAGTGATGGTTAACAGGTGTTATTTCACGAGTGATGGTTAACAGTGTTATTTTCACGAGTGATGGTAAACAGGTGTTATTTCTCACGGTATGTTAACAGTGTTATTTCACGAGTGCTGGTTAACAGGTGTTATTTATCACGAGTGATGGTTAATATGTTATTTCAGTGCTGGTTAACAGGTGTTATTTCACGAGTGATGGTTAACAGGTGTTATTTCTCACGAGTGATGGTTAACAGGTGTTATTTCTCACGAGTGATGGTTAACAGTGTTATTTCTCACGAGTGCTGGTTAACAGTGTTATTTCTCATGAGTTACGGCTAACGTGTTATTTCTCACGAGTGATGGTTAACAAGTGTTATTTCACGAGTGATGGTTAATGTTATTTCACGAGTGATGGTTAACAGGTTTATTTCACGAGTGATGGTTAACAGGTGTTTTCACAGTGATGGTTAACAGGTGTTATTTCACGAGTGATGGTTACTGCGGTGTTATTTCTCACGAGTGATGGTTAACAGGTGTTATTTCTCACGATGTTGTTATATGTTATTTCGAGTGATGTTTAACAGTGTTATTTCTCAATGAGTGATGGTTAACAGTGTTATTTCTCACGAGTGATGGTTAACAGTGTTATTTCTCACGAGTGATGGTTAACAGGTGTTATTTCACGGTGATGGTTAACAGGTGTTATTTCTCACGAGTGATGGTTAACAAGGTATTATTTCACGAGAGATGGTTAACAGGTGTTATTTCTCACGGTGATGGTTGATAGTGTTATTTTCACGAGTGATGGTTAACAGGTGATATTTCACGAGGATGGTTAACAGTGTTATTTCTCACGAGTGATGGTTAATAAGTGTTATTTCTCACGAGTGATGGTTAACAGGTGTTATTTCTCACGAGTGATGGTTAACAGTGTTATTTCTCACGAGTGATGGCTAACAAGTGTTATTTCTCACGAGTGATGGTTAACAGGTGTTATTTCACGAGTGATGGTTAACAGGTGTTATTTCACGAGTGATGGTTAACAGGTGTTATTTCTCACGAGTGATGGTTAATATTTCACGGTCGTAACAAGTTATTTCTCACGAGGATGGTTAACAAGGTTATTTCATGAGGATGGTTAACAGGTGTTATTTCACGAGTGATGGTTAACAGGTGTTATTTCACGAGTGATGGTTAACAGGGTTATTTCACGAGTGATGGTATATTTCTGAGTAATGGCAGGTGTTATTTCTCACGAGTGATGGTTAACGTGTTATTTCTCACGAGTGATGGTTAACAGGTGTTATTTCTCACGAGTGATGGTTAACAGTGTTATTTCTCACGAGTGATGGCTATGTTATTTCTCACGAGTGATGGTTAACAAGTGTTATTTCACGAGTGATGGTTAACAGGTGTTATTTCACGAGTGATGGTTAACAGGTGTTATTTCACGAGTGATGGTTAACAGGTGTTATTTCACGAGTGATGGTTAACAGGTGTTATTTCACGAGTGATGGTTAGGTGTTATTTCATGAGTGATTTGAACAAGTGTTATTTCTCACGAGTGATGGTTAACGTTATTTCACGAGTGATGGTTAACAAGTGTTATTTCTCACGAGTGATGGTTACACAGGTTATTTCTCACGAGGATGGTTAACAGGTGTTATTTCACGAGTGATGGTTAACAGGTGTTATTTCACGAAGTGATGGTTAACAGGTGTTATTTCTCACGAGTGATGGTTAACAGGTTATTTCTAGGTGATGACAGTACCCGGTGATGGTAAACAGGTGTTATTTCTCACGAGTGATGGTTAACAGTGTTATTTCACGGTGCTGGTTAACAGGTGTTATTTCTCACGGTGATGGTTAACAGTGTTATTTCACGAGTGATGGTTAACAGGTGTTATTTCTCACGAGTGATGGTTAACAGGCAAGGTTTCTCACGAGTGATGGTTAACAGGTATATTTCACGAGTGATGGTTAACAGTGTTATTTCACGAGTGTTGGTTAACAGTGTTATTTCATGAGTTAGGCTAACAGGTTATTTCACGAGTGATGGTAACAAGTGTTATTTCACGAGGATGGTTAACAGGTGTTATTTCTCATTTTCACGAGGATGGTTAACAGGTGTTATTTCTCACGAGTGATGGCAATTGCGTTATTTCACGAGTGATGGTTAACAGGTGTTATTTCACGAGTGATGGTTAATAGGTTATCACGAGTTATGGTAACAGGTGTTATTTCTCACGAGTGATGGTTAACAGGTGTTATTTCACGAGTGATGGTTAACAGTGTTATTTCTCACGAGTGATGGTTAACAGTAATTCCACGAGTGATGGTTAACAGTTATTTCTCACGAGTGATGGTTAACAGGTGTTATTTCACGAGTGATGGTTATTTCTCACGAGTGATGGTTAATGGTAGTATTATTTCACGAGAGATGGTTAACAGGTGTTATTTCTCACGAGTGATGGTTAACAGTGTTATTTCACGAGTGATGGTTAACAAGTGTTATTTTCACGAGTGATGGTTAACAGGTGTTATTTCACGAGTGATGGTTAACAGGTGTTATCACGAGTGATGGTAAACAGGTGTTATTTTCACGAGTGATGGTTAAGTGTTATTTCTCACGAGTGACGGCTACAAGTTATTTCTCACGAGTGATGGTTAACAAGTGTTATTTCATGAGTGATGGTTAACAGGTGTTATTTCTCACGAGTGATGGTTAACAGGTGTTATTTCTCACGAGTGATGGTTATTTCACGAGTGATGGTTAACAGGTGTTATTTCTCACGAGTGATGGTTAACAGGTGTTATTTCTCACGAGTGATGGTTAACATGTTATTTCTCACGAGATGGTTAACAGTGTTATTTCTCACGGTGATGGTTATTGTGTATTTCTATGAGGATGGTTAACAGGTATATTTCACGATGATGGTTAATAGTATTATTCTCACGAGTGATGGTTAACAGGTGTTATCTCCGAGTGATGGTTGAGTGTTATTTCACGAGTGATGGTTAACAGGTGTTATTTCTCACGAGTGATGGTTAATAGTGTTATTTTCCCGAAGTCATGATTGTGGTGTTATTTTCACGAAGTGATGGTTAACAGTGTTATTTCTCCCGAGTGATGGTTAACAGGTGTTATTTCTCACGGTGATGGTTAACAGTGTTATTTTCCTCAGTGATGGTTAACAGGTGTTATTTCTCACGAGTGATGGTTAACAGGTGTTATTTCTCACGGTGATGGTTAACAGGTGTTATTTCTCTGAGTGATGGTTAGTTTTCCTAGTGATGGTTAACAGGTGTTATTTCTCACGAGTGATGGTTAACAGTATTATTTCTCACGAGTGATGGTTAACAGGTATTATTTCTCCCGAGTGATGGTTAACAGTGTCATTTCTCCCGAGTGATGGTTAACAATTCTACGAGTGATGGTTAACAGTGTTATTTCACGAGTGATGGTACAAGTGTATTTCTCACGAGTGATGGTTAATAGGTGTTATTTTCACGAGAGATGGTTAACAGGTATTATTTCTCGAGTGATGGTTAACAGTGTTATTTCACGAGTGATGGTTAACAGGTGTTATTTCAGAGTGATGGTTAACAGGTGTTATTTCACGAGTGATGGTTAACAGGTGTTATTTCTCACGAGTGATGGTAAACAGGTGTTATTTCTCACGAGTGATGGTTAAGTAGTTATTTCTCACGAGTGATGGTTAACAGTGTTATTTCTCGAGTGATGGTTAACAAGTGTTATTTCATGAGTGATGGTTAACAGGTGTTATTTCACGAGTGATGGTTAACAGGTGTTATTTCTCACGAGATGGTTAACAGTCATTTCTCGAGTGATGGTTAACAGTGTTATTTCACGAGTGATGGTTAACAGGTGTTATTTCACGGTGATGGTTAACAAGGTATTATTTCACGAGTGATGGTTAACAGGTGTTATTTCTCGGGTGATGGTTGACGTGTTATTTCTCACGAGTGATGGTTACAGGTGATATTTCTCACAGTGATGGTTAACAGTGTTTTCCCGATGATAGGTGTTATTTCTCACGAGTGATGGTTAACAGTGTTATTTCTCGAGTGATGGTTAACAGGTGTTATTTCACGAGTGATGGTTAGCGTTATTTCTCGAGTGATGGTTAACAGGTGTTATTTCACGAGTGATGGTTAACAGGTGTTATTTCTCACGAGGATGGTTAACAGGTGTATTTCACGAGTGATGGTTAACAAGTGTTATTTCTCACGAGTGATGGTTAATAGGTGTTATTTCTCACGAGTGATGGTTAACAGGTATTATTTCTCACGAGTGATGGTTAACAGGTGTTATTTCTCACGAGTGATGGTTAACAAGTGTTATTTCTCACGAGTGATGGTTAACAGGTGTTATTTCTCACGAGTGATGGTTAACAGGTATTATTTCTCACGAGTGATGGTTAACAGGTGTTATTTCTCACGAGTGATGGTTAACAGGTGTTATTTCTCACGAGTGAGAAAAGACACCAAGGAAACGAGAACAGCTAAGTGTAAAAACTCTTTTAGTTCTTCGATGGACGAATTGGACGTTAGCATAGTGAGGGACAGGGCTGAGAGGGAAGGTACGAAAGCCTTATTTGTTGGTTATTCCCAGGTACAGTACCTGGATAGAGCTTTTTGTGGTAAAGATAGAAATAGGATGAGAGTGTGTCTGCTAGGAGCTTAGGTGGGGGATATAGTTGACAGGATGAACAATATCTTGTTTGGAAATGATATTGGCCGGTGTAGGAGTGAGGAGCTCATTGATAAGTTCAAGACAGCTATCGAATGTATTAGGCTGCATTTACACCAAACCAGTCAAGTCAAGTCAAATCAATCAAGTCATTTGACTTGACTTGACTTGATTCATTGTCGTTCACACCGACTGAGTCAACCTGAGTCAATCAGGACTCAGTACCCAGATTGATTTCGAGGAGGATGGGCGCATATTCTCTCGCTGAATTAGCTGTTTTGTTGTGGATTCGGCGTCGTAAACGCAAGAGGAGGACCCAAATCTGGATGCTTGAACTCGACACCAAAACACCCAATTTTGGACGCTTCAGTCATTTATTCCCAGACTTGGTTGTCTCACCTTTACATTTCAATGCAGCAGCAACCTCCTTCCACAGAGCAGCTGTAACATCACGATCCCGGTGGCTACGATCAGTGGGATCATATATAGCAGGACGCTCTCAAACTAAATTTTTCAGGACGTCAACCTGCATGATGTACACACCACTGCGGACTCGGCGTGACTGATGAAGAAAATGGGCCCAACCCCATCTGTGACTTGACGTGACACGATGCGACGTGACTTGACTTGACTTGACTCATCTGGTGGGAATGGTTTCTGAGAATATACATTGGAGTAAATGTGCATTAGAGTGGCGATTCACGATGAGTCATGACTTGACGTGGCTTGACTTGACTTGACTGGCTTGGTGTAAATGCAGCCTTAGGGTGAAGGGAGGGATCCCTCTCATATGTGGTGTCCTGCCTAGAAGGAGAGTTGACAATGAATGGTTGTCAAGGGGCATTCGGAGTCAACGGCCATCTTCATAGATATTGTAAGTCAATATCAGTCCCATTCATTGTCAACTGTGGAAACTTTTATGGCAGAAAGGACCTTTAATCGGGATGGGGTACATTTGTTTAGGGATGGGGTGACAACCCTGGCTGGTTCTTTCGAGAGGGCAGTTCAAAAGATGTCGAAGTCTTTAAACTGCTAGGGGAAATTGTGAGCATGGGGATCGAGGAGACTGCATTGAGAGTGGGTAAACTAAATGAAAAGATACAGAGAAATAATGCTAAGAATGATGACAAAACTAAATTAGGCAGGGAGTTAAACCTAAACGCAACAAAGAGAGGACTCGGATCACGACGACCTTAAATGTCTACTACGCAAACAGTAAAAGTGTGAGAAATAAAATGCATGAAATCAGAGCTTTGGTATGTACCGAAAAAATCGATATAATAGCATTCACCGAAACATGGATAAACCTAGACTCGATACCGATAGTCAGAATAGGAAAGGAGGCAGGGTAGCAATCTATGATAATCTGAGTGAAATCAATAAGGACATTAAAACTGAACTGGATACAGAAACAATTTGGATAGAATTAACCGATGGTAGGGAAAAATTTATCATTGGAGTAATATATAGACCTCCTAATCTTGATAGAGTCAATGAACGACTTATTTTGGATGAAATGCACAGGGCTTCCATACATAGCAAAGTCTGAATAGTAGGCGACTTAACTTTAGTCAAATAGACTGGACAGACCTTCCGGGTAACTCAGAATCAGAGGATTTTTTTGAAATAATTCAGGACTATTTCCTAAGCCAACAATTAGTCGAATCCACTCGGGGTTATAACATACTAGATTTAGTCAAGGAAGGGAACAAACTAGCAAACAGCGATCACAAAGATGTGAGATTCAAAGTTGAACTTAATGTCAGTCGCAAGGAAAATGCCATTAAAGACCTAGATTTCAGAAGGGCCAACTTTGATAGTTTGAAAGGGCAGCTGAGAGAAGGGGTATCATGTTTGGGGTGAATTACATAGCCACACACAATGTACCCAAAGAGGGCGACCTCATTTTACCTGGTGACCTGACAATGATAACCTCACAAAATATGACGGTTGAGGATGACCTGATCACGAGATCTGAGGTTGACGAGTTCCACAACAAATTAAATAATGAGTTACTTAATGCACGAAGGCAGAACATACAATACATAAAACTCAGATCAAATAATAATGACCCCAAATGGATAAATAATTAATTAAAGAATATTATTGGACAAAGGAAGGCTATAGGTAGGAGAATAAATCGTGGTGAAGTTTACCTTCGAGATTATTATAAGGTATCGGCCGGTAGGGTTAAGACCGAGATAAGAAAGGCGAAGAGAAAAAAAATAACTGAAGGTAGCAAGGGAGGCGAAGTCAAACCCTTAGGGATTCCTTCCAAATGTATCAAAGTGAAACACGAGACAAGATTGGACCAATACAGTCAGATACCGGCGAGTTACCGGATAACATCGGAGAAATGAGCAATAATTTGAACAGATATTTTTCAACAGTTTTCACCACCTAAAATTTAAACATGATACCCGAGGCACCGATTATATACAGAGATAGTGAAGAAATAGATTTAGCGAGACAGTAGTGACTAGTAACGATGTTAGTAAGTAAATAGACAAACTTAAGCCTAATAAGTCGCCAGGTCCAGATGAGATATTTGCCGGAGTATTTAAGGAATGTAAGGTAGAGCTTAGTATGCCCTGAGCAAATTTGTTTAACATGTCATTAAAATGGATGTAGTACTAGAATTCTGGAGGATAGCGAATGTTATACCGATTTTCATGGGAGATAGAACACTATTCTATATCTACCGTCCAATCAGTTTAACATCAATTGTAGGCAAATTGCTGGAAGCAATAATTTCAAACTCTATTCGATATCGCCTGGAGAAGCACAAGTTGATCATTGATTCTCAACATGGCTTCACAAGTGGGCGTTCATGTCTGACTAGTCTATTAAGATTCTTTTCTGCTTTTTTTCGAATCGGTGGACGACGGTCGCGATTATGATGTAGTATATCTCGACTTTAGCAAAGCCTTCGACAGAGTCCCCCATGAAAGATTAATACGTAAAGTGGAGGCTCATGGAATTGGAGGAGATATTGTAAAATGGATTTGAGCGTGGTAACAGAACAGGAAACAGCGAGTAAGCACTAATGGCACTAATCCGATTGGGTAACGTCACTAGTGGAGTACCCCAAGGCTTAATACATGGATGATTACTTTTCAGTATATTCATAAACGACATAGATATAGGCGTGGACAGCAACATAAGTAAATTTGCTGATGAAACTAAAATAGGGCGTGTAATTAAATCTGACGAGGACTCTGGCAGATGAAATTTAATGTGGACAAATGTAAAGTACTTAGTCTGGGAGATGTAAATAGAGAAACCAGATACCAGATGAACAACGATGTTATAGAGAAATCCGACTGTGAGAAAGATTTAGAAGTAATGATAAGTAGGAATCTTAAACTTAATTCATTCTTCTCAGCACGGGTTCACCCAGGGACGTTCTTGTCTCACAAATTTGCTTAGCTTTTTCTCAGAAGTATATGAAGCGGTAGATAATGATAAGTCATATGATATAATTTATTTAGATTTCAGTAAAGCATTCGATAGAGTCCCTCATGAGAGATTGATAAGGAAGGTAGAAGCACATGGAATAGGTGGATCAGTATTAAAATGGATTAGGTCATGGTTAACTGGTAGGAAACAAAGAGTCAGCATAAATGGATTAAAGTCAGACTGGGGTGCGGTCAAAAGCGGAGTTCCCCAGGGATCTGTATTAGGCCCTATGCTGTTTGGTATATTCATTAATGATCTTGATTTAGGCATAACTAGTAGGATTAGTAAATTTGCAGATGACACCAAAATGGGGAGAGTGATATATTCAGACAGTGACTTTGAACACCTTCAAAGAGATCTAGATACCTTACATGAGTGGTCAGTAGACTGGCAAATGAATTTTAATACTGATAAATGCAAGGTACTACAGATAGGGAAGACGAATACAAACGTTAAGAGTAAACTAGGTAACACGGAAATAGAAAACTCAGTTTGTGAAAAAGATCTAGGTGTATTTGTTAGCAACGACTTGAAACCTAGAAAACAATGTATTAGCGTTCGCAACAAGGCAAACAGGATTCTTGGGTTCATATCTAGGTCTGTGAGTAACAGAACTGCTGACGTTATCTTGAAACTTTACCTAGCATTAGTGAGGCCACACACATGGATTATGCGGTTCAGTTCTGGTGTCCTTATTATAGAATGGATATACTGTAGATTCTTTGGAGAGAGTACAAAGAAGAATGACAAAATGATCCATAATATTAGAAACCTTCCATATGAAGAAAGACTGAAAAGCTTAGGCTTACATTCATTAGAGGGCGTAGAGTTAGGGAGATATGATAGAGGTGTACAAGTGGGTAAGTGGGATTAACAAGGGTAAAATGGAAGATGTTCTGAAGCTCAGTAATAACGAAATAACTAGAACAAATGGCTTTAAATTAGATAAATTCCGATTCAGAAAGGATATAGGCAAGCACTGGTTTGGTAATAGAGTTGTGGATATGTGGAATAGGCTACCGAGTGCTATAGTAGGATCGGGGACGCTAGAGAGCTTCAAGACGAAGTTGGATAGGCACATGGAAGTGCTGGGATGGGTGTGAAAGGGATCTGCCCTGTATGGGCCAGTCGGCCTCCTGCAGTATCCCACTTTCTTATGTTCTTATGTTCTTATGTGTATTTTCTCGAAACAAGACTAATAAAGTATTTGGGTTCATACAAAGGAGTGTTAGTTTCAAGACTAGCGAGGTCATCCTAAAACTATATCTTGCGCTTGTGAGACCCCACTTGGATTACTCAGTTCAATTCTGGTCACCGTATTACAAAATGGATATAAAATTCCTCGAAAGAATTCAAAAGAGAATGACAAGACTAATCCCGGGCATTAGGAATCTGGAATACAGAGACAGGTTAAAGGATCTTAATTTGCACTCCCCCAAGAGACGTAGAGTGAGGGGCGATATGGTAGAGGTGTACAAATGAAAGTCAGGGCAAAACAAGGGTGATATAACAATTACTCAAACTATCCAATGAGGAGCGAATTCGTAGCAATGATTTTAAATTAGACAAATTTGGATTTAGGCGCGAGATAGGTAAACATTGGTATGGAAATATAGTGGATGAGTGGAACAAATTACCAAACATCATTAATCACTCGAATACGCTGGATAGCTTCAAACATAGGTTGGATGGATATATGAGCAATAGGGGTTGGGTACTGCCCAGTATGGCCAATAGGCTCGCTGCAATTTCCTCTATTCTTATGTTCTCCTGTTCTTATGAGTGATGGTTAACAGGTGTTATTTCTCACGTAGAAGTAGTAGTAGTAGTCGTAAAACAAGTAGTAGTAGTAGTAGTAATAAAATGGCGGCGTAGTAGTAGTGGCGTGATGTGGGTGGTGGTGTGTGTGTGTGTGTGCTCCCTGATCTAAAGTGTTATTGGACGTCACATATTCGGAGTGTGGGAGCGGGAATTTCACAGTGTGTCGGTTAATATCGGATGTCACCCTAAGCATTGCCACCGAAGGTTCTTCTCATCCCTTACGGCATTAATTGCAAATATTCCGTGTGTTCACCGGCGATCATCAAGGGAGTTGTGAGTATTTGGTGGGATGGGTAGTGGTGCCAGTGTGGGATAGGCCTTCTTTGACTGGGCCGGCCTCACGACTCCCGCCCCTGAGGTCAGTGACAGAAGGCCAACTGTAACGTGCCTGCTGTCACCCACCACAAGTAACGGTCACTCCATATAGTGTCAACCGATCACTTGAGTTTTTTATAACGAAACTTACATCAGTGCGACCAGCTAGATAGTGATTATTCCTACCATAGATATATAAGCAAGTGTTAGGTGTGACAATTCCTGCTTCCAGTGTATCACTCTGTTGTGTGGGCTGTCGCCCTCACCCATCCCAGGGGTGGCCTACACACCCACGTGCGCACACGTATGCCCCTACTACCCGGTCACAGCAGTCCAGCCTGTCACCTCTCCGCCCTTTCCTCATAAGAACTAGTTTCTTCTTCTGTATGGGACCAAAGCAGATGTCGGAGGCGGACGTAACTTTCGCCCGAAGTGCAGAACACTATGCCGGGTATGCCGGGTAACAGCCATTGTTGCTTCTGTGCTAGCCAGAACCAAAATTGCACTAGCTGTGATTGTGCGAGAAACAACCGACCATGTGTGGTTTGCAGAAAGGGAAACAATTGCCGTAATCCACATGGCAGGGAGCTGACACAGGAGGCCACATTGGATATCGCCCAGACACAACCGCCCGACGATATCCTAAATGATACTAGTGAGTCTACTCTTTCTGAAAATATAGTCCCAATAAACGCTGCTCCAATAGTAGATGATGTCCGAGGTTATATAAGAAAATAAGAAAATAAGGAGTCTGCAATAGGCCGGTTGACCTGTGCATGGCAGCTCCTGTCGAGAGTTTCTACCACTCTCTATCATCCATGAATCTATCCAGCCTCCTATTAAAACTCTCCAGCGTTCCAGCACTTACTACAAAGTTGCTATGCTTGTTCCACTCGTCCACCACCCAATGGCAGACAGCCACCACAGTGGAATGGCATGTTGATGGAAAATGCGGGCATAAAGGTTAAAGAAACTTACTCAGAAATTGTCAGGTGGTCACCAGCTAACCTGTTTGAACCACACAAGTGTGCGGCCACCAAAGAAATGATTGGGGAGATGACTCACCGCATAACCGAGTACACTCAGGACTACTTCCTTGCCCCTTTAGCTCTTCAAATACTGGCAATAATACCCCATCTATTCTGTCAGAGGACACACGCAAGGACTAAACACAAAGAAATGTAGCAGCAATGAAGAGAAGATTAACAATGTGTCAGAATGGAGCCCTTGATGATCTCTTATGTGAAGCAAGAACACTTCAGGAGAGACTAAAATTTATAGGAGACGGAAAGCAATATACACCGATGACGTTGCAAGAAAGTTTGGAAACAAAATGCGTGTGGGAAAAGTGTCTTTGGCGGTCAGATCTCTCACAGAGGAATCCTCCGACTTTTTTCTGCCAATAAACAGAGACATTAAAATAACTGAAGGAAAAACATCCCCCTGCAAGTGAAAAGGAAGGCATCAGGTTCCGGGGTGACTATATCCCACCAAATGCTGTCCTGTTCGAGAAAATAACAGGAGGGATGGTTTGGAAAAAAGCACTGAAAACTCAGGGAGGGCCCTTCAGGTCTGGATGCAAACGGTTGGAGAGTCATCCTCAGCACTTACAAGTTCGGCCCCGTAGCAAGTGAGCTCTCCACTGCCATTGCCGCCCTTGCAAGAAAGCTAGCAACCTCGTACTGCCACCACCTCCATGTTCTGACGGCTTCCCGCCTCATTCCCCTGGATAAGAATCCAGGATGTAGGTTTATAGGGGTGGGGGAAGTGCTGAGGCGGAAAATGCATAATGGAGGTGCTAAAGGATGATGTTAGGGCAACGGCAGGGAACCTGGAAGTTTGCGCTGGCCACCAGGCTGGAGGGGAAGTTCCCATTCACGCCATGGGAACGATATATGAGCAGCGTAATTGTGAGGCTGTTCTCCTGGTTCACGCTTCCAACGCATTCAATATACTTAACCGAAAGGCCACATTGTACAACATCAAGATCAAGTGTCCAAGCTTTGCAGTGCATGTTGAAAACACCTATAGGAATCCATCAGACCTCTATATAGTAAACATCAAGGCTCTAAGAGGTGATACCATCATACAGTCAACTGAGGTAACAACGCTGGGGGACACTGTTGCAATGGCAATGTACGCAATAGGCCTATCCGTGCTCCAACACACAATAAAATTTGAAACAACTGAGGTCAAGTAAGTGGCGTATGCTGACGACCTTACAGGAGCAGGAAAAGTGGAGGACATCAAAAAGTGGTGGGACCTGATAACATCATATGGTCCACAAAAAGGGTACCACCCAATTGCCAGCAAGTCCTTCCTCATTGTGAAGCCAGAACATTATGAACGGGCAATGGAGATGTTCGATGGAAGTGAGGTCAAAATAACAAAGGATGGCCAAAGACACCTAGGCGCAGTAATCGGCACGACGGACTTCAAGACCGAGTATGTAACCGGAAAGGTGAATGAGTTGGTCAGGGAAATCCAAGCTCTGTCTGATATTGCTAACACAGAGCCTACACGCGGCTTTTGCTGCATTCAACCATGGAGTCGAGCATCGCTGGAGCTACCTGATGCGCATTATCCCTGATATCGGATCTCTCCTCCACCCTTTGGAAGAAGCTATCAGCATCAATTTCATTCCCAAATTAGTGAAACATCTTCACTTAACCCCAGCAGAAAGATAACTCTTTGCACTACCACAGAAACTGGGAGGAATGGGATTGACCAATCCAGAGGAGATTGCTGCCACCGAACATCAAAGATCAGTTAAGCTAATGGCAGCCCTCACTGACCACATAATAGCTCAAAAAGGTGAGGTGGATACCAGTGAAGTAAACAAGATTCGACGGTCCATTACGACAGAACGACAGCACAGCCAAAGTGATAAGTTGCAGCAACTGATGCTGCAAGTACCAGAGAATTTGAAAAAAATTAGCTTTAGCCCAGGTGGTGGACGCCTCGAACTGGTTAACTACGTTACCGATAAGGGCAAATGGTTTCAGTCTCAATAAACAATAATTTACAGATGCCATTGTTCTAAGGTACAGTAGACCAGTTGAATGTTTGCCCTCCCAATGCGTGTGTGGCTCTTCCTATGACGTCGATCACGCCATGGTGAGCAAGAAAGGGGGCTTCATATGCATGAGGCATGACGAAGTAAGGGATCTCACAGCAAATATGTTGAAGGAAATCTGTCGTGACGTCAGGGTAGAAGCGACCCTCCTTCCATTGGACGGTGAGAATTTCCAACATAGGACTTCAAACACATCCAACGAAGCCCATGTTGACGTCAGTGCTCGAGGATTCTGGACGCGGTGACAGCGAGCCTTCTTCGACATCAGGATTTTTTATCCCATGGCCGCATGTCACCGTAACTTAGATATCGATGCTGCACACAGGAGGAACGAGAATGACAAGATAAGGGCATATGGGGAGAGAATTCAGAACGTTGATCATGGCAGCTTCACTCCTCTGGTCACAGCTTCTAGTGGGATGGGACCAAGTGCAAGATTCTTCTACGCCAGACTCGCGGAGGAGGTGCAATCCGAACAGAAGCGGCAGCCCAGAAGTTATGTTACAACCTGGATGAGATGTCGACTGTCCTTCTCTCTCCTTAGGTCTGCTTTGCTCTGCCTCAGGGGAACGAGAGCATCGGCCCAAAGCCGACAACAGTTGCAGATTTTGACTATGAGGCAACAGTCACTGAATGCCGCATAGATCTGCGGCTCAACTAACTCAACACAGCTAGTGTAGCTACTTATGTATTAGGATATTTAATTTAAGGTAATAAAATGGCGGCGAAGGTGTGGCTATTGTGGGAGGCTGGGGGCCATTTAAAAAAGTAAAGAAAAAAGTAGTAGTAATGGTAGTTGTAGTAAGGGTAGTGGTTGTAGTAACGGTAGTGGAGGTAGTTTTAGTGGTAGTGGTAGTAGTAGTATCATCGACTACAATATCGGCTGCTGAAGGTGACGTGCCCAATAACTAAGGGGGTGAGCCGAGAAAGTTCAAACTGCAGATCGATTTGGGTGAGGTTGTCATGATGGAATGTGGTGTGATCTTTAGAAAGGTCAGGCGGCCGAGTGGATACAGTGCTCGTCTAGGTAGCCACAGTCCACCTTGCTGTAAATGTGTGCCTATTTATGCATTTGTGGGAGTGAAGGTGATCAAATATAATGTCGGCCAGGCTGCCTCCTTGTGTACCGAAGACTTATTAGTTAGTCTACTGCCTCTACAGTACACCGACCAGAACAGATTCGTAACAAATAAACATACACACAGGCAGGTACAGATACACAGGCAGGTACAGATACACAGACATACACACAGGCAGGTACAGATACAGACATACACACAGGCAGGTACAGATACACACATACACATAGGCAGATACAGACATACACATAGGCAGGTACAGATACACAGACAGGAACAGATACACAGACATACACACAGGCAGGTACAGATACAGACATACACACAGGCAGGTACAGATACAGACATACACACAGGCAGGTACAGATACACAGACATACACACAGGCAGGTACAGATACAGACATACACACAGACAGGTACAGATACACAACATACACACAGGCAGGTACAGATACACACACATACACACACAGGCAGGTACAGATACACAGACATACACACAGGCAGGTACAGTTGCACAGACGTATACATAGGCAGGTACAGATACAGACATACACACAGACAGGTACAAATACACAGACAAATACACTCAGGCATGTACACATACACAGACAGGTACAGATACACAGACATACACACACAGGCAGGTACAGATACACAGACATACACACAGGCAGGTACAGTTGCACAGACATATACATAGGCAGGTACAGATACAGACATACACACAGACAGGTACAAATACACAGACAAATACACTCAGGCATGTACACATACATAGACAAATACACAGGCTGGTACAGATACAGACATACACATAGCTACTTTTCAGTCACATAACGAATGATAAAAGTAACGCCAACGGGTAACTGAAAAGGTATAAGGATAGTCTTTAGACTAACCTGAAAAAGTGCCAAATCGATCCCCTCACCTGGGAGACGATTACTCCACATCGTAACGCTTGGAGGAGCACCACACGGGAAGTTGTCAATACTTTCGAGTTAGACCGACTGCATAACGAGGCAAACAAGCACCAACGCCGAAAATACGCTGCCAACGCCCCTTCCGCACTAGATGTAGCCCCCCACATATACAACATCTGTGAACGACTCTGCCGGTCCCGTATCGGCTTCTTCAGTCACCTCAAAACTCACCAACCTAGGTGACATCCTTAATAACTCATATCATTGTATTATAGCTGGGTGATCGTCATACTCGAAGTAGTAGTAGTGTAAACAACCAGGTATTTTATACAAACTGGTAGTGTAAGCAGCCAGGTAGTGTAAACAACCAGGTAGTGTAAACAACCAGGTAGTGTAAACAAAGCATTAAATTTACCATTTTCAATGTGATGTAATATATATTAACCCGAAACTGTAAAACAAACTATAAGTCAAGTCGAATTTGTGAGATTATTTTAATGACGAAAATTCTGAAATAGTTGTAGTGGTGATGGTGCTGGTGATAATAGTGGTGATGGTGCTGGTGGTAATAGTGGTGATGGTGCTGGTGATAATAGTGGTGATGGTGCTGGTGATAATAGTGGTGATGGTGCTGGTGGTAATAGTGGTGATGGTGCTGGTGGTAATAGTGGTGATGGTGCTGGTGGTAATAGTGGTGATGGTGCTGGTGGTAATAGTGGTGATGGTGCTTGTGGTAATAGTGGTGATGGGGGTGGGCGTAATAGTGGTGATAGTGGCAGTGGTAATTGTGGTTATGGTGGTGATGATAATAGTGGTGGTAGTGTTGGTGGTGGTAATAGCGGTGATGGTGGTGATAGGGGTGGTGGTAATATTGGTTACGGTGGTGGTGTTCATAGTTCCGGTAGATTTCTTGGTGGTAATAGCGGTAGTAGTGGTGGTAATAGTAGTAGTACTGGTGGTGGCAATAGTAGTGGTGGTGGAATTATGATTATGGTAACTGTGGTGGTTGTTTTGGTGGAGGTGGTAGAAGTTGTGGTGATGGTAACAGTGGTGATGGTGGTGGTAATAGTGATGGTAATAGTAGTGATGACACACACACAGAGAGAGAGAGAGATTATTCACACAACTATTAAATGATGTTCTTGATGATTTTTCAACTTACTCTTTCTGCTACAATTAATTAAACGCAAGTCAAAAAATACTTAAGGAATGTAGACCGTCATGATGTGTGACTAACTTCAGTATTTTACGTCTATTTTATGGTGAAAATTATTTATTACATTATTATGGCATCACTTGTTAAGAGCAGTATGTGGCAGGTTATTGATGATTATATTGTGCATACATACATACATACATACATACATACATACATACATACATATATATATATATATATATATATATATATATATATATATATATATATATATATATATATGTATATATATATATATATATATATATATATATATATATATATATATATATATATATATATATATATATATATATATGTAAGGGTTAAAAATATGGACACATCCACACATCCCTGGGAGAAGACAGATAACAGAGTTCATCAGGCCACAGCTGCCACTTTCAACCGGGTTTCTTCGTTCACCAGGTGCCTGGTGTATGACTGTAGAGGAGAAAGGTGGCTAAGGAAAATAAAATGAAAATAAGGAGATCTAGGAGAGAAAGATACCTGAATTCGGGTATTAAGAGTCAAAAGTCAAGATGGTGTGGCATTACCACAAATGGGTACGAAATGAGTCACGAGTCAAATCGGTGTCATAAAATGCGTGGTTAAAAGTTGGGTCTATATTTAATAAATATGTTAAGTCCACTAAATATATATTTTTTTCGAATATTCATGCTTATATAAATTACTAATACAAATAAAACAACTCTTAACTCCGTATGTCTCCTTAAACGTGAATACTTTCTGATATTTAACACCATGTTCCCTCGTTACCCAACTCCACCCCCTCCGTCCACTACATAACCTTCGAATTCGTTTAGTAACTCTATCTAGTGTTGCCTGACAGCCAGGGAAGTTACTTTAGGTCCTTTAGAATATATATTGTGCAACGACACACACACACACTATTCACTACATTGCTTAAATGTCGTATCACAGAACAATAAAACCTACTCACACATCCTCACAATCCCACACACGCAGCCGGGCGATGGAACGAGCTATTGGATATTGCAATATAACCACTGCACGGTTCACGAGATGCTTTTACACCTCATAGATATTCCAACGATTACCGGTGAAGGTGCGTCGATTGGTCGTGGCGGACGCAAGTAGGATTGACACGTTTGTGTGAGAGGGAGAAGGAGGGAAGGAACGTTTTCTTTTGTATGTGTTGGCGGTGGAGAAAGAAAGGGAGGTGGGAAGGATATATATTGTGTGTGGTGGTGGAGAGAGAGGGAGGAGGTGGGACGTTTTTCATGTGTTGGTGGGAGGGAATGACTTAGTGCGTGTGGGGTGGAGAAATCGGAAGGGGGGGGGGGACGTTTTTCTTGTGTGAGGGTGGTAAAGAGAGGGAGGAAGACGTTTTTTTGTCTTGTTTGTGGAGGAAAAGAGGGCAGATGCGTGCGTGTGTAATTATAATAATAATGATAATTAATAAATATTATTAATAATATTAATTAACGATTTATTGAAATAAGTTCAGCAGCCCGAAGGCTAAAAATATACATTGGACATAAATGACTTACTACATACAAAGACATGGGGTAGCTGGGTCGTTTAACACAAGCTTTCATTACTAAAAGGAGAAGGAACATGAAATGAACAAACAAATTATAGTTTACAGTTGATGGCAGAGGCTGGTCTCTTGCCCTACCGTGTGAGGTCACGTAAGGCCAAGGATAAAATACTCGTAAGGATAGACCACCGGGAACTTGTTTTACCCACATTGCACAGCTCAGTGACGTCACTGTTGTAAACACGCATCATCTGGTGACCGTGTGTGCCCGCAACTGCTCTCGGGACCAGTGTATCAAAAATTTTGGTGACTTGTGCAATTTATGGGTACACTAGCAAAGCTCAAATCTCATGCAAAGAGCACATCAAATATTAAAGATATCCCAGGGATACGAAAACTTGTGATAAATGAATAGATGCCTGCAAGCTTTTTGATAAAATAAACACATTAGGCTGGCCGAGAACTGTTTGAAGTGAGTTCATACTTCTTTTGCATCCTCTTAATTCTAGATTGTTTGTCGATATTCAGGTCTCTACAATATGGTGAGACATTAATCTTGCTATATGTGGCCAAAAGAACTCTGAACATATTTAATTATCTAGAAAAAATTATAGATAAGTGCATGGTACGTGGGTTTCCGGTGTCAACACCGCGCTTGTTTCGAGACGCGAGGGAAGATTTCTTGTAATTTCTTAATTCTGCAGTGTCACTCAATATCAGGTCATCCAGAAGACCGTGAGACATTGTTCTTACCTCGTCTGACAAAAGAAAACAATATCATTGCCGAAAATATAAGAAAAACTAGTTACATCACTTAATTCATGGCGTTCTTTATTTTTTTTAGGTTAAGGTGGGGAAAGATGGAAGGCATGCTGGGGCTCAAGGCACAGCCAGACATGAGGGATAGAGAAGTCACAACATATAGTCGTGGGGGGAAAGGTTGGAAAAGAAGTTTAATGAGTCAAACAGAGGGGGACGACACCCCTTGTTTTATATATTACAGAGTTTGTTGACTAACTAAGTTATCCTAGGATTTAGGATGATGTTGCACAATGGTTACTTTGTTTTACAATAACTAGTTTGATTTTACAATGACATGTTTATTAAAATCTTATTGCTGTATTACGTTATGGACTCACTGGATTGTAACTTGTTAAATGTGATCTTATATCATCTAAGTTTTAATCTAAGGTGGATCGTTGTGGCGGATATAGACGGGTCGCGGGATGGGTTGTTGTAATGCGGCCAGGCGTGGGGTCGCCCTCCGTTAATGTCTTCCCCACGCAGGTGGTCTGGGCTGTGAGGGTCGTCCAGGAGCTTGTCCAAAACCTTCTTCCCTAGGCGATGGAATCTGACGTTGAGGGCCTCTGTTTTATTTCTTAGGTGGATGGTTTCCACTGTCTCCTGGTAGGGTGGCGCTTGGCCACTGGCTGACCTCAAACACTTGTTTTGGAAGCTCTGTAGTTGTTGTAGTCTAGCCTTCCCGAATGTGACGAGTGGTATAGATGGGTACTCCAACACAGGCCTCACCAGCGCCTTATACAAGTGGACTTGTATCTTCTCAGGCATAAGTTTAAAATGTTTTAATTTGGCGGCGGCGACTTTGGCTTTCTTTAATCTGTCCTTCACGTGGGAAATGATGCCCGTCCGAGAGATGATGAGGCCGAGCAACCTGCCTTGTTTAGAGTACTCAATCTCTTCGTCGTCGATCATCAATGGCGCCGGCTTGAATTTGGCTGTGGGTATGACCTCGAATATCGTTTTGTTTGTTTTTATTTTCCATTTATTTTCATACTCCGAGATCTCCTCTATTGCCCGAGCAGTGAGTCGCGCCTTCCTTGCCGTGAACCTTCCTTGGCAGGTGACAATCTGTGTTACATCGTCGACATACATGACGTACTCGCTGTCGACAACTGAGGGTGGCAAGTGAACTGTGTAGAGAGTGTAAAGGGTTGGCGAGAAACAAGATCCCTGAGGAACGCCGCTCGAGAGTGAGAATTCTTCTCCACAATGTTCTTGCATCTTGATTTTGGCTCTGCGGTCCGTAATGAAGTTGCACAGCAGGCACGTCAGGTTTTCGGGTAGCCCCAGTTGTATGATCTTATACTGCAGCCCCAGTTGTATTATCTTATACTGCAGCCCCAGTTGTATGATCTTATACTGCAGCCCCAGTTGTATGATCTTATACTACAGCCCCAGTTGTATGATCTTATACTGCAGCCCCAGTTGTATGATCTTATACTGCAGCCCCAGTTGTATGATCTTATACTGCAGCCCCAGTTGTATGATCTTATACTGCAGCAGTTGTATGATCTTATACTACAGCCCCAGTTGTATGATCTTATACTACAGCCCCAGTTGTATGATCTTATACTACAGCCCCAGTTGTATGATCTTATACTGCAGCCCCAGTTGTATGATCTTATACTACAGCTCCAGTTGTATGATCTCATATTGCAGCTCCAGTTGTATGATCTTATACTGCAGCCCCAGTTGTATGATCTTATACTACAGCCCCGCGTGCCAAACTTTGTCAAACGTCTTGCTGACGTCCCTCAGTACTATGTTGCACTGCAGGCGGCCAGTCATGGCGTTGGCGATCTGCTCGTAGGCCTGAGATATGGCGGTGGATGTGCCTCGGTACTGGTGGAAGCCGAACTGGCGGGGATTATGCACATCTTCGTCCTCCAGATACATCCGCAACCGCGGACAGAAATCCCGTAGAGATAATTTTGTCGTCTGCACGGTAAGTGGGAGTAAGTGGTGACGTCATTGCAAATGGCGGCCCTGTTTCTAGAGAAATAAACTTATCTCGACTATTATAGCAGGACTTTAAACTTTTATACAAATTATATATACCGTATCACTCTACGAATGTGGCAGAGGGTATTTCTTGTGTTTACCCAGAACCGTCAACTCGTCAATTATAGTTACAGTATTTGTGCAATATACGGGTGCGTCAACTATGCTCAAATCCCAAGAAGAGAACACATCAAGTATTATAGATTTCCCAGAGATAAGAAAAATTGTGATACATGGATAAATGGCTGCAAGCGCTCTGATAAAATAAACACCTTATTAGGCAAGACGAGAACTTGTTTGAAGAGAGTTCATATTTCTTTTGTATCTCTTTAATTCTGGAATATCTCTAGATATCCAGGTATCTGCAGGAAGTTGAGCCATTTATCTTGCTATATGTGGCCCCCAAAAACCCTGAACACCTTTAATAATCTTGAAAAAATCGAAACTTAAGTACATCAGTACGTGGGCTTAAGGCAAGTAGCTCTTGTTTCAAGACGCGAGGGAAGATTTCTTGTAGTTTCTTAATTCTGCGATGTCAGTCAATATCAAGTTATCTAGAAGACCGTGAGACATTGTTCTTGCCATGCCAGACAAAAAGAAAACAATAATATTGTCCAAAATAAAAAAAACCAGTTACATCACTTAATTCACCGGCAACGGTCGTGTTGCTTAATGCCTAGAGAAACTTGCTATATTTTCTTAAGTATACATTGTAAGGCAATATCCAGTAGTCCAGAGTGCCCTCAGACACCCACTTTGCCATGTCTGGCAAAAGGAAAATCTTTGCATTGCTAATAAGCTAAAAAAAAGTTTAGTTGTTTCGTCCATGCCATCTGCAAAATACCCAGTAACCCCCGAGTCCCCTTGTAATATTTTTTATTTTTATTTTTTTGCTATATCACTTATTTTGGGGAGGATTATGAGAACAAAAGGCCACAAAAAAGCCTTAGCCTTACGAGTATTCTGAAAAGAAAAGAAAATTAAACAATCAAACATCAACCAAGGCAAGGCCGTAGTCCTTGGGCACCATCTGGTCACCAGCGGTAGCGTGGCGCCATTGAATGGGGCTGAGCTAATTTTATGACGTTACAGCGGTGTGTCCTAACTGTTTTTAGTCCTTGACGTAGGCTATGTGGTGCAGTAACTCGTCCGTAGACCTCACGTGGTCATGGAGACACCGGGTGGTGTGGTGTTCACATCGTGCAGTAACTCGTCCATAGGTATTGTTCCCAGGGTGGACTGATTAACACCGCCTGGTTCGAAGATGGTGGTCGGTTCCCAGGGCTCTTGCTGGAACTGTCTATTGCTGAATTCTCTACCTTAAACACTGTTTATCACTGTTCAACACTGATCCCACTTCTTTCCGAAACGAAATTGTCAATTTTGGCGGCATTATGTTGATATCAGGGTGGTGAGGATGGGTCGAGTAGGGGGACTTGAGGAATGGGCCAACATTGGCCGGGGCAGCAGGAGCAGGCGTCCGATGGGTCTTGACCCTCCGATGGTCAAGGATGTAGTGTGTGTGTGTGTGTGTGTGTGTGTGTGTGTGTGCGTGCGTGTGCGCGCGCGCGCACGCTAAATATTGGCCCTGTTAAAGTGTACATGTGTACAGTTATTTCAGGTGTGGGAGAGCCTGACCTCTGCTAAAGGAGTGTTAGGTCTGTCACTCACGCTCAGGTGTCCAGTACATAAAGCCGAGAGACTCTAGTAGAGGGTTTGATTAGGTTAAATCGAGTTAAATTAGGTTAGTGTAGGTTAAGTTTGGTTAGCTTAGGTTAGGTTAGGATAAGTTATGGTAAGTTATGTTAGGTTAAATAACGTTGGGTTAGATCAGTGTTGTTCAAACCTTTTCACTCCATTCCCCCCATGAGGAACACTCACATCCTCGTGGCCCCCTTCAGTTCTCTCCCAAGCCCCTCACAAATAATGATGAAAATAAACTGTTTTGGTAATCTTCCTTTATTTTAATGTTTACAATCATCAAACAGAATGCATATTTTGTTACAGTTCAATGGGATGGATGACATTGTTTCTTTTCAGTCAGTTGACTGATTCGAGGTTGAGTCACTCATAAAGCACATCTCATGTCTGGGTCCACATGTAACCGGTTTCGGCTTTTATTCTCTATTTGAAGAAGGGTCGAGAAACCAGATTCACATAAATAAGTAGTAGAAAATGGCAAGAGGACTCGAAGTGCGATCTCACTAACTTTTTTATATGACTGATACATTGAGCACCAGAATACAGTCAGATTTTTCTTCATAGAGGTCTCTGGCAGCAGATTCGTTCCTGAGATCAAGGAATCCGTCCTGACCATCGTCGGGAATGGCAGCAATATCAAGAGTGCCAGAGAAAGGATTCCTCACCAATTTCCCTTCTTCCTCCTCGAATTCTGGAAAGTACCTTTTGAGCTCACTTTCCAAGGATTTCAAGTGCTGAATTATTTCATTTTTGAGTGATGGGTCAAGTAGATGATCCTCTTCAATCTCGTGAAGAACAGTTGAGATATTCTCAAACATGGCAACATTTCCTGCACTGACTTTCCTTTGCCAGTTCTGGAGTTTGTCAAGAAATGCACGAATACAATCCATGTGGTGAAACACATTTCTTTCCTTGCCTTGTAGCTTGAGATTCAGCCTGTTTAGCTGCTCAAATATGTCTGCCAGGTACGCAAGACGTGGCTCCCACAACACCTCGTTGAAGTGACTTAGTAGATCATCCTTCCCTTTCATTTCCAGGAACAACTTATGTTCTCCCGAAGTTCGAACACTCGATTCACAACATTACCAGTGGAAAGCCATCGCCCTTTGGAGTAAAAGAGGAGGGTTTCATGCTTTGAATCGATGCCTCTACAGAGGTTCTGAAAAAGAGGAGAGTTCAAATCTCCTGCTTTCACAAAGTTGACGCATTTTACCACTGCTTCCAGGATATTACAAAGGGCATCAGGAAGGGTTTTCGACGCCAGTGCAAAACGATGGATCATACAATGAACCCCTTTGGCCTTCAGAGTTACTTCCTTGACGTGCTTCTGTAACCCCGATTTCGATCCCAGCATCGCCGGAGCCCCATCGGTACAGACTCCACAAAAAATTTTCCAGGTGATCCCGTTATTTGTGAAGAAAGAAGTCAACTTTTCCATCACATCTCAAGCTGTTGTGGTAGTTTCAAGCTGAGTACAGAACTGATATTCATCCTTGATGTCACGCAAGAATACATACCTAACAAACACTAGTAGCTGTGCACAAGAACTCACATCCGTTGACTCATTCAACTGTATAGCAAACATATCAGTTGGAGACGATTTAATCTCCTGAATCACTTGTTCCATGATATCATCTGACATTTCACTAATTCTCCGTTTCACCTTGTCGTCTGACAAGGAAATCGGCTGAATCTTACGTTCCCTTGCCTCTCCAAGAACCCGCTTGACCATCTTTAAAGCACACAGCTTAATTAAAGTTTCACCAATCGTGTGGGCCTTCTTCTTCTTTGTTATTTCAATGGAAACCTCATATGATGCCTCAACTACACTTGAGTTCTGTTGTTGGAAGGCACCACTCTTATCCAGTCTGTTTTTCCAAACTCCGTTCATGGCGCTTGAAGAAATCGGGGTCTCTCCGCATACTGGGGGGGGGGATTGTCGTCAGATGATTCTTCAGCTTACTAGGCCTCATAGAATCGTTCCCCAACACTTTAAAACACAACACACACTGAGGTTTCTAAATGCCCTCAAAGAGGATTGATGTAAATCCGTAGTTAATGTATTCACCATTGTACTTCCGCTTCTTAGCAACACTGACAGCCATCGCCAATCTAAGGAAATTATAAATAAAACAATGCCAAACAGACGAATGATAAAGACTAAAAATTATAATAATAAAAAACAAATATAAGATAATCATGAATCTCTTGGTTTTACTAAAAATTTGTAATCTCTCTCTCTCTCTCTCTCTCTCTCTCTCTCTCTCTCTCTCTCTAAATGTTGATTAGTTCTTTAAAAAACAGAATGCCACAGAAACAGACGAATGATAAAGACTAAAAATTATAATAATTAAAAACAAAAGATGAGAAATTAATCCGAATGCAAACACACAAACATACATGAAGTCCATACATACTGTATGTAAACATACATAAAGTACATATCTTGAGCAAGACTGAGAACATTCGGTCTGATCACCACTTGTAAGGCGCCCGGACATCACCCAGCGCCCGCCACCCTGCTGACAGGAACTAGAATCGTGCAATGTGAGCGAATCCGTTGGAAATGAAAAACTAGCTGCTGGACCATACTGTGTAAATATTAAAACTGTACCGTACGGGTATTATGATGACACACAATGACAAAAAAAGACAAATACAAAAACACGATTTCTCCCCTAACAAGGCAAAGTAAAAAAAAAAAAAAAGTTGATTCAGAGTTTCCACATTTTCTCCAAACATATACTACTTACACAGCCCGCCATGGCCCTCCTAAAATCTTGCCGTGGCCCCCAGTTTGAGAAACACTGGGTTAAATCTACACGTGACATGTAATCAGAAAGTGGGTCCCATAATCTTGACGACCTAGTCGGCACACTACAGTATATTAAGTTTTCGATACACAAGAAGGCAGCCTGGCCGACACTGTACTCGACCACCTTCACTTCCTCAACTGTGAAGTTACAATGCAGGTAACAATTTATACCTGAGTTGAATGGGATCTAACTAGCGACCCTTAGAACAGGAGATAAGAGGCAAGCGTAGTTCCCACTCAACCACCGTACCCAACTATACGTTACATGGCGTTAATCATCCCAGGGGAACATAAGAATTCAATTGTTTCCATTTCTTTCAAAGTGAAAAATTACTGGTGCTCATATGGGATCATCTGAAGATTAGACATCCCAGCTTATTTCACTTGAACATTAACCACCCTAACACTTGCCTAACCTAACCTAACGCTAACCTAATCTAACATAGCCTAACCTAACGTAAGCTAACTTAATCAAGTCGATCTTAATCTAACACACACTACTGTACCCACACTTCCAGGTAATCTAAGGTCTCTCTCATCTTCCGGTGATCCATACATTGTTCTCCATTTACCTTCATGTTAAGTATATCTGAGATACACACCTCAACTAGTGGTCAGAGCCTTCCCAGTCGGACTAAAAAAAAACCCATATATAATACAGGGTGATCAAGAAACAATGCCCAGATTTTGATATATACAGGGTGGTCGAAAAAAAAATCCTAGATTTTAATACGTAATGCCATCAAAAAAAATGTTCAGATTTTAATTTATACAGAATCAGGAAAAAAAAAAAAAAGAATATCCTGATAACATAAACATTTAAAATCTGAGCAATAATTTTTTGTCCATTACACTGTACAACTGGGGACATCAGAGAGAGAGCACCACCTCACTGCTGCAGTCTTTTACCCTCGCTGCCTCCATGGGGTGGGAGGGGGCGTCATCATATCCAGTGTGCATTTCAAGGGGTCAGATTTGTCTTGTTGAAAGTGACACCTTGGAAGTCAGTGTTGATCCGCCAGTTCTTGTAAATAACTGACAGGTGTTGTGATTGGTTCTGACGTCCTCAAGGGGGTGTAAGAGAATTGACTTCCTCGCTCTCTCTTCTCTTTCATTTTGCCTGTCTGTCTATTTCTTTCTTTCTTTCTTTCTTTCTTGCTCAGTTTTCTTACACAGTGCTCATTAACGCATAAACTATTATTACATAACACCCCACTGGAAAAAATGTGTCCAAAATTTATAGGTTTCTAAAGTCCCAGTCCCATCACACATCTCACCACCACCACCACCACCCTACCACCACCACCACCACCACCACCACCTTCCCTACCACCACCACCACCACCCTTCCACCACCACCACCACCTTACCACCACCCCACCACCACACCTTCCTTACCACCACCACCACCACCACACCTTCCTTACCACCACCACCATCTCCCTTACACCACCACCTCCCTTTACCACCACCACCACCACCACCACCACCTTTACCACCACCACCACCACCACCACCACCATCATCCCCTTACCACCACCCCTTTACCTTCCTTACCACCCTCACCAATCTCATTCACCACCACCACCACCCTCCCCACCCACACCACCACCTTACCACCACCACCTCACTTACCACCACCACCACCACCACCACCATCAACTCCCCACCACCACCACCTCCCCCTACCACCACCTCCTTACCACCACCACCACCTCACCACCTCCCTCACCCCCACCACCCTCCCCACCACCACCACCACCACCCCTTACCCACCACCACCTCCCTACCACCACTCCCACCACACCACCACTTCATCTCCTTCCACCACCACCTCCCTTGCACCCTCCTTACCCCACCTCCACTTCCACCCTCCACCACCCCACCACCTTCCCCTCCACCACCCACCACCTTCCTTACCACCACCACCACCACCATCATCTCATTACTACCACCACCCTCCCTTAACACCACCACCACCACTATCATCTCCCTTACCACCACCACCTTCATACCACCACCACCACCCTCCTCCACCACCACCACCACTATCATCTCCCTTACCACCCACCACACTCCCCTACCACCACCACCCCCACCTTCCTTACCACCACCTCAACTTCCTTACCACCACCACCTCCACCACTATCATCTCCATTACCACCACCACCTTACTCACACCCACCACCACCACCACTATCATCTCCCCACCTCACCACCTTCCTACCACCACCACCACCACCACACCTCTCCCACCACCACCACCACCCCTTACCACCACCACCTTCATACCACCACCACCACCACCTTCATACCTCCACCACCTTCCTACCACCACCACCTTCGTACCACCACCACCACCACCACCTTCCTTACCACCACCACCAGCTTCCTTACCCCACCACCACCACCACCTTCATGCAACCACCACCACCTTCCCTACCACCACCACCACCACCACCACCCACCATATCATCTACCACCACCTCCCTTACCACCACCACCTCCCTTACCACCACCACCCCACCACCTTCCTTACCACCACCTTCCTTACCACCCTATCATCTCCATTGCCACCACCTCATACCACCACCACCACCACCTATCATCTCCCTTACCACCACCACCTCCACCACCACCACCACCACCACCGCCACCTTCATACCACCTCCCTTACCACCACCACCTACCTTCACCACCACCACCACCACCTTCATACCACCACCACCACCACTATCATCTTTCCTTACCACCACCACCTCCTTACCACCACCACCACCACTATCATCCTACATACCACCTCCCTTACCACCACCACCACCGCCACCACCTTCATACCACCACCACCACCACCACCTTCACTTACCCACCACTACCACTATCATCTCCCTTACCACCACCACCACCACCACCACCACCACCATCATCTCCCCACCACCACCTCCTTACCACCACCACCACCACCATCATTATCACCATCACCATTATCATCATCTTATCATCATCACCATCACCACCGTCATCATCATCTTAATCTTATCATCACCATCACCACCGTATCATCATCTTAATCTTATCATCATCACACCACCATCACCACCATCACCATTATCATCATCATCATCATCATCATCATCTTCTTATCATCACCATCACCACCCTCACCACCATCATCATCATCATCATCATCATCATCTTATCATCATCACCATCACCATCACCACCACCACCATCATTATCACCATTATCATCATCATCTTATCATCATCACCATCACCATCATCATCTTAATCTTATCATCACCATCACCACCATCACCATTATCATCATCATCTTATCATCACCACCACCACCATCATTATCCTCATTATCATCATCATCTTATCATCATCACATCACCATCACCACCACCATCATTATCACCATTATCATCATCATCTTATCATCATCACCATCACCATCATCATCATCTTAACATCATCCCATCACCACCCTCACCCACCATCATCATCATCTTAACATCGCCACCCACCACCCATCATTAACATTATCATCATCTTATCATCACCATCACCACCCTCTACCGTCACCACCGTCACCATCTCACCCACACAAATTATTAAATACAAAACAGGTACATCAGACAAAAATATTGTGGTCATGTTATAATTTGATCGACCCAAGGAGGCAACATCCCACAAATTAGCGATCGTTCACCCTATTTTTATGTTCCAATTAATTCCATCCATTTTTCTTGATGTTATTACGTTACTTTATAATCTCTAATGTAACATATTATTCAGTTATTTTAGATATAGTTTGTGGTGAAAAGTTGTGTGTTGTTGTGTGTGTGTGTGTGTGTATGGGTTACTGTATATTACATAACTTATAGACGATACAAAAGAAAATCCTGGACCCTGCTATCCGGATCCTGCCCGGACCCACGGACCCCTATACCTGGACCCTGCTACCCGGACCCTTGCTGCGGACACTGCCTGACCCTGCTACCTGAACCCTGCTGCGGTTCTGCTGCTGGCCTGCTACCCGGACCCTGCTACCTGGACCTGCTACCTGAACCCTGCTACCTGAACCCTGCTACCGGACCCTGCTACCCGGACCCTCCCTATCTGGACCTGCTACCTGGACCTTGCTGCCTGAACCCTGCTACCTGTACCCTGCAATCTGGACTGCTGCCTGTGAAACCTGCTACCTGGACCTGCTATCCGGACCCTGCTATCCGGACCCTGCTACCTGGACCCTGCTACCTGAACCCTGCTACCTGTGGACCCTGCTACCTGTTGATAGCTGT